>NC_064627.1:665229510-665590760 GCF_023864275.1 Schistocerca cancellata | reverse complement strand
GCAGGAAGATCTGCAGCGGATAGGCACTTGGTGCAGGGAGTGGCAACTGACCCTTAACATAGACAAATGTAATGTATTGAGAATACATAGAAAGAAGGATCCTTTATTGTATGATTATATGATAGCGGAACAAACACTGGTAGCAGTTACTTCTGTAAAATATCTGGGAGTATGCGTGCGGAACGATTTGAAGTGGAATGATCATATAAAATTAATTGTTGGTAAGGCGGGTACCAGGTTGAGATTCATTGGGAGAGTCCTTAGAAAATGTAGTCCATCAACAAAGGAGGTGGCTTACAAAACACTCGTTCGACCTATACTTGAGTATTGCTCATCAGTGTGGGATCCACACCAGATCGGGTTGACGGAGGAGATAGAGAAGATCCAAAGAAGAGCGGCGCGTTTCGTCACAGGGTTATTTGGTAACCGTGATAGCGTTACGGAGATGTTTAACAAACTCAAGTGGCAGACTCTGCAAGAGAGGCGCTCTGCATCGCGGTGTAGCTTGCTCGCCAGGTTTCGAGAGGGTGCGTTTCTGGATGAGGTATCGAATATATTGCTTCCCCCTACTTATACCTCCCGAGGTGATCACGAATGTAAAATTAGAGAGATTAGAGCGCGCACAGAGGCTTTCAGACAGTCGTTCTTCCCGCGAACCATACGCGACTGGAACAGGAAAGGGAGGTAATGACAGTGGCACGTAAAGTGCCCTCCGCCACACACCGTTGGGTGGCTTGCGGAGTATAAATGTAGATGTAGATGTAGAAGTGTGATCTCAAGATTATGGCAACGATTCCAGCGTACAGGAAACGTGTCCAGGCGCTACAAGACGGGACGTCCACAGTGTACAACACCACAAGAAGACCGATATCTCACCATCAGTGCCTGCAGACGGCAAAGAAGTACTTCAGGTAGCCTTACTCGGGACCTTACCGCAGCCACTGGAACAGTTGTCTCCAGTCTACAGACGATTGAACAGACATGGTTTATTCGCGCAGAGACCTGCAAGGTGCATTCCACTGACCCCTAGTCACAGGAGAGCCCATAAAGCCTGGTGTAAAGAACACAGTAGATGGTCGTTGGAACAGTGGTCCCAGGTTATGTTCACAGGCGAGTCCAGGTATAGCCTGAACAGTGATTCTCGCCAGGTTTTCATCTGACATGAACCAGGAACCAGATACCAACCCCTTAATGTCTTTGAAAGGGACCTGTATGGAGGTCGTGATTTGATGGTGTGGAGTGGGATTATGATTGGTGCACGTACACCCCTGCATGTCTTTGACAGAGTAACTGTAACAGGTCAGGTGTATCGGGATGTCCTCCTTTTCAGGGGTGCAGTGGGTCCCATCTTCCTCCTGATGGATGATAACGCACGGCCCCACCGAGCTGCCATCATGGAGGAGTACCTTGCAACAGAAGATATCAGGCGAATGGAGTGGCCTGCCTGTTCTCCAGACCTAAGCCCAACGAGCACGTCTGGGATGCTCTCAGTAGACGTGTCACTACACGTTTTCAAACCTCTACGACACTTCAGGAGCTCCGACAGGCACTGGTGCAAGAATGGGAGGCTATACCCCAGCAGCTGCTCGACCACCTGATCCAGAGTATGCCAACCCATTTTGCGGCCTGGGTACATGTGCATGGTGATCATATCCCATATTGATGTCGGGGTACATGCGGAGGAAATAGTGGCGTTTTGTAGCACATGTGTTTTGGGGCGGTTTTCTCAACTTGTCACTAATACCATAGACTTACAGATCTGTGTCGTGTGTGTTACCTATGTGCCTATGCTATTATTAGCGCCAGTTTTGTGTAGTGCCACGTTGTGTGGCACCACATTCTGCAATTATCCTTAATTTATGAGCATGAATATATATATATATAGATCTCTGTTGGACGAGGTTAGAGGAGCTTTTATAGTTTGTAGTTTTTATCCTCTATTAGTTAGTACATGATAGAGAGAATGTTTGGGTGACAGGCGTGGATGCACCATGAGAGATGCAGATCTCCTTTGGACTGCAGTACCAGTATGAAGTTTGGAGACGCAACACAATGCAGTAGCAAAATCCTCATCCTTCTCTCACTTCCCATAACTGCTTGTACTGTCTTTTATAATACAGGAGCAGACTTCGTTCAGCACTGACCTTACACACTGTACAGGATTGGTGAAGCTATGACAACATGACTCCACTTACACCAAGTGGTCAAAACCTGGTTCTGTTGCATTAACTCAGCTCACCCTCTTTCTGCACGTGTTGCAGACGGCGGTAGATTAGCACTCTCCGAATTCTGTTCAGTTCCAAATTAAATCAGAACGATCACACGCACAGTACTGCAGGTATGGCAGGGCAGAGTCTGAGGAACAGTTACAAGAAGCATAGGGACTGTCTAAAACGACATTGGAATTTTACTGTAGCAGATAGGTTCGAAAAGGTTGAATCGTTTCAAGACATGAGAGTGCCAGAAATATGATTCACTACTGGCTGTAATCATTAAAAGACATCTCCATAGGATCCAATGCAGGTATGTGATTGAATGGAAAGACTTGATTCCAAATCGCAGACTGCATTTCAACTACAAACCATAGCACTATACATCTGAAAACCGCGATAGCCATAAGGGGAATGAAAGATCTTTTTTACGTGGGAAATTATGTCCAGTCATAAGAGTGCTACAGATTTTGATATTTCCAGAGTCGCCGTCGTCAGGAGAGGGTATTTCCAATACTTTTCTCATTGTCGAATGTCGTCAGATTGAGACTACAATCGTTAATATCCAATTGTAAGTACAGTGATAAGACGCGTGTGACTAGTTTCGTAGGACGATTCTGTCTGGTTTGCAGGCCGCGCGGCAGCAGTGGTTTGTCTCTGGAACGATTGACGTTCACTGCTTGCCGCGGGGGGGGGGGGGGGGGGGGGTGCCCCGACTGGAGTTCCTGTCTGGGGTTACAGGAATGTAGCTGACCTAAGCCTGTCGCCTCTAGGCGCGTGAATAGCGAACTAATACTCAGTATGTGTTGGGCAGCCTCCGTCGAAATATGAGAAGATACCAAATGGGGGAGTGTTTCTGCTGGACAGTTATTACCTCCCATGTAAATTGGCCGGTTGACTGCTTCTACATATATCCCATCGACATTTGGTTGAGAGAACATCGATTGTGGCGTGTGTTTTGTGCATCTAGATGCTGAAGGACGGGTAGAAGAGACGTTTACTGGTACTCGAGACGTAAGAAACACCTTAATTGACTAAGGAGAAGGTTGATTTGGAATCTGCTATATTATGAACATAGGTATTCGTAAGTGGAAATAACAGTTTCCTCTATTTTTTCGAGTTTTCACGTAAAGACCTTGGCAGACGAGATAAGTTTCTAGTTACTCAGTGGTTTTCAGCACGTTCCACCTCGCTGCACCTCGCTAAAATGCCGTTTTTCTAGAGAAATAATTTCCAATCTTTATCTTTGGAATATTCTGTGCAAGCGATACAGCTATGTGGTTGATACCGAAAACTATTGCGTAAACAGTATGATATTCTGGAAAACCATGTCAAAAAACATGTGTTCTTGTAAACTCAGAGTATGGAGATGGGTGTAAAAAACAAGCAAGCAAGCAGGTCAGGACCAGAAACACTAATGCCTTTGTGCCAAGTGGTCTTGCCCAGGCTTTGTACAATAGTTCAGAGAGTGCTTGCAGTCCGCTGAGGGTGCTCTCATCGCGCATCAGGGCAGTGAGTGCAGGGGTAGTTGACTCTGCCCGTTATCGTTGGCAGTGGTGAATGACCGAGCAACCTCGCAGCAAATATCTAGTGCTGAGAGGACTGTAAATGGTGCATGTGCTTATGCTGTCTTCCTTCACGGTCTGGTGGTCGACAGCTATATGCAGGATGCAGAAGTAATGCTTTTGTATGGTGAAGGATGAAAATTGTGTTTAGTATTACACCGATATGGTCTGTGGTGACACAGCCCGGATGGAGATTAGTTTGAAAAATTCAAACTTTCCTCGACAATAGCAAAATGGTTCAAATGGCTCTGAGCACTATGGGACTTAACAGTTATGGTCATCAGTCCCCTAGAACTTAGAACTACTTAAACCTAACTAACCTAAGGACATCACACAACACCCAGTCATCACGAGGCAGAGAAAATGCCTGACCCCGCCGGGAATCGAACCCGGGAACCCTGGCGCGGGAAGCGAGAAGGCTACCGCACAACCACGAGCTGCGGACCGACAATAGCAGAGCAGAGTAATTGAGGAAGTGTCTTTTTGTACTTCATAACCTGTACACCACTTTTGCAGGATTTAACTGTCAGTGCAATATGACTGCTGTATGATTTTTTTTTTTTTCGATCTGTGCAGAATAGTTTTCTCACTGAAAGCCTCATCCTCAGAAAATGGCGGATAGCGCTCCCACACCAGCAGCAGTTTGGCAGATAAATTCAGTAAGAGCCAATCATAATGCTCCATTTGTTCACAAGACATCCTTTGTGTGGGGTGTAGGAGCCTCCAAAGACTGGTTCAAACAAGATGGGGGAAAGGTATCTATGGAAAGTTTTAAGAGTAATGTGATGTGTTCTTTGTTCTAGTGTTCAGAGACAAGTTCGAGCAGACCATCGATATCTGGCGGGATGCCGTTCCTCATCCACTGTTGTGGCTTTAGAGCATCTCCAGACCAGCAGCTGTATGACACCGAAAATCCACAGGAGACTCCAGCCATTTTTCTCATCTGTAGGACTGTGCTTCGAATTTTGTTTGGGTAATTGTTATGATTTTTCCATCTGTGCTTAGTCACCAGCGTGTGTTTCAAGAAGTGAGGAAAAAATAACGTTCCTGACTCCAACAGCAGCAAATATAAATTAAGGCCCTCACCGTTTCAGAAAAGTGATGAACACCACAGCAGCTGTAGGACTCAGAAACATTTCTCTCTCTCCGGCAGCGCCTTCAAAGACACAGCTATAACTGGAAAAGTGGTGAGCATCTTGTTTAGAGTTACAGAGATATTTGTTTCGACTTCCAAATATCATCGTTTCGGTGTGTAAAATCAGATATTGCAGCTGATATCTGTTTCGGGATCTGTTTCCCACAAAAGCGGGCGAAATGTCTCAGGAAGGTTTCACAAATGTACAGAGATCTGTTTTTAGAGTCTGTGTTCGAGTCTGCAGCGATCTTTTTGCAAGTGTGTCTATAGACATATTCAATTGAATTTAGTAGCTCTGAAGGTGCTTGTGTTCGAAGACAAGTGTATTTCCCACAAAAGTGCGCGAAGAGTCTCTGGGACGGTTTCACAAGTGTGCTGCGACTTGTTTTTAGAGTCTCTGTCCAAGTTTGACGGTATACATCGCAAAATTGGAGCAAACTACTGTGCGTCCATCTTTATGAAAGTGGGTTTTAAATCCTTTAATATCTACAGTTTATTTATGTGACAATATTCCACAACACCAGATATAATAACTCCCGAAGCAGCTTGTGTTCAACAATGAAAGGTATCCATGTGTCAGGGATGGGGAGGATGAAGGCAGTGGGAGTTTCCAACCTGAAAGGAAGTGCTTAGCAGCTACCATGTGACGATGTCATAAGCCTGTGTCCTCCCTGACCGTGCCATAAGCTGGTGTGTTCCCTCTCTGGGGTTGTAACGCCGGAAATGCATAGCCTCCTATTTCCATCTATTGTACTATTTTTTTTCCTTGCTTTGTTACCTCAAGATATGACATTTCTGTCTCTTTGTATATTGTAATTGTTTTACTGTTTGTATATATATATATTTATACATTTATGTCGATGTATAATTGGTTTGTTTCGTAAATATTATTTGTATTTTTACGCTGGGTCTTGCCTAGGGAAGACTGCTATCGAACGATTACGTCGATAGGTCGTGTGAATAACCAGAGTGTTTAGGATCTTTGGTAGTGTGAACTCTGCTGCGTGGAGCGCGGGCAGGGAGAGTGTGGCGGGAGTAGCGAGTGGAGCAGGTGTGTTGTGTGACGCTCCCGCAAGTTGCCGCGCTTTCGGGGTTTGGCAGCATGTAATTGCGCTCGACTTGCGATGATAGTTTCTGACATGGTGTCGCGGACGGGAAACATTAACTAACGCACATCAAGAGCCCGTTTCGTCTGGTGACCGTGAAGGCGCGCCAACATCCAGCTTCTGCAACAGCGACGGCCGACAATGAGTGACTGTCGCCACCTCCTCGACCGACGGCTTCAAACCTTCAATCAACCGACAAGGAAGACTGGACGCACGTAAAGTTTTAGAACTGTATGGCAGACCTCAGCTTTTCAAACTGTTCCATTTTCGTCACTATAATTACAGCAACTTAGCATGAACGTTTGTTGCTCATTGTCCCAATTGCATTACCAAGCAGAGTCCCTTCCTTTTCCGAAATGAACCCGAGTGTCGTTGAAATTCAAACGCCAGCATTAAAGTAATATAGCTAACTCGTTTTCACTGCTTTAATTTCAAAATTCGGTTAAAGTATTTATAGCTGGCTACAATATTTAGATTACACTAGCACAAATTAAGAGTGCGAGTTTTGTTACCGTATTTTAGCTTACCTGTGACTGCAGCTCAGCTTGGTACGTACTAAATTTTACTATTGTTAATTGTTCAGAATCATTCAATTCAAGTTCAAAGTTAAATCTCTTATTTCTAAATTGCGTAGATTCAAGTAGCTTTTGAAATGATTGTTGAGGTAGTCCAGGACTAACCGTGTTTTACTGAATTTCGATGTGCTTCAGAAATAAAGCTCACTATTAACTTCAGTCACTAAATTAACTTTCGATTTTCCTGTTTTATTAATTCTTTTGCTAAATTAAGTCAGAGTGTAGCGAAATTTATTACTTCTGACAAATTTTCAGTTTTCACACTACACGTGTCAAGCTTCAGTTGCCACACTTCTAGTGCTAATTATATGTGTAATAACCTTTCTTTTTCAGTTACTATAGTAATTGTCCTTAGGACTGGCGACCGTAATTTCCCCCAAATCTCAAATACCTAATTACCGCTAGTTAATTGTTAACGTAACGGCTGCACATTTACTTTCTTTATTAACTTTACCCCTTTTCAAAATTAATTTCCACCAGTTTCATTAGCACTTTTCCTTTCATTTAGATGTAACCCTTTCCTCCCTCTTTACCGACAGGTTAACTTCGGTGCCGATTGCTTTTCCAAAATTCCCATTAGGTACACGCGGTTTCATTTTTCACTGTCATTAAGGTCGGTAAGTGAGGGGGAGGTTACACGTGACGACCTGGTGACAGGACAATCTTCGGATTTGAGGTTGTTCTGGACACGAATTTTGCATTGTGCAAATCTCGTAACAAAGTACTGGTTACGTACAGGCCATTACGTCAGCGAGAATAAGTAGTGGGAGTAATCCTAATTATATTTGAGATTTGTCATTTATATTGAAAATTATTAAAATGAGTGAAGGCAACAATTACCAAAATTTGGTAGACTTGATACGGAACAATCGGTCGAACAGTGGGAAACGCGCACGGCGGTTCCCATTGTTCAGGGGCAGGCGGCTAGCATGAAAGACGCGACCGCCGAAACGCAACAAAGAGCAGAAATGGAATTCCAAACTTTAGAAAATGTTTCGGAATCGGAAGCGAAAATCTAATCTGTACCCCTTGATGATGAATACGGGGGAACATATATAGAGGAACCAGCTACGGAAGTAAAACCGTTAGTCTCCGGGAATTTAACTGATTTATTGAATGTTTTGATTAATGAAATCAAGAGTCAATCGGCAGAAATTATAGCTCTGTCTGCCAAGCAAGAAGCTCAGTCTGCCAAGCAAGAAGCTCAGTCTGAAAAAATTGAACGAAAGCTAGACAATCAGAACAAAGCTATTAATGTTGTTAACAACAATGTTGGAGTTGTTAATACAAAAGTTGATAAAATCAAAGAAGATATTGTTGTAATTAATACCGAAATCGGTAATCTTAAACAGGAAATGATAGGCGTTCAGGCAGAAATTGGGAGCATAAATACTCGTTTTGATTCCGAAATTAGCAGAATCGAGAAAAGTGTAGGAGAAGCAGTTGCTCCGATCATCGAGAATAAGGTGACGGAACAAATTCAATTAGTGAAAAAAGAGGATCAACAGAAGGTGGAAACTTTAAAGGCTTTAGTGTCCGAAGTAGACACTAAAGTGAGGGAGCAGGCTAATACCTGCGAAGAGAAAAAGAGGGAAGTGGAAACGCTTGCGACAACCACTTGCCAAGTAATTACGAGAGTGTCGGAATTAGAAAAGAAACTTGACGAAAAACAGAGAATTGTTGACGAAAGAGGAGCGGTTCGACCCCTTGAAAAAAGGCGGTATACACGCGACGGATTTCATTAAAAATTGTGAAAGAGTTTTACCCAGATCATGGACTAATGAGAGAAAAATTAATGCGGTTATTGATGTGCTGGCTGGTGATGCCAAGCGTTGGGGCTTAAACCTCAACATTACGAACCTGACTTTTGACGAGTTTAAAAATTTGTTTCTGGCTGAATACTGGTCAGAGCAAAAACAGCAAAGTGTCTGGCGCGAATTTGTCGTATCGAGGCCTTTCGATGCGAATTCGCGCGGTTCGATGAGGGAGTTTTGTGAGGGCTGGATCCGCAAGTTGGAATATTTGCGTGATCGCCGCACGGAATCCGAAATAGTCTGGGAACTCTACAAGAAGCTTCCAGATGATACAAAACGCTACATAGGAAGCAATTACAGGACAATCAATGATTTCCTGCAAAGAGTTGAGGACGAGGACAATTGGCGCAATAATCGCGACAGTGGTAGAGGCCGTGGTAACAACAACGGGTACCACCCCAACCATAACAACGATAACCATGGGAATAATGCATACCGCAGCAATAACAATAATGGTTCGGACCGTAATAACAATCGGTGCAATGCAAATAATAACAGGAATGACAGAAACCAGTATCATACTAACGTGATACGGGCTTCACAGATTAGTAATAACGCCAGAGCTTGTGATCAGCCGCCTCAGCAGCATCCGGGGAGCGTATCTGCTGGGACGAGACAGGGAAACCATTAGCCGCGCCGGTGAGGGGCCGAGCGGGCGTGGAGAAATTTTGGCGGCCCAATAACAGGAGAAAACCCAGGTATCGTCATTATGAAAATTTCGTGTGGAATAATCAACGGCGGGAGTGTGTGCCAGTGTTAGGAGAAAGGAGTGCGCCCACAATTAGTAGATCAGCTGTATACACGGCAGTAGGTAGTACATTCACTGTCAGTGAGAACAATTTAAGTAGTGTTCCGGAAATCGATTATAAAGTGGCAGCTGTAATACCCACAGCGGAACTGGAGATTGATTTTAAGAATGATTCGCAATTGTTGAGAGAAGATCAGATGTCGGATAACACGTCCGTCATCGAGCGAGGGGATGCAGAGAGGGATGAGGTCTGGTTAAGGCAGTTCGGTCGCTTATACGACGAACTAAGAGATTATAGGGGTCTGTATGGGAGAAGCGTTTATGGGGAGCGCGTGCAGGATTTTCGGCGTCTCGTCCCGCAGGAAGATAGTGTTTGTGAAATGATAGAAAGTTGTGGCCCTAATCGGCAGACTTTACTAGAAATAGTTGATGTTAAGGGGGAGCACGAGCAAGATTCGTCGTGTTTCGTCCCGCAGGAGTTAGATGTTGAAGTAGTAACGGAAAGTTCTGGCCCTAACCGGCAGACCTTACCGAAAGTTTCAGTGGTAGAAGTAACCGACCCATCCGACGCAAACCTCCAGTTTAAACATTGCGAGAGTATTAAGGAGAAAGATTGCGAAAATTTTAGTGATAGCCGGACACGATTGGTAGAAAAGCACATAGATTACAACGTGTATGAGGTTAGAGCTGACATTATACGGTCAGACGATAGCAGTGTGGGTTGCGCAGATCTAGCGGAAGTAATTGCAGAAACTACTGGACACATTCCTCCAGGTAGATTGGCGGATGAGATTAATCTGACCAAAGTGGAATCAACGAAGGTGACGATTAATGAATTGATAGCAAAGCAACACTCACTAGTTGACGAGTTACAGGAAAAGGTTTCGGTATTGGAGGCGAAGCTACAGACTAAGCCTCAGGACAAACGTGTTGAAATTAAAACTGTATGTGAACAGAGGCTGAAAAGGCCGCCAGATAAGCCGGATTTAGGATCAAAGCCAGATGGTTTTTTCTGGAATGACCTGGATATAGACGAGGATTTACTGTGGGAAAATAAAGATACAGTCGAGGACAAGTGTAGACAGATAGTAGTGTCTGTTAATATGCACGACCTACAACTAAACGTGTTGATTGACACCGGTGCAGAATTGAGTGCTGTATCTGGGAAAATATTTGAGTTACTGAAAGACAGACCTGGCATCGTAGTTATGCCAGTAACAGGAGTGAAAATTATCGGTGCTACTGGGAAGGCCAGTAAACCGGTCACAAAACAGATTTTTGTCAACTTCGAGATATGTGGGGCACGATTTGAACAAGAGTTAGTCGTCGTGCCAGACTTGACTACGGAAGTAATTATCGGGTTAGATTGGCTGTTAAAGTACCGTGCTGTGATTAATTGCGAAAGCAAAACTTTGACATGTACGTCACAAGATAAAACAATAGTAGTTAGTTTTGACGAGGCAGGAGACGGTGTGCATAGGCAATACCAGCCTATACACATTGTTAACTGGCCGGATGCTATTGACGTAGGTATGAATTTGAACTACTGTAATGTGAGGAATCTCGGCATTGACAATAGTGTAGAAAGTGAATTGGAAAGTATTGTAGACGGTGTGCCAAACGTAACACACGAACAAAGACGAGGTCTGTATGAAGTAATAATGAGGAATAAGAGTGTGTTTTCAGACAAACCGGGACTTGTGGAAGGATATAAATGCAAGTTGCATGTAATTCCTCACGAACCATTCTTCGTGAGACCGTATGCTATACCGCTGTCCAAAAAGGAAGCAGTGCAACGGGAGATAGATAAGATGATCAAATGGGGAGTGATTGAAAGAAGTGCGAGTCCATACAATAACGGTTTGGTCATTGTAGCAAAACGGGATGGTAGTGTGCGTATTGTGATTGACGCACGCACGTTGAATAGGGTCGTTCAACGCGAAACAGACAGACCAGAGAGTATGGAGGAGATTTTGCAACGTTTTCATGACGTTAAGTTCATGACTAGCCTCGATCTGACGGCTAGTTACTGGCAAATAGAACTCGAAGAAGAATCTAGGCCATACACCGCCTTCTTGTTTGCGGGCAGGTGTTATCAGTATAGAGTACTGCCGTTTGGACTTAATATATCTGTGTCCGTATTCATCAGGGCCCTAGATAAAGTGCTAGGACCGGCTTTGAGTTCAAGATTAACTGTATATGTTGACGACCTATTGTTGGCCAATGCCACTTGGCATGACCATTGTGACCTGTTAGATGAAGTTTTTAGAGCATTGCGCCGTGGCGGAATGACTCTAAAGCTAAAGAAATGCGAATTTGTGAAGCAGGAACTGAAATTTTTAGGGCATGTAATTACCACTGCTGGTATTACGAAGGACCCAGAGAAACTAGAGGCAATAAGGAATTGTCCTCACCCAAGTCTAGGAAACAGTTAAAAAGTTTTCTAGGGTTAACAGGATTTTACCGCAAATTTGTAAAAGGACAAGTGTTTAATGATGAAAATTTGAATAACCTCTTACGCAAAAACGTTCCGTTTGTGTGGACTGACGGGTGTCAGGCCGCTTTCGAGAGATTAAAAGACGAGTTGTTAAGATCTAAAATACTATTTCATCCTGATTTATCGCTACCCTTCCATCTGGGAACGGATTCGTCGAATTACGGGGTGGGGGTAGAACTGTTCCAAGAAGTTGGTGAAGAAGAGGACAAGGAACACCGGACGATAGCGTTCGCGAGTCGAACTTTATCAAAAAGTGAGCGAAACTACACGATTTCTGAGAAAGAGTGTCTCGCTATCGTGTGGGGATTCAAGAAGTTCAAAGGTTACCTATGGGACTGTAAGGTGATTATTCATACAGACCATAAGGCACTCACTTATCTGAAGGATTGTAAACTACTTCACGAAAGACTGACTAGGTGGTCGCTGTATTTACAGCAATTTAACTATGACATCTGTTACGTAAAAGGGACCGACAATTGCGTAGCGGATGCGCTGTCGCGGTTGCCCGAGTCTAATCAAGATGTATTGAAAGATGAGTCAGATGGAGTGGTCAAATTATACTATTTTAAAGAAGTTGAGGGACGTAAATTAGTAGTGGACATCTGTAAGAATCTATGTCGTCATCAGAACGAGGACGGTTGTTTAAATATGGTGAAAACCCGATATGACGAAAGGAGTTCAGAAGGAGAGAAATTAAGAAAGTATTACAAGATATACGATCATATCTTGTACATACGTAAGGGTGAAGATAGTAATATTTGGCGGGTATGCTGGCCCACCAAATACGTCACGGAAATAATAGACTACTACCATTTGGCGTATGGTCACTGTGGACCTAAGAAATGTACGGAAAAGCTGAGTGAAGTAGTGCATTTTAACAACATGTTAAAACGCGTTACTGATAGAGTGAAAACTTGCGATTTATGTCAGAAGGTGAAGGTTACCAACTGTACGAGTCGTGGTCCTATGCAAAGTATAAGGCCTAACGACACCTTTGAATTACTGTGCGTGGACTTGTATGGACCTTTGCCCAAGTCATCAGGAAACTTTGCCTACATTTTAGTAGTGCTAGAAGCTTTTTCCAAGTTCATCAAACTATACCCGATTAGGAAAGCTACGGCCAAAGCGGTCTATAGCAAGCTTGTGAACGATTATTTTGTTCATATTGGTAAGCCCAAGGCGATTCTATCAGACAATGGGGCACAATTTACTTCTAAGTTGTGGAATGAAGGTATGGAAAGTAATGGGGTCAAAGTGATCCATATTTCAGCTTACTGTCCGGCTGGAAATCCCGCTGAGAGGTATATGCGCGAGCTAGGCCGACTTTGCCGTACCTATTGCCATCACAATCATAGGGCATGGGGCAAATACGTAGCAGTATTTGAGAGAATTATGAACACCTTGAGACATGAATCGACGGGATTTTCTCCAGAGGAAATCCTGTTGGATGACAGAAGTAAAAGTTTAGTGGAAGAGATAATCAAATTCCCTCCACGGATTGACATTAGTATTGGTGTGAAAAAAGATCGTTTGCGAGAAGTAATGAAGCTAAAAGCCGATGCTCGCATACGTCGTCATGACGCTAAAGCGCGTTTTGCTAAGTTTGCAATCGGAGACTTAGTACTTGTAAAAGCTCATGAGAAATCGAGCGAGATAGACAATGAAATCTCTAAATTTAAGTTTGTTTATAATGGACCATATAAAGTCATTGGTATACCTCACACAAATGCTTATTGCTTAGAGTATCCAAGCTCTGGAAAACGATTAGGTATACGGAATATTGTAGACTTGAAATTGTACCAACCTAGGATCGATTAATACCACACAATGGGTAATTTGTACAGTATGTAAATATAGAGTGTAAGATTTAAGGATGTGCCATGTTATGATGCTTTTGCCTGACCTAGAGGTCATTAAAGAAGTTGTAATTAATAAGTAATTAATTTTGACTAAATGATTTAAGAGTAACTGATTAGTAATCATCTGAAAAATCCAAGCTGCTAGTTTAAGTTTTCAGCTGAGTCACAGTAGATTAAGGAATGTAAATATGATTTTGTAACTTTCTGTAATATTTCATGAATGTGTGTTTTTATTAGTCATTGCCGATGTACTTAGACGCTGTTTTAAGTTTCAGGCTAGTACATGCGTGTGATGATGGACAGTGTTGAGTTATCCACTGTAATAGTGTTTATGGACTCCTTGAGATTACTCGGGAGTGAGTTTTTCCGAAAGAATTCAGTGAAACGGACGTTCTGCAAATGCCGTTACACAGGCGAGTGAGATCAAGCGTGCCGCACAGGCGGGCGCAACAATATTGGCGAGGCGGAGAAGCTGTCGGCTCTTGTGTCGCTGTCGGCTTTTGTGCCGCTGTCGGCATTCTTTGTACTCGCGAGTACGGAATGTGGAGTTGCTTTTCTTACCCGGGCAGCTGATGTGAAAGAATTCTGCTGTCAATATTTATGTTTTTTTCGATCTGCTGTATATTATTTTCTTGTTTAGCGTTAATTGGACATGAAGAGAAAATTAATTATGAAAAGGTTACATAAAAATGTGTATTCTATGTAATTAATCATTAGTTTGCGTATTTTGATATACCTGTCTTTTATGACCATGTACTCTGATTAATTTTGCAAATAGTATTCCATTTCTTATAGTGTTACGAATTTTAATGATTTTGGAATAGCTAAACCATTTTCTATGTTTTTTATGAATTTTGATATGTTGTCAACCTGTTTTACTTTGTGCAAGATGACAGAGTGGAATAAGATTAGGAGTATCTCCACTCAATTATTATTGTATAAAAATTGGTTTATGATTAATTAGACGAATGATAAATTTTTTTGATGTTTTGAGCGTATGCATTTCTGCTGTTTCTTTTTTGGGACATTTTCTGAGTCTGTTTACGTTACACGAACATCCTCAGACAATGTGGGGCACGTGTAACGCCGGAAATGCATAGCCTCCTATTTCCATCTATTGTACTATTTTTTTCCTTGCTTTGTTACCTCAAGATATGACATTTCTGTCTCTTTGTATATTGTAATTGTTTTACTGTTTGTATATATATATTTATACATTTATGTCGATGTATAATTGGTTTGTTTCGTAAATATTATTTGTATTTTTACGCTGGGTCTTGCCTAGGGAAGACTGCTATCGAACGATTACGTCGATAGGTCGTGTGAATAACCAGAGTGTTTAGGATCTTTGGTAGTGTGAACTCTGCCGCGTGGAGCGCGGGCAGGGAGAGTGTGGCGGGAGTAGCGAGTGGAGCAGGTGTGTTGTGTGACGCTCCCGCGAGTTGCCACGCTTTCGGGGTTTGGCAGCATGTAATTGCGCTCGACTTGCGATGATAGTTTCTGACATGGTGTCGCGGACGGGAAACATTAACTAACGCACATCAAGAGCCCGTTTCGTCTGGTGACCGTGAAGGCGCGCCAACATCCAGCTTCTGCAACAGCGACGGCCGACAATGAGTGACTGTCGCCACCTCCTCGACCGACGGCTTCAAACCTTCAATCAACCGACAAGGAAGACTGGACGCATGTAAAGTTTTAGAACTGTATGGCAGACCTCAGCTTTTCAAACTGTTCCATTTTCGTCACTATAATTACAGCAACTTAGCATGAACGTTTGTTGCTCATTGTCCCAATTGCATTACCAAGCAGAGTCCCTTCCTTTTCCGAAATGAACCCGAGTGTCGTTGAAATTCAAACGCCAGCATTAAAGTAATATAGCTAACTCGTTTTCACTGCTTTAATTTCAAAATTCGGTTAAAGTATTTATAGCTGGCTACAATATTTAGATTACACTAGCACAAATTAAGAGTGCGAGTTTTGTTACCGTATTTTAGCTTACCTGTGACTGCAGCTCAGCTTGGTACGTACTAAATTTTACTATTGTTAATTGTTCAGAATCATTCAATTCAAGTTCAAAGTTAAATCTCTTATTTCTAAATTGCGTAGATTCAAGTAGCTTTTGAAATGATTGTTGAGGTAGTCCAGGACTAACCGTGTTTTACTGAATTTCGATGTGCTTCAGAAATAAAGCTCACTATTAACTTCAGTCACTAAATTAACTTTCGATTTTCCTGTTTTATTAATTCTTTTGCTAAATTAAGTCAGAGTGTAGCGAAATTTATTACTTCTGACAAATTTTCAGTTTTCACACTACACGTGTCAAGCTTCAGTTGCCACACTTCTAGTGCTAATTATATGTGTAATAACCTTTCTTTTTCAGTTACTATAGTAATTGTCCTTAGGACTGGCGACCGTAATTTCCCCCAAATCTCAAATACCTAATTACCGCTAGTTAATTGTTAACGTAACGGCTGCACATTTACTTTCTTTATTAACTTTACCCCTTTTCAAAATTAATTTCCACCAGTTTCATTAGCACTTTTCCTTTCATTTAGATGTAACCCTTTCCTCCCTCTTTACCGACAGGTTAACTTCGGTGCCGATTGCTTTTCCAAAATTCCCATTAGGTACACGCGGTTTCATTTTTCACTGTCATTAAGGTCGGTAAGTGAGGGGGAGGTTACAGGGTGAGCATCTTGCCTCTTGCGCTTCATTTAACTGACTTGAAACGTCACAGGTTTACGCTTCATTTAACTGACTGATTAATATCGACATGTTTAATAATTCATTTTACGCCAAGAGCGTCCTTTCAATGTTTCGTCTAGCTAATTAACCTATGGATTCAAGAATGCTTCCGTGTATATTTTTTCTCCTGTTAGTGTCACACCTCCTCTCTCATCCTTTGGTCCCGTGATTTATGTGGATGGATAAACGTAATTATGCATGGAATATGTAATAATCTGGGTTAGTCAAAGATGGTAGCAATAGGGTAGTTTAGCACCAACATAACAACATGAGCAGATTCAGCAGAGAGTTCGTGATTCCAAAGATAGTGGGGATCACCAGGGCAGAGTTTGTGAGGTTGGTTTTCACTGGGGTCCTACCCCCACCACCATTTTTTTTTTTTGAACAGTTGTCGGTTGGTCCTGGATCTCGCCATGTTAGGACACTCTGGGGCCGCCGATTGAACAAGACGGACACAGGGGTGCGGCGCTCGTCATTGATGGTGAGAAAAGTTATTCATAATGTAGGTTTTTTGGGGTAACATTGATTATAAAGCATGTTCGGGTGTGAATTAATACCAGGAAACGTTCAGCGATATTTTATTTGTAAAAATTTTTCAGATTAATGTGTTTCAACTAGCGGGCTTAGGCGCGAGGTAATTGAGGGTATGAACTAACTGTTCTTGTTCTTAGGTCAACAGCGGATAGGTTCATTAATGTTTCATTTGTTGCATAGTTTCGTTCTGGATGGTCTGGGGGTTTCACAAATTCAGGTGTTACTTGTTTGGCCGTCTCACAAAGGTATATACAGACCATAAGACTCTACAATTCCTGATGACAGAAAAACTTACTCACCAGCGATTGATTAGATGGGCGCTATTTCTGCAGGAATTTAAATTTGAGGTCCACTACGTGCCTGGCACACAGAACATAGTGGCAGATACACTATCTCGAAGTCCGATTGGACTCACAGTACAGAAGGACACTGATCCTAACGAAAATGTATACGACCTGTTTTACATGAAAGGTGTACCGTCTGAAAGGTACGTAGGCGATGCTTTGTCTACAATAGGTAGGGAACAAGACAAGGACGAGAATTGGCGGGTGATCAAGGTGAAGTTGAGTGACCCGGCCGAAGATCGGCTTCGACGTTTTTACCTGGTAAGAGCCGGCGTCTTGTTCTATTGTAAGAATCCGAACCAGTATCAGTGGTTAGTGTGCATACCGGATGAGCTGGTCAACAAGTTAATTTGGTATAGCCACTTGAGTTATGGGCATTTTGGAGCGCGCAAGTGGAGTGGAAGTTGGGAGAGTCGGTATACTTTATTAGTATGGAGCGGAGGGTAGCGAGGGTGCTCTGTACTTGTAAAGTATGTCAGAGGGCCAAATCCTCTACTGTATCCTGTTGTGCCCCACTATTCGCCATAGTTCCCGAGCGCCTACGAGAATTCGCAGCGACAGACCTGTTCGGGCCGTTGCCTCGAAATATGAACGGATTTCAATATGTGTTCGTTGCTGTGGAGCTGGTTTCGAAGTATGTAAGATTCGTTCCATTGAAAAAGGCCACAGCGAGAACCGTAACGGCGGCGTTCATAAACGGTTTTGTGCGACACGTTGGAGTGGTCGAGAAAGTCATTGCAGATAATGGGCCACAGTATAGGTTGAAGTTGTGGCAGGACACAATGAGAAGGTACGGGATTAAGACCGTCTTTATATCAAAGTACCACCCGGCGTCGAATACTTCGGAGAGGGTTATAAAAGAATTAGGCAAGCTTTGTAGGATTTACTGTAACCGATGGCACAGAACATGGGATATGTTTCTGGGCGATTTCCAATATATTACGAGGTGCATTCAAGTTCTAAGGCCTCCGATTTATTTCCTAATTAACTACTCACCCGAAATCGATGAAACTGGCGTTACTTCTCGACGTAATCGCCCTGCAGACGTACACATTTTTCACAACGCTGACGCCATGATTCCATGGCAGCAGCGAAGGCTTCTTTAGGAGTCTGTTTTGACCACTGGAAAATCGCCGAGGCAATAGCAGCAAGGCTGGTGAATGTGCGGCCACGGAGAGTGTCTTTCATTGTTGGAAAAAGCCAAAAGTCACTAGGAGCCAGGTCAGGTGACTAGGGAGCATGAGGAATCACTTCAAAGTTGTTATCACGAAGAAACTGTTGCGTAACGTTAGCTCGATGTGCGGGTGCGTTGTCTTGGTGAAACAGCACATGCGCAGCCCTTCCCGGACGTTTTTGTTGCAGTGCAGCAAGGAATTTGTTCTTCAAAACATTTTCGTAGGATGCACCTGTTACCGTAGTGCCCTTTGGAATGCAGTGGGTTAAGGATTACGCCCTCGCTGTCCCAGAACATGGACACCATCATTTTTTCAGCACTGGCGGTTACCCGAAATTTTTTTGGTGGCGGTGAATCTGTGTGCTTCCATTGAGCTGACTGGCGCTTTGTTTCTGGATTGAAAAATGGCATCCACGTCTCATCCATTGTCACAACCGACGAAAAGAAAGTCCCATTCATGCTGTCGTTGCGCGTGGCAACATGCCACACGGGCAGCCATGTGGTCGTCCGTCAGCATTCATGGCACCCACATGGATGACACTTTTCGCATTTTCAGGTCGTCATGCAGGATTGTGTGCACAGAACCCACAGAAATGCCAACTCTGGAGGCAATCTGTTCAACAGTCATTCGGCGATCCCCCAAAACAATTCTCTCCACTTTCTCGATCATGTCGTCAGACCGGCTTGTGCGAGCCCGAGGTCGTTTCGGTTTGTTGTCACACGATGTTCTGCCTTCATTAAACTGTCGCACCCACGAACGCACTTTCGACACATCCATAACTCCATCACCACATGTCTCCTTCAACTGTCGATGAATTTCAAATGGTTTCACACCACATAAATTCAGAAAACGAATGATTGCACGCTGTTCAAGTAAGGAAAACGTCGCCATTTTAAGTATTTAAAACAGTTCTCATTCTCGCTGCTGGCGGTAAAATTCCATTTGCCGTACGGTTCTGCCATCTCTGGGACGTATTGACAATGAACGTGGCCTCATTTTAAAACAATGTGCATGTTTCTATCTCTTTCCAGTCCGGAGAAAAAAAATCGGAGGTCTTAGAAGTTGAATGCACCTCGTATCAACGAGATTCCCCATGGAATAGAGCATCTCCGGATATAATAAGAGAGCTGGTAAATTTTCTACCCATCGGTAAGGAGAGACATCGAGCGATTGTTAACGCTGCGCTCAGATTTCTTCAAAGGGAAGCTCTGAGCTGACAAAGGAGGCAGAAAGGGAATGTACTGCGTCTGACGTTGTAACCTGGTGACAAGGTTCTTGTAAAAGAACATCGATTGTCCAAGAAACACAAGTTTCTAGCTAACAAATTCTTTAATGTTTATGCTTGACCAAGCCGCATTAAGAGGAAGGTTCATGAGAACAGCTATGAGATAGAGACCCTCAGATCTAAGAAGAGTGAATAAATATCCTGGTGGAAGGAACCCCTTGTTTTTCATGGATGACGTACTGAATATGTTTATGTTAAGAATTTTCATGTAGACTGTTTATGTTGTTGTTGACAGTCGGGATTGATCCTTTAGATTTGTGGGGACGACACAATGTCGTATTCGAAGGTTTCTGGTTTATATGTACAAGAATGAAGTTTAAGTTTGGTGTAGGAGTTAGCGCGAATATTGCGCATTTGTTCGTAATTTGCGTCTAATAATTTGATGTGTTTCAGGAGGTAAGGATATGGCGCCAGAAAGAGCGCTGATTTGTGGGCCATTGGGCCTGGCGTTTAATTCTTGAAGTTTCCAGAGTGAGAGAGTGTGCGTATCAGAGGTAGTACCCACAAGAACTAGGAGAAGCCATGAATGCAAATGGATATGTGACTCAGTCGATGAAAAGCAGTGAGGAGGCAGTGGAGATTTGTACGTCATTCCAAGATGAACAGGGAGTACTTAAGATGATGTTACCTGTAATGTTTTATTAATATAGATTCTTTGGTGTGTCCTGAAATTCGAAACCATGTGGTGTACATATTGATGTAAGTGAATTTATTTTGTTAGCAGGTTCTCGTGTCATTTTGTAGGTGGTACCAATTTGGTACAAGTAAAGAGATGGCAATGTTTGGTAAGATGGAAGGAAGTCGTTTTTGCAGATCCAATGGCAAGAAGCAGTGAAAGAATGATCTAGACGCAGTTCGAAAAAAAAGAGGAAAAAAGGGAAAAAGGAGAAGTATTTAATGACTGACAGTTATGTTGCCACTAGCAATGGATGTAATGTTGTACTATTTTGGTGTGTTGTGTTCTGAGGGGTTAGAACGGATTTTCATGTTTTGTAGTTTGAATTCATTGGTAGAGCGTTACTCTCCTTGTAAATTTTGGTGTAAGGACTTGAAGTAGTTAGTGGAATAATTTAACCAAGCAGCCTAATTTCTTTCATGATTGTAAACAAAGTTGTGGAAACGGTATCAATGTAGTGATTTGCGGTTGCGGTGTAGGATGAGGGACAACCACAATCCCATTCCATCCCTATGAAACTTTAGTACTTTCATCAGTTGATGACTCAGTCATCAACCCTGAACAGGCGAACGTGTGTTTAAAAAATAGGACTCGATAACTTAAGTCTAACTGGCACCTCAATTTCATTGTAAAAGCTGTGAGGTAAGTCAGTGTACGTTAAATTGTTGTAAATAGGTTTAAATTTAATATCTGTTTAGGCTCTAACTGGCACCTCAAATTTTATTCTAAACTTATGAGGTGATCCACAGTACTGCAATTGTAGCTCGTAACAGTTTGATTTTTTTTATCTGGATATTATTGTTTTTGTCACCTTCAATTCTATAAAATCAGAGTCGATATAATTTTTGTAATAGGAATACTTCTAATTAGACTGTAAATAAAACCCTATGGATAAGTTGTGATGAACAATGAGAAAGTTGTACGTTGTAAAATCTTATTTCCAAAAATGTGTTTGTCTGTGTGCATGTCGCTTCGAGTGGTCAAGAGGGACGGAGAGTGGCTGGGGCTGCGTGGAGAGGGAGAGACATAACGGGACTACCTACCTGCAGCTAGCACGTGTCTTGCTCCCTCCTGGTCCTGTCTCTGTCGCACTCTCCCCACCACCTGGCGGGACGGAGACGGCGAAGCGATCAGCTAAGGGCAGCTACGAGCCCTCCTCTCGTGAAAGGGAAAGTTGTGGTGAGGGGGGAGGGGGACCTCAGTTGACGTCACTCGCCCCAGCTGAGCAGACTGCCAGCCTCACGGGCCACGCCGCACCAGCCGACAACTGTGTCGTCAGACATGCCCCACAGCAGGCATCACAGTGGGAGCCTCTGCTGACGTCACTCACCCCAGCTGAGCCTACGGCAGTCTCAGGGGCCACGCCTCGCTAGCCGACAGCTGTGTCATCAGACATGCCCCCACAGCAGGCATCACAGTGGGAGCCTCTGCTGACGTCACTCGCCCCAGCTCAGCGGGCTGGCCATCTCCTTAGCCACAGCGTGCCACTCAACAGCTGTGTCATCAGTCACACCCCCACGGCAAGCATCGGACTACGGCGCTGAAGCACCTACATGCAGCGGGGAATGACGACCGAATGACTGTCACCCTGGTCTCCGATAGCCCATGCTGTCGTCATTATAGCTGTCGTCGGGATATTATGGGACTGATGAATGGTGATGTGTTTCAAACTTCTCTCTCGTGAAGAAGGAGAGAAAGGAACTGTTTACGAGATATGATTGCTGCCAAGACTAAGGTACCTATGAACAATTATCTGTTCTGTGGGTCGCTAAGTAGGCATAAAGTAAAGAAGTACTGAGACAGGCGCCATTGTGAATGGTTCGACAAAGGAAGAAATGAACTCTCAGGCAATAGGATTGTGATGACCAAGTGAAAAAGTAGAGCAAGATGAACTCGCCTAGTTTAACGGTGATCCATAGCTCAGGTCATGGTAATACTGAAAGTTTATGGACAAAGGTTAACTCAGGAGTTTTTTACAGAGATAATCTGGCTGGTGATAGGCACAGGTGGCGGAGCTGATTAACAGATGTAAGAGGGGTGGGTCATGCTGTTACGTCGTGTTTCGCGAGGTACATGATCACATAAACAATGGCGTACGGAGTCACCGGCACTTGGATGTGAAGTCAGGTTGTCCTCCAAGTATCTTTGGAAGAATGCCCTCCCTATCGCCCCTAGGCTGTGGTACATTGTCGATTGGCATGTGACAATATGAAAGTGGGCAAAGTGCATTTTGTGTTTGTTTCTGTTCAGGTCCATCCATTTTTGTAACAATTTTTCTCTGTTCTAATGTTTGCCACTATTTTGTACGTTTGTTTTAGTGCTATGTGACGCAGTGTTGCGTTTGGATAATTATCTTTATTATAGTTCACTTCAAGTTTTTTTGTTGATCGTATTTATCGTGTTCATTTGAAATCTGTCAACATGTTAGGTTAGTGTTTCTTTCATTTTATTATGTAGCTGAAGTATGTGTCTTTTGTTGTTGTCTCTGTACTATGCACAATGTTTTTACCATTGCAGGTAAGTGTAGTGTTATTTTCTTTGTGTATCTAGGTTATGAACTCAGTTGTGACATGCACAATGTTGGTGTTGTTCCAGATAGTTTAGAGGCTTTTGTCTTTCGTTGTGTAATAAGGTTACATTTAATTTTAGTATCAAATAACTTGGGTTCTTATAATTGTGATCGTTTCTTGATGTTTCTTAATGTGAATTAGAATAGTTCTATTGCAATTTGTTGCTGTTTGTTTGCACACGTCCTTATTGGTAAGAATTTAATGAACATAACTTCATTGAAAGGTGTTCTATTTCGTGATGTTTGTGACATTATGTAGAAAAAACTTTTGTCTCCATTGTAGAAGTACAATTTCACGAATAACTTGGTATTTACATGAATCTTTCAGTTTTGCACTTACACCATAGCTAGATAAGTAATATTTGTTGTCTTTAAGGTGTGTATGAGAAATCCTTTTATAATTGATTGCTAAGACATGGACGTCTTGATGTGGTATAGTTTATTATGATATTAGTAAATTGTTCATATCAAAAACTGTGGTAAGATGCTATGAATTTTCAGGCACTTGTTGCAAACTGTTTTGTACTTATTCACAAAAAGTAACTCTGTTGATGAAGGCTTTCTGTTACTAAGTTAATAAAGATATGAGTTAAGGTCTTGTAGGGATTAGAGGTCGCCTCCACACCATATCAGAAGAAACCAAAAATGTCTAGGACTGTCATTCCTAAACAATGACAGACCATATGCCATTTTTGAATCCATTGGTAGAGGGTGATGAAACGTCACAGGCTTACGCTTCATTTAACTGACTGATTAATTTCGACATGTTTAATAATTCATTTTACGCCAAGAGCGCCCTTTCAATGTTCCGTCTAGCTAATTAACCTCTGGATTCAAGAATGCTTCCGTGTATATTTTTTCTTCTGTTAGTGTCACACCTCCTCTCTCATCCTTTGATCCCGTGATTTATGGGGATGGATAAACGTAATTATGCATGGAATATATAATAATCTGGGTTAGTCAAAGATGGTAGCAGTAGGGTGGTTTAGCACCAACATAACAACGTGAGCAGATTCGGCAGAGAGTTCGTGATTCCAAAGATAGTGGGGATGACCAGGGCAGAGTTTGTGAGGTTGGTTCTCACTGGGGTCCTACCCCCACCACCATTTTTTTTTTTTTTTTTTTGAACGGTTGTCGGTTGGTCCTGGATCTCGCCATGTTAGGACACTCTGGGGCCGCCGATGGAACGAGACAGATGCAGGGGTGCGACGCTCGTCATTGATGGTGAGAAAAGTTACTCATAATGTGGGTTTTTTGGGGTAACATTGATTATGAAGCATGTTTGGGTGTGAATTAATACCGGGAAACGTTCAGCAATATTTTATTTGTAGAAATTTTTCAGATTAATGTGTTTTAACTAGTGGACTTAGGCGCGAGGTGATTGAGGGCATGAACCAACGGTTCTTGTTCTTAGGTCAATAGCGGATAGGTTCATTAATGATTCATTTGTTGCATAGTTTTGTTCTGGATACAAGCAATACAAATTTTTCATGATTCAATGGTTTATTTTACTCGTTTCTTTGTTGTCAAACTTGGCCACGTGTTGCCAGAATTCATAATGGTATTCACTGGATTTGCTTAGATTATTGGAGGTAGTCCAATTGACCTGTTTTCCCACCATAATTTGAACTCTCTCCATGTTGTCACTGCAACATTGCCACATCTATGGCCGCCATCTTGGATCCGCGATCTTGAATAAATTTGGCAAATATGCAAAGTGGAGTGACACTAGCTTTGCCCTATTACTGATGTAGGTGCTCAGAACGAGCCTATACTCGACCACCATCGTTCATAACTCCAACTTTAATGTTCCTTCAACTACTAGTTGATGTGATAGTCTCAGGTTCAGATTCAATTTCTTCTAGTTCAGTCATTATCTCATTTTACTTCTTTTTTGTCAGTGGCAGAAACAGTAGACTTGGTTCCTGTGACTCAGTTTGTTCTTTGTACTGTTGAGCAGTACCTTCTTGAAAATAACGTCCCTCGTTTTCAGGATTCACTGGCAATTAAGTTAAAAAATACTGTATGCTTTTGATTATTCACAGTATCCTATCAACATATATTCAATACTTTTAGTCCCATTTTCGCCGGTTGGTTCTCGGAGTGTGAAAATATGCCTTGCTTCCAAATATTTTGATATGTCGCAGGTCCGACTTCTTGTATGTCTAAGCTTCTTCTAGAGCCTTACTTTTTAGTGCCTTAGTCGGAGGTCTGTCAGTTAAGTAGACTGCAGCAGAGACTGCTTTATCTTGTCTTACACTTCTTTAACAGTAGATGTATCTCACAAATGAATGTATATCGACAGATGGGTGGGGACTATAATTTTGGCTCTTGCCATGTAAACTTTTAGTTACATCCGTTAGTTCTCCATTGATGCAGTACCACAATTGTTGCTGTTCTAGATACGTCCACGTTGCGAACTGTCACTTACTATAGTATTCTTTTCCCATCAGTTTCTCAATCGAAGACAATTAATTGGTATTTACAGTAACCACTGTTTTAGCTATCACGTGGTTCCAAATTGCCAATCGCTAGCCAATGATCTGGTATTTTTTAGAATATCACGCCACATTCTACAGCCCACGTCAATAACCTGATAGCAGAGTAATATGCTGATAGTATTATATTGAAATTCTAAAATTTATTGTACACAATAACAAGTTACAGTGAAATGAACTACTGTGCAATACAACAGCCGCCATAGTAACTCAAAAAATATTTACACAATCAAGGTATAGATTCTAAATGTTCACAAGACACGCAGTGCTTACCCGCACATATGAATAAAGAGTGTGTATGTCGATGCTACTGTAGATTGTTTCTCGAATGCCCCAGAATCGCTGAGTGCTTCAGAATGAGAGATAGTACAGCGAATACTTTCTTTTTTTCTCACCATTTGAACCACTGAAAGTGGAAATGTCATCAGAGACACATGTTTCCAAGCCCCAAATTATACCATCAATTAAAGCGGGGCATATTGTCTTTTGTCTCCACAGCAGTGCATCTTGTGACCCAGTTGGAAAGTTGAAGCATAACTTTGTTCAACAGGTCCAAGGGAGATTTTTTTGGTAGAAAACGGAAAACGTATGGTGCTGGAAGCGTTATTAGCCCCACAATTTAAAAAGTTAGGCTCCAGGTGACACAAAAAGGCAAATGTGCATGTTGGAACTCACGTAGACCTACATACGTCCATAAAGAGAAAGGATGAGATCTGACAAACTGATTTATTATTTTCCTTATCACGATATGAACAGCATTCTTCAACAAGTACATCATTGTTATTTGGTGCCTTCGACTGGGAAGTCCAGCAGCAGAGCGACCAACATACAGCAATTTATGATGCACTCATTGACGTCTAGTGATATAGGGGAAAATACTCCTACGCCGTACTGCTAATCCTACTCCATACTACCACCAGCTGAACGAATATTTTCTAAACAGGACTCATACAGAACAAGCACAGGAGCACTTACTCTGGAAGTGTGGTTAAGAAGAGTGGTTCCTTTTGTTTACTAATGCTGTCTAATAGTAAGACTTATATCTCAATTCGGCTATTTTTTCACTAATATATGGACTTCAAATAGACCTAAACATTTATTTCCACATAAAACACGTATAGAGAAGCTTACAAGTATGAGAACGTAAGAGTCAGGATGGTGTTAAGAATGGAATAATCTATAGTTCGATTCTTTTATCTTGGCGTCTCGCGCATGCCCGCCCACACGCCGGAGATTGCTGCGTTGCCAGTTGCAAACGACGCACGCGCCAAGAGAAACAGCGCCATAGTATAGTATAGTTCGCAAACTTACTTTTATGGGGGAGCGCGCAGTTTATGAAGTAAAGCCACCACGGGCGCATTAGCATTAACCCTTTCGCTGCTACAGAGACGTTCTCCCCGCATTCCTCCTGTAGCCTTTGTGCATGCCGAACACATTCAACCCATGCTGAAGGAGTAATTCTGTCAAGTGCTCCGTGCAAAAGCCTTTCTGTATCGGCAATTTTAAATGTCACGTTTCGTTCTGCGACATACCCTTCCACTTGTGCCCAAATTAACTCTCTCAGATTGTATTGACAATGATACGGTGGCAAACGCAAAACTATGTGTCCATGTTCCTGTGCAATACAATCGATTTCATAAACTTTTGTGCGAGGCTTATGGAGCGCTACAAGATTCAACATTTCAGCACGAGTTTGGTTGGCAGTATGTGGTATATTTTTACTTGCAAGCCACAACATGATATTGGCTTTTTTTGTACTTGTTGTGGGTGTCTTGTCAACAACAATGGAGTGATAACTCGCATTGTCCATTACAATCACCGAGTTTGCAGGCAACAAAGGGAGAAACTGATTTCTAAACCACAATTTAAATGTCTCTGAGTTCATTTCGGAATGATAACCCCCTAAATTGCTCTTTTTTGCCCGGAATGCTAATTTGCTTTCTGGAATTAATCCGGAAGCAGAACCAGCGTGAAGCACAATTATTCGTCCAACTTTACCAAGTGGTACTTTAAACCCAGCCGAACCATCACTCATTTACCAACACGCTTTCCTTGTGTGATTCTGGTTTACCCATGTTTCGTCCAAGAAAAAAATGTTCTTATTCCCGGATTTTCTTACTTCAGTAATACGTATTAAAAACTATGCCCTTGAAGCAGCGATATCACTACGTTCCATTAAAAACTTTCTTCTGTCATTTGTATGTACATATTTGAATCCAATGTTTTAAAGTATTCTACACTCCTGGAAATGGAAAAAAGAACACATTGACACCGGTGTGTCAGACCCACCATACTTGCTCCGGACACTGCGAGAGGGCTGTACAAGCAATGATCACACGCACGGCACAGCGGACACACCAGGAACCGCGGTGTTGGCCGTTGAATGGCGCTAGCTGCGCAGCATTTGTGCACCGCCGCCGCCAGTGTCAGCCAGTTTGCCGTGGCATACGGAGCTCCATCGCAGTCTTTAACACTGGTAGCATGCCGCGACAGCGTGGACGTGAACCGTATGTGCAGTTGACGGACTTTGAGCGAGGGCGTATAGTGGGCATGCGGGAGGCCGGGTGGACGTACCGCCGAATTGCTCAACACGTGGGGCGAGAGGTCTCCACAGTACATCGATGTTGTCGCCAGTGGTCGGCGGAAGGTGCACGTGCCCGTCGACCTGGGACCGGACCGCAGCGACGCACGGATGCACGCCAAGACCGTAGGATCCTACGTAGTGCCGTAGGGGACCGCACCGCCACTTCCCAGCAAATTATAGACACTGTTGCTCCTGGGGTATCGGCGAGGACCATTCGCAACCGTCTCCATGAAGCTGGGCTACGGTCCCGCACACCGTTAGGCCGTCTTCCGCTCACGCCCCAACATCGTGCAGCCCGCCTCCAGTGGTGTCGCGACAGGCGTGAATGGAGGGACGAATGGAGACGTGTCGTCTTCAGAGATGAGAGTCGCTTCTGCCCTGGTGCCAATGATGGTCGTATGCGTGTTTGGCGCCGTGCAGGTGAGCGCCACAATCAGGACTGCATACGACCGAGGCACACAGGGCCAACAACCGGCATCATGGTGTGGGGAGCGATCTCCTACACTGGCCGTACACCACTGGTGATCGTCGAGGGGACACTGAATAGTGCACGGTACATCCAAACCGTCATCGAACCCATCGTTCTACCATTCCTAGACCGGCAAGGGAACTTGCTGTTCCAACAGGACAATGCACGTCCGCATGTATCCCGTGCCACCCAACGTGCTCTAGAAGGTGTAAGTCAACTACCATGGCCAGCAAGATCTCCGGATCTGTCCCCCATTGAGCATGTTTGGGACTGGATGAAGCGTCGTCTCACGCGGTCTGCACGTCCAGCACGAACGCTGGTCCAACTGAGGCGCCAGGTGGAAATGGCATGGCAAGCCGTTCCACAGGACTACATCCAGCATCTCTACGATCATCTCCATGGGAGAATAGCAGCCTGCATTGCTGCGAAAGGTGGATATACACTGTACTAGTGCCGACATTGTGCATGCTCTGTTGCCTGTGTCTATGTGCCTGTGGTTCTGTCAGTGTGATCATGTGATGTATCTGACCCCAGGAATGTGTCAATAAAGTTTCCCCTTCCTGGGACAATGAATTCACGGTGTTCTTATTTCAATTTCCAGGAGTGTATTCATTGAAGTCACGCTACCTTTAAAATTTATGGTTTCACGCATTTTCACAGTGATTTTTTTTTACAGTAGGAAATTTGCCTGTGATGTACATGTTGAGCACTTCTCGTCTTAGGACATCTTTGGCAATCCGCTGAACGGTTCTCAAGCTAACGCCTGTCGCTTCTGCAGTGCGTTCCTTAGACCTGGCGACGTCAGTGATAGGTCCACCGTTTTCTGCTTCACCCTTGAAAAAAGCATATATCCTGTAAATTATGTCACTGTCTGTTTATGGAGAGTTTGTCGCTTACCACCATCATCAGCCATGACAACTTGCAACAAATGCGATAAAAATTCACCAAATAATAACTACAATCACATTTAACACTCGCACTCGCCAAGAAATTCACAGCAGACCGCTCAGAAAACTGCTGAACACTTATTGGCTGTCAGCGGATGCATGACGTCAGGTGCATAGAACGAGCCTTAAATCGACAGCAGTCGTTCATGGTTCCAACTATATAGAGTGTTCATTGTAATTGGAGACATTGAACTATCCGAAAATCTACACATCGGATCAAACAAATTTATAACTAAAATTTGTTTGTCTCCGAGGGGGACATCTAATGATACCAAATCCGAAGAATTTGTGGTCGAATTTGTTATAGTTGGATGTCCCCTTCTGAGAGGAACTAATTTTCATTAGGATTTATTTTGGCTCTGTGTGTCGTTTTCAAGAGATTTCAATGCCCCAGTTAAAATGAACACCCTTTATAACACAAGCAGTGTTTATAAATTGAGAAATATTCCACCTTTAGCGACTGTACTAAAACTTTTATTTATACCAGAGTCATTTCGCTGTTTTCTAAAACGTTCTAATTAAAACAAAGTTGGCGAAGTACACAAAACTGAATTGTGGACGCAATAAAACATAGAAACTAAAATATATTGTCAGCGAGGCGCAGTGCGCAAACAATTTGCGTTTGTCACAACGGGCAGAAAATACTTGCCAAAACATAGATCAGTCGACTAAAACATTGAATATGATGTTACCAAAGCAGCGAAGCAAAGAATTGTGTCAGACAATCAAGTAGCTCAGCAACATACGAGCCGAAATTCTGCTCTAAATAATACTTTTAATACTGCCGCAAAAGAATATATCTCAATATGAATAGTAAAACAGCGACTACGCAAGAGAAGATATACAAACAAAACATATAACATGAATATTGTATGTGCGCCTTTTTATTGTTTTTAATTGCTTTCAAAAGCAATATTGGAAGACAAAATTAGAAAAACCGAAACCTATTATGATTGTAATGAAGGGACAAAGCACTAGAAATTTCAAAAAACTACATTCAAACGAATAAAATTCATGAAGTACGAGTCTTTGATATTGTTTTTAAATAAAGAAAGGTAGGAGACGAGGTACTGGAGGAGTTAAGGCTGTGAGGACGGGGCGTGAGTCGTGCTTGGGTAGCTCAGTCGTTAGAGCACTTGCCCGCGGAAGGCCAGCACACAGTTTTAATCTGCCAAAAGTTTCAATTACCACTGTTCTTTATTGCGAAAAAGCGGTTCGTGAGAATAATACAAACGCCTTTCCTTGCTATCGTCTGAATTAGGAGGCTTATTGCTTGTTTGGTTTAATTAATTAATAGAATATGACGCAATTGGTATAAAGAATGCTTTTTCCAAACTTTCTATAAAAGAAAGTCTGCTATTAAGACATTGCCTTTGTTCGATTACTTTATTTATGACTGAACGTTTCTGAAACCGAAGACACTCGTCAGTGCTCTGCACTGCAGTAGAGCTCTGGCAACGTCGTTCTCTCTTCATTTGCTGACTGTGTTTTGTGACGTCAGATGCGCAGAACGAACCTAAACTCGGCTGCCGTCGTAAATGACGTGCACTATAGAACCCTCAAGTCAAAGAGAAACTAGGGTAATACATCGGAACTGCAGTTGCGTGAAATGTTTATGTATCACTGTGCAGTCACGCTTGCGGAAACAGAATGGGACACAACGTGACTATCACCTCCCCCCCCCCCACCCCAATTGCTAACAATATCGTAGATTAAACCTCATGTGTCGTCTAGCACGCGTCATCATTGCCTTTTTTAAACTTGGCGTTGAGCTACATGAACCGGCGGTTCCAACGGCGTGTGGGTACCAATCTCTGACATCGTTTTCTTTGTCAAGGTGCCTGGCGTCCGGAGTGTCGCGTGGTGACTGTAGTGTACTGGAAAATTTCCTGCTTGTGTGGACCTTGCGGTGTTTGCAGTGTCCAACGCGTCGAAAAACGCAGGCTTGATTCGGTCCAGAGCGACAGTGGTAGGAAGACAACTGATTCTGATTCGGAATGCGTTGTTGCCTCTGCTAATCACCAGATACGATCCATCGTATGGTGACTGTAACGGCTTGCGTACTGTATCATTGCATAAGAAATCGTGTGTGGAGTTGTCAACATCTGCGAGCACAAACGAGTGTTTTCCAAACTGACTTCTGAGAACTGTTGGTCTAAGCTGGCGAATATGCTCCCGTAATTTAGCAGCAAAGTCGGATGCAGTGACTGTATCATCTGGCAGGCTGTGCAAGAATTCCCCTGGCAGATGTAACATTTGCCCGTATAATAATTCTGTTACCATATACTTCAGCTCACTTTTGAATGATGTCCCTAGACCGAGGAGCACAATACGTAGTGCCTCCATCCAATTGCGTCGCATGCCACCGCGCAGCTGCTTTTAGGTGTCGACGCAGACTCTCGACTGTGCCGTTTGATGCAGCATGTTAGGCTGTGGTATGTACACAACTCGTGCCTAATAACGTAACTAGTGTTCTGTGTCAATGCTTATTCGCAGTCGTATGCAGAGTCGGGCGATCCAACCATGGAAAATTGTTTGCGCTACGGTTTAAGCTGTGATATCTTTCATGTAGAATGCTTCAGGTCACCTGGTGAGCCAGCCACTGTGGCCGAGCGGTTCTAGGCGCTTCAGTCTGGAACCGCGCGACCGCTACGGTGGCAGGTTCGAATCCTGCCTCGGGCATGGATGTGTGTGACCTCTTAGGTTAGTTAGGTTTAAGTAGTTCTAAGTTCTAGGGGACTGATGACCTCAGATGTTAAGTCCTATAGTGCTCAGAGCCATTTGAACCATTTTGAACCACCTGGTGAACGGGTACGCAAGCGTGAGACGACAAATGTAGCCTTCTGAGACTGTGAGCCGGCCTACGATAGCGGCGTGCACATTTTCAACCGGTTGACCTTGACAAGCTGACTGGCCTTGTTCCTCTGACACGCTATGCATCGCTTGAAAAATGCACTCCAGGCCAGATGAAACTTTGCTTGACCCAAAAAAAAGACTGTCACAATCGGGCTGGTTTCAACATCCCCGGCCGCATCGCAACGTGAGCTAGCTGCGCCGTGCTAATTCTCGTACTGAAGTGGACGATTCGCCAGTCACCACAGAACGAGCTGCAAGAAGGACAATTAATAGGGCTACGATTAAACCACCACCGTTTTGGCAACATAATCCTGTGTTGGGGTTCGCCTAGCTTGAAAGGCAGTTCGTCGTTCCGCAGATCTCAGCAGGTGAGAGGGGATATGTTATGTGATCGCAGCGCTTACAGAGGATGTAGCCGCAGAAGTACTGGATATTACAGCCGCACCGTCGGACACCGAACGGCATGCGCCAATCAAGAACACGCTGGTGACACGCCCGTCACAATAAGAGGCGAAGCGACTAGCGAAGCTTTTGCAGACTGAGGATCTCGGCGATCGACCCCGTCTCAATTATTACGCGGTTTGCGCACACGGCAAGCAATACGGTGAGCGATGATGACGTTTTGCTCGATATTTGGTTGTCCAGATTACACTCGGGCACTCAAAAAATTCTGACAGTGTGCGTGGGTGATCTCAACGCACTAGCGCACACAGCGCACACGATCGTCGAGATGTATCCCGCACCGAACATATGAACACTGACACTGCGACCAGAGAATGTGCCTGCAGTAACACTAGCATCGCTAGTCGCAATTAGCGGAACTTAACACGGAAGCAGCCGCATTGGAAACAACGCACACCTGTCAGCTACTGTACCGCCGGTTTGCACGAATCGCTACTGCTCACCATTGGCACCAAGTATCTGCTGTTATCATAAGAAGTTCGGCAACGACGTGTGAAAATGAACACCACTGCGCAAGTGGAAACATGAAGCGGAAACCGTAGCAGCGACAGCTACTTCTGCTGGTAGTACATTTCGACTTTTTGTCACAGATCGCAACACGAAGCTACAATACCTAGTCGACATGGGGGCCGAAGTGTCAGCATACCCTGTAACTCGTTTACCATGCAGGAGCTGCGACGATTGTCATCTTTTTGTCGCTAACGACTTTGATTAACACATACGGTCAGGTAACTTGTTGCTTAACCTCATTTGAGTGGCAGTTCACAGTGCCTAATATATTGCAGCCTATCGTAGGAACCAATTTTTTATTCTTTTCGATTTGGTACGTGACGACGATGCCAGCAGCTGATCGATTCGACCACAAAACTCCAGGGAAGGTGTGTTGTATCACCCCAATGATGGTATGTACAGACACATGAAATACGCCATATACAAGACAACTAAAAGAATTTCCTGAAATCACGCAGCAATCGCCTACTATCCTGCAGAACAAACACACAACAGTGAATCACATTTTGACCACACTGGGCCCACCAATTCAAAAGAAATGTTCAAATGTGTGTGAAATCTTATGGGACTTAACTGCTAAGGTAATCAGTCCCTAATCTTGCACACTACTTAACCTAAATTCTAAATTATCCTAAGGACAAACACACAAACCCATGCCCGAGGGAGGACTAGAACCTCTGCCGGGGACCCACGAATTCAAACTTAGCTTAGATGTTTAACGCCAGCGAAGTTGAACGTTGTGAAGCAGGAATTCCACAGCATGCTGCCACAGAGCGTTAGTAATAGGAAAAAGAGAGAACGAGCAAAGTTTGTTGGTGCAGGTTGCATACATTCAAGGGCAAGCATACATTCACGGGAAAATTTGATTGATTTATGACCCTCAGCTATTGTCATGTTAAATGGTTTATGATCCCCTGGTGGTTGATTTATGAACCCCTGGGGATAATTCATCTCCCCTGCCTCCTCCCCAAACACTCTGGGAAATCCCAAACCCTCCTCCCTCCCCCTCGTCGATACAAGCACACTTTTAATATCAAATTAGTTGACTAATTAATGAAATCGATCAATTAATCACCCCCTACACCTCTGGGAAATCCTCCAACTCTCCCCTCCCCTTCCTGTCCCCCTACACACACCATATAGATATTGGTGGGAAAAGCTCAGTCTGTGATGAGCTATTGGATTGGAAGGTGTAAGTATTATCTTATCCAGCAACTACATGCCGTAATTACGTAATTACACTGATGCGAATCGAGGTGTTGTCTTGTTGGAAAATTTTCGTATGTGTGCTCACCTTGACATGCAGGAATCGACTGAGCTAGTGCAGAATGCCACCACCAGAGGATGTCCCCCCACCCACCCCTCCACTGGCCCCCACTCCCTCCCTCCTCAACCTTCCCAGAAAAAATTGGTGGGAAAAGTCACAGAGTTGATGGTGTGGAAGGATCCCAAGGCAGGAAATTCAATTACATTGGAGAGGACATAATAATAAATATTAATAATATATTGTTTATTTATAAAAATCAATTTTCAGGGTTTGGATCTTTTTATTTGACTGAAAAAGCTGCTCTTTCTTTAAGTTTAGAAGATGCAGGTGTTGTAAAGCACTTTGAAAAGAGTAGTTAAATGAATAAATAGATCACTTTTTTTCGTCCACACAAGGGATACTTTCAACGTGAAACACTCACCACATTTAATTACACTGTTACAGAGTGCGGTAAACATATCTGGCCAAGAAAAGGCTTTCCCATTGCGTACACTTGCTTCCTCACGGCGCCATCTCCAGAGTACTGGGTGATGATAAAGTTACAGCTGGCTACTCATTGAACCTCGGGCAGTGACTGCAGGAATGCAGGGCCTTGATCTGTAGCAGCCCCTGGTCATCTGCTACTTGATCCCCAAACAAGGTATCAGGTGTTGGCTCCCCTTTAATGCCAGACTCACTCCCTTATTTGTTCCCAAACACACACCTTTCATACCAGTTCAGTTGAATCAAATACTCCATGTGCTCGTCCTCCTGTGCACCTACTGAATTAGTTCATAACACCAGTAATAGAGGACGCTGGAAGAGGCAACCCCTCCCCCTGTCCTTCCTCCAATCCCCTCCTCACCTCCCCCTTAATCGTCTGGCTACTTCCTGTTGGACAAAGCATCAGGTGGCGGCAAATACCTCTATTGATACCTGGGAAATTCCTATCGAAACACATGATCTCTCTCTTTCTCCCCCCCCCCCCCTTTTCAACTGGCTACTTCCTATTTGTGTGTGAACCAACGTCTTCAGACACACAGACAGAGGTTTTCATCTCTCCTCAGAATACTTTGCTCCTAATGACTATGACTAATGGTGGGGACAAAGGGAGAACTGATACAGTTTCGGTATCAACAATAGAGGGAAATAGTTCATTTGCACTACCCTGTCAAATTAATTGTTTAACAATTCCCAAGAACCATATACATCGCTTAAAACACTCACCACGTCCCTATGATGATTCTTCTTTGTAACAAAACATATTTTCAAGGTTTAAGAAACAAATGCAATAATTTGCAAATACAGTAGAGTCTCGATAGTTCGAGGTGAACGGGACCGGAACCACCTCGAACTATCGAAAACTCGGACTATCGAAATTTGAATGGCAAAAAGAAATATTATGATATTGTAAGTAATACAGGTCAAAATATGAACTTTATTAAAATAAAAGTATTTACACATGCATTTGCATTGGCAGAATAACAATAATTATTTATTTAGACAAGTAACAGTGAAGTGTCTTTTGTTTGGCGAAGCTGCAACGTTTCCTCGCGGCACTGTCATGCAACAGTCTCAGGAGCAGTAGGTCAGTTGGTGTCGCCTCAGGCTGTTGTTCCACGTAGCATATGGCGGCCTCGAGAGCAGCGTAGCCATCGGTGTGACTCATCATCGGTGCAGCTTCTGCCTCGTCACTCTCACACTGCGATGCAATGTTAACCATGTCAATTATAGAAGAGTCTGTCACTTCCAACTGTTCGTCCGAATTTAACCACTCGCCTACTTCCACTTTTTCTGCCTCTTCACACCCTGGCAATCTTCTGATTAAATTACACAATGATTGATCGTCCTCATCTACTAAATCTTCAATTTCTGTGTCTGGCATACTTTCCTGTAGAATTTTCCTCCATGACTTAGAAATTGTGTCTGAATTTATTTCGCTCCAAGATTCGCTAATCCAGTACACGACGTCCTTCAAAGTCCCTTTCTTCAAAGCTCCTACAATGCTTTCGTTGTCTTCGAAATGCAGGATTGACTGTAGCAATCGCCATCGATACTTTTTTTTTTAGACATTGCAGAACGCCCTGATGCATGAGCTGAATGAGACAGGTAACGTTTGGTGGGAAAAACAAGGCGCGGATACCGTCGCACTGCAGTTCTCCTGCACTTGGATGTGAGGACGCATTATCTATGAGCAAAATTGCTTTGCATGGTAGTCCCCTTCCTTTTAAAAAATTCTTGCAGTCAGGTACGAATGAGTTAAAAAAACCCGTTCTTGAAGATTTCCTGATTCATCCAGGCGTTATTGTTATGTGTATAGACAACCGGAAGAGCTGATATGGATACATTGTTGAATGCTCTTAGCTTGGCAGACTTCCCAATCACAACTAGTTTTAGTTTGTGGTTTCCAGTTGCATTTGAAGCTGCACATAACTGTGAGCCGCTCTTTGCTTTTTTTGTGCCCAGGAGCACTTTTTTCTTCCCAAGAAGCAAGTGTTCTCGCTGGTAACATTTTAAAATTTAGCCGAGTTTCGTCACAGTTATATATTTGTTCATTCGACAAATTTTCGTCAGTTATGATTTTTTGAAACTCGACGATAAATTTTGAAACGGCCTGAGCGTCACCAGAGAGTTATTCTCCACATACGTCTAGTTAACGCACTCCGTACCTCTTCTTCCACTTGTCAGGCCAGCCCACACTAGCGGCGAAATTGTCATCTCCTTCCTACAGCTGGTTTCTGAAAAACAAAGCTTTTTCTTGCAAGATTGGGCCAGAAATCAGCACCCTTCTGTCTCTGTTGGGTAAACCACATGAACAATGCCTCACTTGTTTTTTCGAAGTCTGACTTCTGTATAATTCTTCGACAGAGAGATTCGTGTGGGCATTTCTGTGAAGAAAACTGCTCCAATGTAAGTCGGTTTCTTCGCTAGTCACCAACAGTAACTTCGTCTTAGTGCTTCTAATTTTAGATGCAAAGGCACAAATTTCCCCTTTTTTGTTACAGCACTCATCTTTGTAAGGTGTACAACGGAACACACAGTCAACAAACAAAACGACACACAACACTGTGCAGTACAGGTACTGGGAACTACAGCAGCGTATGAACTCCCCAGTTTTGATCGGTTGCAGCCGGCAGCAGTCGGGGTATTTCGTGCCATACTGACAACAGATGTTCGTGCAACAGGGCAGCGAGCTAACCGTCGGTGTTGATTGTATTGTTGTCTGCTTTGTCACTGAGCTGTACTCTCCCTATCTATCCTTTGCAATGATGTTTTCATTATTTATCATGTCAATAAAAAAAAGCAGATCGTTGCAACCCTTTTTTTTTTTTTTTTTTTTTTTTTTTTTTTTTTTTTTTAAAGTGGCTCGGATTATTGGAAACTCGAACTATCGAGACTCGAGCTATCGAGACTCGAGCTATCGAGACTCTACTGTAAAGCAATTAAATTTCCACCACAAATAGATCGTAGTGCTAAATATACCTGAGGTCTTGTAGGTATCGACATTTGAGAACACAAGCCCCCTCCTCCACTGTAACGTTTCCACTAATGATGTCTGGTGAAAAAATCCTACCGATCACACACACACACGATCGCGATGAGCACACCGTCTGCAGACTGTCGGGAGCTGCACCACGCCACCGGCAGAGACATCGGATCATTGCGCGGGCGCCGGCTGGAACAGACATGCACACGTATTGGCCATGCCAGCAGCTGCATGCCCATCCCTGGCATCCACATCCAGTCCTACCTAATGCTCATAGGTCGGAGAGGCTGTCACCTAGCAGTCAACTGATTAATTTACATGGATAGAATGATCATCCAGGGCAATCTTCTCACGGAACACACACAACTGCTTCTATCACCAATCACCCACTATACTGGTTACTTCGCTAGTCAGTCATGAAGAGAACGCCGCCGCCAGGACTTCTCCCCACAGCTATGGGCAAGAACCGTCAAGTCAGTACATTCTTTGTAACAAAGCCATGACTTCCAGTCGACCAGAGTATTGTGCCCATGCGTGCTGTCATCCACGGTGCACTGGCAGACAAGCAGGCGTGGCTTGGACGTACAGTTCTAATTGCAATTCCACTCCAACAAAGACTCTCCCCAGTTTAAAAAATGCGCTTTACCCAATCCGAGACAGGGGTGTTGTTCACCATACATCTCGAACTTCTCATGAGAAATGTAGATTTCTCGCTTTTGTACGAGTTATTTTCGAAGACAGAAAGAATCGGGGCGTACTCAGGTTTTCACATCGCTGAATTATCGTAACTTGTTGTGAAATTCCTGTAACAGTATGGCATAGGCTGTATTTCCTCTAAGTATTCTTTCATCAGGTAAAAAAAATATGATTTAGTCAGCTTAATATCTGTTACAGCCTGCATCACAGCACCAGAATATTAAACTCATTTTTTGCTCATGACAGAGTGCTAAGAGCACGCTGTACCTCTGTCGCAGGACGCGTCTTCACTTTCGAACTCTCTTGAAGTAATGAAATGCTGCATCAAGTATGAAGTCTCTTAAGGTAGCAGCACAGAGAAGTTGAATCAGGTTTATACTACGTATCACATTATAAATTCTGTGACATAGCTCTTTCTATTAGAATGGTCATCTCTTCCTGTGTAGCTGTGAGATTGAAATTTCGTGAGAAGATCTCGCTACAACGAAAAAACGTCTGAATACCACTCCAACTCCTGAATCATATCTTTGGTACTCAAACCGCATTCACCCGCCCGGCGGCACGTCATTGGTGTCAAATTGATAGGCTAATTAACTGAACTGATCATTAAGTCACTTTGCACACTGAGTAATTTTTTTCCAGCGGTCGGGTTACACTCACCAAGTAGCTCAAATGGGAATCCATGGAGGGACGACGATGTTCTTTTCGAGGAATACTACTGAGAACTGACATTTGAAGATGACCGCAGAAGGAATATACTGCCGCCAGCATACATTTCACAAAAGAACCACGAAGATAAGATACAAGAAATTAGCGTTCATAAGGAGGCATGTTGTTGTTGTTATTGTTGTCTTCAGTCCTGAGACTGGTTTGATGCAGCTCTCCATGCTACTCTATCCTGTGCAAGCTTCTTCATCTCCCAGTACTTACTGCAACCTACATCCTTCTGAATCTGCTTAGTGTATTCATCTCTTGGTCTCCCTCTACGATTTTTACCCTCCACGCTGCCCTCCAATACTAAATTTGTGATCCCTTGATGCCTCAGAACATGTCCTACCAACCGGTCCCTTCTTCTAGTCAAATTGTGCCACAAACTCCTCTTCTCCTCAATTCTATTCAATACCTCCTCATTAGTTATGTGATCTACCCATCTAATCTTCAGCATTCTTCTGTAGCACCACATTTCAAAAGCTTCTATTCTCTTCTTGTCCAAACTATTTATCGTCCACGTTTCACTTCCATACATAGCTACGCTCCATACAAAGACTTTCAGAAACGACTTCCTGACACATAAATCTATACTCAATGTTAACAAATTTCTCTTCTTCAGAAACGCTTTCCTTCCCATTGCCAGTCTACATTTTATATCCTCTCTACTTAGACCATCATCAGTTATTTTGCTCCCCAAATAGCAAAACTCCTTTACTACTCTCATTTCCTAGTCTAATTCCCTCAGCATCACCCGACGTAATTCGACTACATTCCATTATCCTCGTTTTGCTTTTGTTGATGTTCATCTTATATCCTCCCTTCAAGACACTGTCCATTCCGTTCAACTGCTCTTCCAAGTCCCTTGCTGTCTCTGACAGAATTACAATGTCATCGGCGATCCTCAACGTTTTTATTTCTTCTCCATAGACTTAAATACCTACTCCGAATTTTTCTTTTGTTTCCTTTACTGCTTGCTCAACATACAGATTGAATAACATCGGGGATAGGCTACAACCCTGTCTCACTCCCTTCCCAACCACTGCTTCCCTTTCATGCCCCTCGACTCTTATAACTGCCATCTGGTTTCGTACAAATTGTAAATAGCCTTTCGCTCCCTGTATTTTACCCCTGCCACCTTTAGAATTGGAAAGAGAGTATTCCAGTAAACATTGTCAAAAGATTTCTCTAAGTCTACAAATGCTAGAAATGTAGGTTTGCCTTTCCTTAATCTATTTTCTAAGATAAGTCGTAGGGTCAGTATTGCCTCACGTGTTCCAATATTTCTGCAGAATCCAAACTGATCTTCGCCGAGGTCAGCTTCTACCAGTTTTTCCATTCGTCTGTAAAGAATTCGCGTGAGTATTTTGCAGTCGTGACTTATTAAACTGATAGTTCGATAATTTTCACATCTGTCAACACCTGCTTTCTTTGGGATTGGAATTATTATATTCTTCTTGAAGTCTGAGGGTATTTCGCCTGTCTCATACATCTTGCTCACCAGATGGTAGAGTTTTGTCAGGACTGGCTCTCCCAAGGCCGTCAGTAGTTGCAATGGAATGTTGTCTACTCCCGGGGCCTTGTTTCGACTCAGGTCTTTCAGTGCCCTGTCAAACTCTTCACGCAGTATCGTATCTCCCATTTCATCTTCATCTACATTCTCTCCCATTACCATAATATTGTCCTCAAGTACATCGCCCTTGTATAGACCATCTATATACTCCTTCCACCTTTCAACTTTCCCTTCTTTGCTTAGAACTGGGTTCCATCTGAGCTCTTGATATTCATACAAGTGGCTCTCTTTTCTTCAAAGGTCTCTTTAATTTTCCAGTAGGCAGTATCTATCTTACCCCTAGTGAGATAAGCCTCTACATCCTTACATTTGTCCTCTAGCCATCCCTGCTTAGCCATTTTGCACTTCCTGTCGATCTCATTTTTGAGACGTTTGTATTCCCTTTTCCCTGCTTCATTTACTGTGTTTTTATATTTTCTCCTTTCATCAATTAAATTCAATATTTCTTCTGTTACCCAAGGATTTCTACTAGCCCTCGTCTTTTTACCTTCTTGATCCTCTGCTGCTTTCACTTCTTCATCCCTCAGAGCTACCCATTCTTCTTCTACTGTATTTCTTTCCCCCATTCCTGTCAATTGTTCCTTTATGCTCTCCCTGAAACTCTGTACAACCTCTGGTTTAGTCAGTTTATCCAGGTCCCATCTCCTTAAATTCCCACCTTTTTGCAGTTTCTTCAGTTTTAATCTACATTTCATAACCGGTAGATTGTGGTCAGAGACCACATCTGCCCCTGGAAATGTCTTACAATTTAAAACCTGGTTCCTAAATCTCTGCCTTACCATTATATAATCTATCTGATACCTTCTAGTATCTCCAGGATTCTTCCATGTATACAACCTTCTTTTATGATTCTTGAACCAAGTGTTATTTATGATTAAGTTATGCTCTGTGCAAAATTCTACCAGACGGCTTCCTCTTTCATTTCTCTCCCCCAATCCATATTCACCCACTATGTTTCCTTCTCTCCCTTTTCCTACTCTTGAATTCCAGTCACCCATGACTATTAAATTTTCGTCTCCCTTCACTACCTGAATAATTTCTTTTATCTCATCATACATTTCATCAATTTCTTCATCATCTGCAGAGCTAGTTTGCATATAAACTTGTACTACTGTAGTAGGCATGGGCTTCGTGTCTATCTTGGCCACAATAATGCGTTCACTATGTTGTTGGTAGTAGCTTACCCGCACTCCTATTTTTTTATTCATTATTAAACCTACTCCTGCGTTACCCCTATTTGATTTTGTATTTATAACCCTGTAGTCACCTGACCAAAAGTCTTGTTCCTCCTGCCACCGAACTTCACTAATTCCCACTATATCTAACTTCAACTTATCCATTACCCTTTTTAGATTTTCTAACCTACCTGTCCGATTAAGGGATCTGACATTCCACGCTCCGATCCGTAGAACGCCTGTTTTCTTTCTCCTGATAACGACGTCCTCTGAGTAGTCCCCGCCCGGAGATCAGAATAGGGGACTATTTTACCTCCGGAATATTTTACCCAAGAGGACGCCATCATCATTTGACCATACAGTAAAGCTGTATGCCCTCGGGAAAAATTACGGCTGTAGTTTCCCCTTGCTTTCAGCCGTTCGCAATACCAGCACAGCAAGGCCGTTTTGGTTAGTGTTGCAAGGCCAGATCAGTCAATCATCCAGACTGTTGCCCCTGCAACTACTGAAAAGGCTGCTGCCCTTCTTCAGGAACCACACGTTTGTCTGGCCTCTCAACAGATACCCCTCCGTTGTGGTTGCACCTACGGTACGGTCATCTGTATCGCTGAGGCACGCAAGCCTCCCCACCAACGGCAAGGTCCATGGTTCATGGGGGTAGGAAGGAGGCATATAGGCAGATATTTTCCTTCGCTCTGTTTGCCAGCGGAATACGAAAGGGAATAACTAGCAGTGGTACAAGATACCATCCACCGTACGCCGTATGATGGCTTATGAATTAAGCATATAGGTGTAAATGTAATTTTAGTCTACCTATTAAGATATCACTCCATCCATTAATAGGCCTACAAACCTCACGGAAGAATGTTGTCTCTTATTTAAAAAGAAAACAATAATGGAGCTTCTGCAGTTTTTTTCAGTAAAAATCGTCGTATTAGCTCCTAATTTTCTCATTGCAGTCAAGTTGCGAGACGTGTGTGAGAGGCTGTAATATTTTAGCCCACAACACTTAGAGGAAGCGGTATAGAGCTCACTTCTTAAACCTCCTTTCGTCAGAGTATCGCATAGCTGCCATATTCTCACGAATCTTCCAGTATTCGATATATAGCATTTGAATCCGCATGATTTTCTCCAATAAAACAAGTCCCCCACCATGTGACAGGCCACTGCAAATTCTCTCGAAATCCCATCACGTACTGACAACACTATTCCATTAGTTAGATGGCTGTCTAGTTCTCCGCCCTTTACTGACCAGGTAAGGAGCTATCACAATGAGAAAAATAGCACACTAATATCCAGAAGAAAATTCACAACCATGCAGAGTATACATGAACTGCATAAAGAAAGAAATTCAGAAACATAACACCTACAATTCATTGATATCGAATGACGGTTTTTAAATATCACTCAGTACATGTCTTGATCTCGTTTATCGTATTCCTATGATTACTATGTTAGAAATATGGCAGTGTAATGGTGTCAGAGCCTTCGTTGACAGCACAGCCTCCCTCCCTCCCTCTCTCTCTCTCTCTCTCTCTCTCTCTCTCTCTCTCTTTCTGTCTCCTTGCTGTTTTTATAGCATCCAACAGAGTAAAACTACGTGCTATAAAAACTTCGCTAACGTCACCTGGTAGAGACCTCCATGAGATATTACCAGGTCTCTCTCTTCCGATATATCGAAAACAAATGTCGTCTGCATGTTGATATCCATCATATGTGGTGATCCTATTAAATATACATTTTCTGTGCCAATGGAACAGGTAGCCAGTGATTGAAGTCGCTTGCACAGACATGTGTAAAGTTTTGTAGCCCAAACTGTAGGAGGGCCATATCCCACAGACTAATAGTCACAAGAGAGGGTTCCTGCGTTGTCCTTTCACAAGCAGTTGTTTTTTTACCACAACAAATCCAAGTAGTATATGACTCTCTAGTCATATACTGCACAGCACCATACATTTTAATTTTCTACCATGACTTTGAGGTCTGCATCAAATGCTAAACTGACATTAACACGTTTCGATCCATCGGCTCTCATAGAAAGCTGGACATCGCATGGTGGAAGTTAAGCTGCTCCCACAAAACACAGTATATTTGAAATAAAAGGCAGAAGTGGTATTTCTTATTGACAAAAACGTTGAAGACATCTCAGTATATGGAAACTAGAAGAGTATGTGGCATTATGGAGCGCTTCCAAACATCTGTCCGTAGGTGATAACCTCTACATCTAATCTCATCTTTCACAGTGAAAGGGTAGCAGATGTCTCACTCTGCAGCGGAGTGAAAATCTCATTCTGGAAACATCCCCCAGGCTGTGTCTAAGCCATGTCTCCGCAATATCCTTTCTTCCAGGAGTGCTAGTTCTGCAAGGTTCGCAGAAGAGCTTCTGTGAAGTTGGGAAGGTAGGAGACGAGGTACTGGCAGAATTTAATCTGTGAGGACGGGTCGTGAGTCATGCTTGAGTAGCTCAGTTGGTAGAGCACTTTCCCACGAAAGGCAAAGGTCCCGAGTTCGAGTCTCGGTCGGGCACACAGTTTTAATCTGCCAGGAAGTTTTACATCAGCGCATACTCCGTTGCAGAGTGAAAATATCATTCAAGAAATCAATGTGTACGTAAACCCACACTCCTAAGGCTACACGATTCTGCACTTAGACATGCTATAATGATAAAGCAGTGTGGTTTCCGATGTATTAGCCACTTGGAATGCAATACTGTTAATACCCCAATGCAGGAAATATATTTCCAACACTTGACGTACATTCATCCTGCAAGTTTTCTTTCCCACTCGCTATGGTGAGAAACTTTAAGAGGATAAAACTACTACCTTCTACATCTTTGTGATCATAGCACAATAGTTTTCCTGAGCTGTATAGCACTCACTGTTCACATCCGATTATGGTTCAAATGGTTCAAATGGCTCTGAGCACTATGGGACTCAACTACTGTGGTCATAAGTCCCCTAGAACTTAGAACTACTTAAACCTAACTAACCTAAGGACAGCACACAACACCCAGCCATCACGAGGCAGAGAAAATCCCTGACCCCGCTGGGAATCGAACCCGGGAACCCGGGCGTGGGAAGCGAGAACGCTACCGCACGACCACGAGATGCGGGCAACATCCGATTATGGTTCGGAAATAGATAGGAAATAGACAAATGCATAGCAGCAGTGTTTGTCATGTGAAATCACACACCATTCTGCACTAACCCCGTGAACAGAACACAGTCTTTTCCATACACACATCTGTCAAGCAAATGAATACACAGGGGTTGCAGTACCTCACGTACCCCAGTCACTAACTTAGAATCACTGCAGTCTTGAAACTGAAGTCTCGTTTTATATCTGAGATGTAGCAGTGGAATGGAGTACTTCGCATACATCTTCGATAGTCTAGAGGAAGGTGCCAAAATAGGTTTCCATCGATTTGGTGGACATGATCCATCATAAATGAGCTGGAAGTTCTCTGTTGTCTATAGCATGGAGAGATTTGCTTTTGACAATTGCAGGCAGATAGGTTAAATGCGTGATAAATGACCTGCCACAACATCTCCCTCTCTCTAGAATGCATCAGCAGTCTATCATTAAATTATACCTTGTTACGACCCCTCTCAACCAATTACTTCATCCACTTTCTGTCATCCTTTAACGCACATCCACGTCAATGTAGAGATAGATGGTTCTCTTTTCCAGGAAAGCATCAAAGACAGCAATCCAGTTGTATATATCCCTATTGCCTCAACGGACTAACAGCAGAAAATTGTTAAAACCATGCAGCAACTCTTCTGTAAGGTATTTGTTAGCTGACACCACATGTTTGTGGTTGGTAGAGGGTACAAACGAAACACACAGTAAATTATGTTCATTAGAGTTTAAAACATGTAAACAGTCTTGCAAAGGTTCAAACACGCTATCCATTCTGCAGTTGTATATTGCAGTCCCCAAGCTGGTTATACAATGCTCTTTAGCTAAGGAGACCTCATAAAAATCTATGAAGTTGTTGCTTTGGGGTCAAACCTGGGCTTGTGATGCGACGCATATGAAAGTATTACTTTACATTTGGCAGTCATCCACGTTAAACAATCTATTGCAGTAGTCTTATTTTCCCTTGTTCCTGGTGCTTCCATGTCAACGTTCTCTCTTATTTTGCCGTATTTTCCCTCAATTTATGTGTATTTTCAGCCAATTTTCGTAATTTTACCGATTTTATGTCACTTCTCGCCACTTATTCTAAAATTGCTTGTAAATTTAGTACAGTTGTCAACACCTAGCCCAACAGCTCTATTTTTCTGCATGTGTGTGTGTGTGTGTGTGTGTGTGTGTCTGTATCGGTTTCACATGGGGGGGGGGGGGGGGAGGGGGTCCTCATGGCACAGAGTAGATGCGGGATAGGATCATGTTACAGGTCGTAGGTTCGTCCCTAATTAGGAATAGGGTTCGACAGTGGATCCACCACACGTTGTGGTTGGGATGGGCTTCGAAGGTGGATTCACCATGCTTTATGACCGGGATAGAATTTGGAGGTGGATCCACCACACACTACGTCTGGAGCATTCAAGACCTCAGATATATTTAGTGCTACGATCTATTTGGTCGAAAATTTTTTCGTGTGATTCTCAAATGCTGAAAATATGTTTCATTGCAAAGGAGAATCATCATAAGGGGTGGTGAGAGTTTTAAGCGACCTATTTGACTCCTGTAGATTATTAAACAATTAATTTGATGGGGTAGTGTAAATTAACTGTTTCCCTCTATTTTTGACATCGAAACTGCGTCAGCTCTTCCTTTGTCCCCAGAATGCTAACTTAGTATCTTCACAGTAGGGCGAACACGTCGAAAATCTGATTCAACTTAACTGGTATGGAAGGTGTGTGTTTGTGAGCAAAACAGGGGATGAATATAGTATCAAAGGGGCACCAGCACCTGATGCTTTGTTCAGGGATTAAGTATAAGGTGATTGGAGGTTCCTATTGATGGCGGCTCTACAGTCCTACAGTCGTTGCTCAGTGTTCAACGTATGTGCACCCATGACCCAACAATCACCCAGTACTTTGCAGATGGCGTCGCGAAGAAGTAAGTGTACGCAACACGAAAGTTATTTTTCCACCAGATGTGTTTAGTGCGATCTGTAACAGTGTAATTAGATGTGGTGAGTGTTTTACATTGACAGTATTCCTTGCAAGACAGGAAAAAAGCGATCTATTTACGCATTTAATTACTTCTTTTCGATTTATTTTACAACACCTGCATCTTCCAAAATTAAATAAACAACACAGAATGATGAGCTTTTCCAGACCAATAAAGAAATCCAACCCCTGAAAACTGAATTTTATAAATAAACAATTTATTATTATTATTTGCTATTAGGTCCTATCCAATGTAATTGAATTTCCTGTCGTGGGATCCTTCCAGTCTACCGGCTCAGCGACTTTTGCAGCCAATTTTTCTGGGAAGGTTGGGGAGGGAGGGAGCGAGGGGTGGGGGGTAGGGCATTGTGCACTATCTCAGTGATCCCCACACATCAAGGTGAGCACACACACGAAAATTTTACAACAAGACAACACCTCCATTCTGCATCAGTGCAATTATGTAAATATGGCATGTAGTTGCTGGACAAGGTAATATTTGCACCTTCCAATCCAATAGCTCACCATAGACTGAGCATTTCCCACCAATTTCCAGATGGGGAAGGGGAGAGGAATGGGGCATGGGAGGGACTGAGCGAACTGCCAATTTCCAATAGGGTAGCTCTTAAAATAAAGAAAATAAACTACTCTATGTCCTTGCTCTCCAGCAGCTCATCATTGATCGAGACTTTTTCCTACCAATTTTCAGATCGGGAAGGGATGGGGATGAGAGGGGAGATCTGGGGGATTTCCCAGAGGAGAGATGGTAGTTAATGAACGATTTAATTAATCAATCAATTAATTTTTTACGAAAAGCGTGCTTCATCAGCAAGGGGGGCAGAGCATTGCTGATTTCCCAGAGGGGTGGGGGAGGAGGAGGAGGGTTTCTCAGAAGGATGAATTATCTCCAGGGGGTCATAAATCACTCCCCAGAGTGTCATATACCACTTATCATAGAAATAGATTAAGGTCGTAAATCAATCAAGTTTACCTCTGAATGTATTCTTGCCCTTAAATGTAAGCAACCCACACAAACAAACTGTGCTCGTTCTCTCTTTACCATACTATTGACATTTACATAGTTTTGGTTAGCAGCTGGGTGGCCACATTCCACATTCTACCTAAGAAGACCTGGTGTAGTCCATGTGGCGATTACCATCCACTCAGTGCTAGGATCACCCCAGACTGGTACCCAATGCCACACATAGAAGACTTCTCTTCCAATAAACACGTTGAAACTATATTTTCCACCACTGATCTAGTATGGGCGTGCTATCAGATCCCTGTTGCTACAGAAGATATTTCCAAAACAGCAGTGATAACACCATTCAGCGTATTTCAGTCACTAGTGTGGCCTTTGGTCTGTGCAACGCAGCACAGACATCCCCACATTTTATGGATGAGATCACTACGGACTTAGATATCTGTTATGTCTACATAGACGATTACTGATGATGTCTAATTCTTACAAGTTCACAACATCTGGCACTGGTATTTGATCACTTATGCACAAGGCTTGGAAAGTAATCCTTCGAAGTGTACTATCACAGCGAAGGTGGAACAGTTTCTTGCTTATATGGTAGATTTGATGGTGTTTAACCATCATGGGGTAAGGCAGAAGCCATTTTTATCGAAGATTTATATACAATCAAGCATTGATAACTGCTCCCCTGAACAAACTTTTAAGGACACACCAAAGCCAAACTACAGGGTGCCTTTGGCAAGCAAGGTGGATGATGCTTTTCAAGCTGTGAAGGCAGAATTGCAGAGGCTGCACATTTGGCACATCCAGTGGCACAAGATCCACTTGCACTTACGTTGCCTCGTCGACCATCGAGCGAGGTGGTGCAATGGTTAGCATAATAGATTCACATGTGCAAGAACGATGGTTCAAACCCACGTCCGGCCATCCTGATTTAGGTTTTCTGTAATCTCCCTAAACCGCTTCAGGCAAATGGTGGGATGGTTCCTTTGAAAGGAGCGGTCAATTTACTTGCTCATCCACCCCTAATACTAGCTTGTGCTCCACCTCTAATAACCTTGTTATCAATGGGACGTTGAACACTAATTTCCTCCTCCTACTCCTCGTCTACCACTGTGGCACTGTACTGCAAACCAGGCCGACCGTTGTTGCCAGCCAATTACGTTCTTCAATCATAAGTTGTCGCCTTCTCAGCAACATTGGACAGCCTATGACTGCAAGAAGTTCAGGCATTCATCAGAAAGTCAACAGTTCACAATTTTTACGAATCACGGGCTTCTAATTTACACTTTCACTGTAAAATTGAAGAAAGCATCGCCGAGTCAGCTACGCCACCTAGATGACAGCAGCCAATTCACTACCTGCATTGTCTGTGTACAAGAAACGCTGAAGGTGTCAGCTCTCTTGTAAGCAGAGATTGGGTGCGCGACAGCAGACATATGTTCATGCGTCAAAGTTATGGCAACTACCATTGATTTTGATGCCCTCGCACAGGCGCAACATCATGTTGAGGAATTACACGATTTACTGAAACAACAGGGAGGACTGGAATTGCAATGCGTCGCTATGCCTGAGCGAATGTTGAATTATATTGTGATCTATCCAGAATTTAAGCACTTCAATTTGTGTGACAACAATTTAGAACCCAAGCAACTGCATCAGTACACAATCCGACACATCCAGGAGTATGAGGCACTCTTAGATTGGTCAAGTAAAGTTTCATCCGGCCTGGAACGCACGCAGGTTGCAAAATATTTGTCAAGCGATGAATAGCACATCAGAAGAACAAGATCACACAGTAATGTCAGGGCACCATTAGGTGCATTTCTAGCGCCAAATCCACGTTTCGAAGTGCATGTCGATAGCGTAGGCCCACCCACAGTCTCAGAAGGCTACAGTATAATTATTGTCTCACGGTTGCGTACCGGTTCACCAGGTGGCCTGAAGCATACCTCATGAAAGATACCTCAGCTGAAACTGTACCTTAAACATTTTTGGTGATTGGACAGCCGATACTGCGTACCACTTTGAATAACAACTGCCCAGGAGCAAAAATTTCAGGCTTACCTTTTTAAAGCATTAGCTACATTATTAGGCAGGAATTCTATACGTACCACAGCCTATCATCCTGCATCGAACGGCATAGTCGAGCGTTTACATCGACAAGTAAAAGCAGCACTGCCATGTAATCTGAAGTCTATGGTAGCAGAATTAATATACGGACAAACGTTACGTCTACTTGGACAATTCTTGCACAGCTTGGCAGCTGATAGTCGGTGCATCGGACTTTGTTACCGGATTGTGGAAGCATAAACGCCAGCTTAGACCAACACTCGTTTGAGTTCGTTGATCTTGAAAATTGAACACACGTTTTATTATATAATGATACATTGCGCAAGCTATTGCAGCCACCAGACGATGGACTGTATCTGGTGGTGATTAACAGAGGCAACAGCACTTTCCAGATTAGAATCAATTGTCTGTCTACCACTGTCGCTCTGGACTGACTCAAGCCTGCATTTGTCGACGCACGGACACTGCAAACACCCCAAGATCGACACAAGAAAAAGATGAGTATACAGCGCCAGGAAATTTTCCAGTTCACTACAGTCACAACAGGATACGACCGATGCCAGGCGCCTCCATGAAGAAAACGCCGCCAAACTCTGGTACCCCACACCCCTTTGTAAGCATTGGCTCAGTAGCACAACGCCTGGCTTCACAAAAGCGGTGGTAATGCATGGTGAACGACACATGAAGATTAATCTGTGATATCGTTAGCACCAGCGGGGGGTGTGGGGGAGCCGAGGGGAGGAGGGGGGGCGGGCAGTCATGTAGTGTGTCATTCTGTCCACACAAAAACACAAGTGTACAGTGATACATAATCATTACATACAGCTGCAAGTCCAATGTATTATCCTAGTTACTGTCTGAGCTGAGAGTTCCAGATTATTCCATGATTCTCATCAACCATGGCTCTTATGGTCGCATAATTGTAAGCTATTCTGTACGTGTTATATGTGTAAATAAATGCTTGGTTCTGTCTGATGTCAACAATGTTTTTCTTATCATTTCCGTTGCTGAAAGTTTCAGAACAAGAACTTACATCCAATTTACATGCGACAGTTTATATGTTTTTTATTAAGAGAACATAGCATAAATTTTTTTATGTTGTTTAATTATCTGTTTTACCCTAAGGTTCCTAATGACACTCGAACGAATTTCATTGGAACAACGCTTCTGCCATTGACTATGAGGTTTACTTTCAATCACCGTGGTTATCATTACCACCGTAATGTCCTTTCAGGTAATACATTTCTTGCTTAAGTACATGTCAAAAAATTTAAGCTTTGTTTGGTACCAGGAATGGTGGATACTAGACTCGTGACATGCAAATGGTTTCAATCCAGACTGCAGAAGAGACACATGGAGTAAGGCACTGAAGAACTTTGCAATGGAAGTTTTTAAGACAGCCATTGTATGGAAACAGTGTTCACAAAAAGTACATAAAAATAAACATCTGAAGATGGAGTGAAGATAAAACAAATTTAGTTTCAAAAACATGTGACTTTGAGGCATAGTTTATTGGTGTTGTGATGGGAAAGAAGTGTCATTCACATAGGTGCATTATGTCATAAAGAGTAATGTCAGGCATACTATAATTTTCACTTGATATGTAAAGAGTGGTGCTGCAGTTGTTATGAAGCTCCAGTGAACTGTGATCACATTACAGCAAGATGTCGAACTTTACTAGATTCATCAAAAATATGAACATGTATGGCACTGTTTCAGTTGTTTGTCTAACGTAAACTTTGTTTGATGTGATTGAGAGATATTTTGACTGAGGGAAAGTTTGGCAAGGTAGCGGACATTGCCTGTGTTGATGTCTTGCTGTATATGTTTAGACAAAAGGAGTTTCATTACAATTTATCTCACTGCATCGAAATTTTCTACAAGTATGGAAACCAACTAGTACTGGAAATTACCAAAATAAGTAGAGGTTGCATGTTTTTCCCAGCCATATATATAACTGAGAAGAAGGTGCAAAGAAACTCAATATTCTGTGCACAACACACAAGCGAGAGTGAAATTAAAAAAGTCGAAGCTTTCCGGTTCTTCCCCATGCAGTGTAGGCTATATATACTCACTTTCTGGTACTTTGATAAACTGTCATTGGTGTACCAAGTAAAAGAGAATAAATTATTGCATACTTGTGTTATCTTTTTCAATACAAGGGCTAAGTCATTCTAAACTATCTACCAACAGTTTCACTGTCCCTTCACAGAAACTTGATGTGTTCATCATGTTCTGAATGTAAAATTTCCTTTAACAGGTTTTCATGTGCATTTTATTATTTTACCTGATACTTTAAACACAGTACCAGTGTGTAAATGCTAAAAATGCTTTATCTACGTTTCTACCCATTTCCACTAGTGTTAAAATACAGTGCACACAAATGTAGTAGAGCAAAGAGATCCTGATGCAATTTGCTTATGTGGGTTGCATACATTAAGGGGCAAAATACATTCAGTGGCAAATTATTCACCTCCCTGTCCTGTTAACGTATTGTTCTGCTCTACGTCAGCCATTAACATTTTGTCCTTCTAAGCTACTTTTCATTGTTTAATATATTGTTCTATGTACACTTCTGATATCAAATAATTATACAAATTAATTAACTGATCAATTAATTACTCCATCCCCTGATGACATCATGGGTTTCCCATCTCACCCCCTCTCACTCCCCTTTATGTATTGTGCCACTTTCTGCCCTCTGGCACCACTTTTCATATCACATAATGGCTCAATTGCGCTACAAGTTGGTCAACAAATTCTTTATTGTAGTATCCCATGACACCCTTTAACCTATTGTACCTCTCCCTCTCCCCACTTCTCTGGGAAATACCTCATTCTTCAACCTTCCCTCTCAGAAACCCTGTGCCACTTTGATATAAAAATTGCGCTACCAAATTGAGTGACTGAGGAATTAAACCGATGTTCTTTCGTGTATGTGGAACAGTTTTTTTTCTTTGCTTGCATCCTATTGAACCCACATTGATTCAACCCCACAGTGCACAGTTCAGCCACCCATCCCCTTTGGGTAAAAAAAATTGATTACTGGATATAATATCTCATTGACTATTTTGCAGAATATTCAAACACCAAGTAGGGCTGTGGATGTCGGGTAAATGGCTTAAAACATATCAGGTGGAATAAAAAAACACCCCAATAGCACCAACCGTTGGCCTCCATCCGCCACTGGCACTGACTGCCACTGGGCCACACACCAACCGCTGCAGCACGCTTTCGCGAGCCGCGAGCGAGGAGTGCGTTTAGTTTAATTCTGTCATTGATACCGTTAGGATTGCTCGACTCATGATGCAGTCGAGATATCCTCCTGACTCAACTGACTGACCATGATTCGATCCGGTACTACTGTTGAACTCCATAAATTGCTATGGTGTTCACGACTTTTCTGAAACGCTTAGTGGGCTTAGATTATATTTGCTGCCAGAGTCAAGAATGTTAAGGCATTTATCTTTTGCTTTCCTACATTTCAAAGCTCATTTCTACAATGGGAAAGCCCCACTGGTGTCGAAGCACAGACGAGGAATTCAGAACAATTACACATATAAAAGTTCATGCCATATTTCGAAACCCACAACAGACTGAAAAAAAACACAGCAGTTTGGACATCTAAAAGATTCTTCTAGAATTCGAATCTCTATCTTAAAAATGGATGGAATCTTCAATGAATTTTCAAGGCCCTGCAACAGCTGGTCTGGAGATGCTCTAAAGCCACAATGGCAGGTGCTGATAGCATTCCACCTGTCCAAACCAGAGGAGGCTGGTCTTCCTGAACTTGTCTCTGAACAATCAAACATAGAAGAAATCATTTGACTCTGTGAAATCATGTAAATTTCCGTAGATGTCTTGTTCGAAGCAGTCTGCAGAGACTCTTATGTCCCCACCCCCACAAAGGATGTCTTGCGACTCCATGAAATCATGGAACATCCTGTGAATGGAGCATCCTGCTTGGTTCTTACTAAATTTACCAGCCAAAATATTGCTGCGGGTCTGGGAGTCCTGTCCATCTCTTTCTACAGATGGATAAATTATGAGAATTTCAGCGGAAAACTATTTTTATACAGATCGAAACAGATCATGAAATATATTGCCAAAGACACTTAGTCAATTCACTGCTCTGCTCCTGTCGAGGAAGGCTTGATTTTTTTTTTGGCTTGAAACCGATCTCTGACAGGGCTATATCACCACAAACGATTTTACCACAATGTCATATCACAACGTCACTGTAGTAAACAAAATTCATATCCTGCACCATACAAAATCATCATTTCTGCATAAAGCTATCAACCACCAGGCACTCTGACATATACCCCAAATACATACACATCTCATTAACAGAAGCACATGCACCACACATAGTAGCAGTGCTAGATATCCTCCATGAAGGCAGTTGGACATTGACAGCGGCCAGCATGCAGGAGGCAAATGCCCCTGGGCTTGCTGCCCTCATGCATGATCTGGGCGACCAAGCCCCCTTACCCCCCCCCCCCCCCTCCCAATCACCCCAAGTAGACGACGGACACTCTCCGAACTGGTGTACAAAGGCTGGGCAGCTTCCTCCCTCACAAAAGCATCCACTAACAGTACTATTTACAATCTGGACTGCTTGCTGCCACGGTTTCTGCAACGAGTTGCGACCATCTCCAGACTCTGGGATAAGAATATTTACTTCCTGAGCTCTATCGCGGAGAAATGCAAATTAATTTACTGATATCAGCTGCAATATCCGATTTTACACACCAAGAAACGATGATATCATCGAGTAGCAAATGATAATTTCCAGAATTTCGTCTATTTTCACATGGTTTGCCAGAATATCATACCATTTACGCGATTATTCTTGATATCAACCGCATAGCAGTATGCTACCGAATGCCTACACAGTATAATTCTGAAGATAAAGAGTGGAAATTATATCTGTAGAGACAAAAACTTTAGCATAGGGTGTGCATCAAACCATTAAGTAAGTAGAAACTTATCTCATCTGTCCAGACTTTTACTTGAAAACTGTAAAATATAGGAAACTGGTAGTTCGACTTGTATTTTTTTAACAAATACCCATGTCAATGATATAACAGATTCCAGATCACCGTTGTGCTTTACAAAGTCAAATAAGGTATTAATACGCATAATCATAAGTGTTTTTCAAGTCTAGAGAACCAGCAAATGCCTCTTTCACCAATGTTTCGCCACCTAGATGCAAACAGCACGTCACAATCGATGTTTTCTCAATGATTTAAGGACAGGAAACGTGTAGAACGGCAGTATGCCTCACAATTGGACAAAATGCGTTTGGAACTATCGGACCTGGCAGATGGAGAGAGAGACTTCATAGTGATCTCCCTCCATCATAATTCTATCTATTGTCCGCATTAGTGTTTTATGAATATTTCAGAGGAGCGAAGATTAGAATAATTTTTCTAGTTTACTTAACTTGTCATGTAGAGTCGGCTCCAGTTTTTCTTGTCTAGAGGTATGATTCTTGAAGATTTTAGTGTCACATTTCAGGTCCTTATTCTTGGATTGATCTAAATAAATTTGAAGATTGTTGTTGCACAGTTTTTGTTTTTGTGTAAATCTGTTTTCTCACATTTCAGTATATGATACAATCTTTTGATTTCTCACATTAACAAAGCCGAAATTACATTGGCTGCACAAAATACAAAAATATGTCCGATCACGTTGCAGGCATGCTACAGACTCCCACAATCTGCAGAAATAGCCATATTCCAAAGGGTTTACAATTTTACTTAACAAATGAATTTCTACTATTTTCTGTTACATTATTACTTTCGATTATTATTTCATAAATCAATCCAGATACTGTATAAACATAACAACCAGTAGAGTATTGCGTAATTAATAATCGAAATTTTAAGTGTGCCAATAGTCTGTAATTTCGAATTTAATTGTACATTCGGAACCAGTACTTATCGATTATAACATTGGGACTAAAACATTTTATAAAGTAATTTATTTTCATAAATTTTAGCTTGAGTTACAACATACTGTGTATAAAATTATATGAAAGTTTTCATAAAAACAACTGAGATAATATTGACCTGTCCAAAATTCGAAAAATAATCCTGGTATCGACAACTGCTGTTGAGGAAAAGTAAAGCTAGAGGACGATGTCCCTTTACAGCTTGTAACAACTAACTTCACTACAGCCCCAACAAAGAAATGTGGTGTCACTCGTGTGTTAATAAAGAAATCAATGAAGCCAACACACAGTTTAAGAAACTCTGTACAATGCATCAAAACACCCATTTCTTGCCTCTGAACTACCATTAAGGTAAGGACAAGAAACTTCTCAGTTATAAAATTATGGAATTGTTGATTGCAGCTCACAGAAATAATATTAATAATGTGCTGATACCAGGAGAACCACATTTAGCGTGCCAGCCACAAACAATAGCTCATCAAACCTTACCAACTGTAGCCGCAGAACCGACACTATCTACTGATAAAATACAGATGTCACCAACACCAACAGCAATGTTATCTTCTCTAGAAACAACAGCAATTACAGAAGAAGCATTATTGTCACCCAAACAAACATCACAACTACTATTACCAGAGTCAGTTGTTATGCCAGCCAATGACAAAAGCATCAGTGTCCACAACTTCAGTAGAAGAAGAAACTATAACAATAGCAGCACCAATAGAAGACTCTTGTGCCCCACCATCAACATCTCAACAGGCCACAACCACAGTCTCCAAGGTCCCAGCTCCAGCATCACCTGAAGGAGGTGAAAAAGAAGAGATGAACAATGAGACACTTCTTTCAAAGCTTCTATCGTCCACTGAAATGTCTGCTTCCACATATCCAAGAAAAGGGCATAGAAGTAGAAGACCTGCTGTTCATAAAGACTATTTTTATGTGATCAGTGCTGCATCAAGAAACAGAGAAAAGCACAAGTCAAATCGTAAGTAATGTGTGCACAAGCAGGCCCCTTAACAGGGAACCAGTCAGTAAAGCAAGTATCAATCTTGATGTATTGAGAGATTCTAATTTAACACCCATAAACTGTAACTTTAAATCTTTATTGAAAGATAAATTCTGTATATTCCACCAAAAGATCATGAGCCTTAGAGGAAAATTGGAGCTTTTGGGTCTCATGTTAAATGAAAACCAACCTCATATATTGTGCTTTACAGAACACCATGTAAGGTTTGCCATGCTGATACCCCATCTGGAAGGTTATGTTTTAGCTGAAAGTTACTGTAGTTCAGACAGAGAGAAAGTTGGATCTCTAATTTATGTCAAAGAGGGTATACCTCATAAATCACTTAAGTATGTATTGTGAAGGTTTTAATTTTGAAGCATGTGGATCTGATAATAAGTCTGTTATAGTGGTAATAATTTATAGGGCTCCTGCAGAGAAAATCTGTATTTTCTTAAAACAGCAAGAATCAGTTTTGGTAAAAATATATTCAAAGGCTAAGCAGTTAGCCATTATGGGTTACTTTAATGTAAACTTCCTTACAGACAACACCAGTAGAAGAGAATTGGAACATTTATGGGAAACCTTTAATTTAACTCCAATAGTTCAATTTCCTACCCGAGTGATAGATACCAGTGTAAGCCTTATTGACAACATCTTTATTGATAAGTTTAGTGGTAGTCTTAGTACTGTATGTCAAATTCGTAATGGTCTGTTGGACCATGATGGGCAGTTGCTAACTCTTAATGACTTATGTTCTGGCATTAAAAAATATAAACCAGTTTTAGGTCCTCCAGAACAATCAGTGCAGACACTTTAAAAAATTTCAATCAGCTCTTGCAGCAGACTGACTGGAGCCCAATTTACAAAGAAAGAAATGTTAATATTAAATTCAACCTATTCACAGATGAATTCATGTCCCTCTTTGAAGCAGTATTTCACAAGAAAACTATTAAAAGTAACCCCCAGAATTGCAAAATCAAACCCTGGATTACAAAAGGGATAAAAATTTCATGTAATACAAAAAAATGGTTATATGTGTCACAAAGATGTTCTGAAGAACCTGCAATAAAAGAACACTACAGTTTATATTGCAAAATCTTAAAAAGAATTATAAAGTGCTCCAAAACCTTACATATTAGAAGTGAAATAGACAACTCTAACAACAAAATAAAAACCATCTATGATGTCATCAAAAGGAAGCTGGGGAAAAAAGAGGAGAGTATATCCAACATAGAAATAAGACAGTGTGGTAATTTAATTAAAGAAACAAATGCAGTTGCAACAGTCTTAAATGAGCACTTTCTAACAGCTATTGAGAAAACTGGCTGTAAGGGTTCAGTTAATGAGGCTATGAACCTTCTGAAAGGATCTGGTCTGTGCAAAATTAATCAAATACTCATAGCACCAGTTACAGTCAGTGAAGTGAAAAGGATCATCACTAAAATGCAAACCAAAATGTCATCTGGCTTTGATAATATCTGCACTAAGGTACTTAAACATTGTCATAATGCCATTTGTGTAATATTTTGCCATATATTTAATGAATCCCTTCGATAAGGTATTGTCCCCAATTGAATGAAGTAGGCCAACGTGAAACCACTGTTCAAGAAGGGGGGGGGGGGGGGAACTGATGTTTCTAACTACCGCCCTATATCCCTTTTAACATGCTTCTCTAAAGTCCTCTAGAAGCTGATGCGTATGAGAATTGCAGAACACCTCAATTTCCACAAGGCTCTTAGTCAATGCCAATTTGGTTTCCAATCAGGCCTGTAAACTGATGATGCCATATTCTCCTTTACTAATAATGTTCTAGAGGCACAATAAATTGGCTTCAGTTGGTATTTTTTGCGACTTAACCAAAGTCTTTGACTGTGTGAGCCATGAAATACTCCTTTCAAAAGCAGCCTGTTATGGTTTAACTGACACAGTGGGAATGTGGCTCAGCTCATACCTCACAGACAGCAAGCAGAGGGTATTGCTGAATCATGAAGATGGCTCAATAGCTTCATCTGGCTGGGGAACAGTTAGTGTAGGTGTGCCGCAAGGTTTGGTGCTTGGCCCTTTGCTCTTCTTATTCTTATTAATGACCTTCCTCACTGTTCTAAGTCTACCATCAAATTTACTCTTTTTGCAGATGATACATCCCTTGTAATTGAAAAATACCTGAAAATGATATTGCATCATCTGCCAACTTGGTGTTCCATGACCTCCATAAGTTGTTCAGATGCAACGGCCTAACTTTAAATCCTGAACAAACCCAGTTCATACATTTTCATGGGTCTCACAAAGTTGAGGATGACATAAGTCTAAGTTGTAATGATCAAGATATACAAGTCTATTCAACAAAATTTTTAGGCCTCCACATTCACAATAAATTAAATTGGTCTTGCCATATTTTGGACTTGAGAAAAAGACTTAGTTCAGCAACTTATGCTCTACATATTATAGCAACAACTGCTAATAATGACGCTGTTCAGGCCGCTTATTTTGGCTATTTCCATTCATTGTTATCCTATGGCTTAATATTCTGGGGTAACCAACCAATGGCAAATAAAGTTTTTATAACTCAGAAAAGAGCAATTCGAATTATAAGTGGAGTTAACAGGTATTATTCATGCAGAAATCTTTTTAAAATACACAAAATATTAACAATGATCTCACAATATATCTTATCCCTTATGTGCTTTTCAGCTAAGAACCTGCACATGTACAAAACCAATACTTCTTATCATGACTATGACACAAGAACAAAACATAACTTTCATGTTGACAGAAAAAACTTGAGTTCGATACAAAAGGGAGTATACTACTCAAGCATAAAGGTATTTAATGCACTACCATCTGACATAAAAAACCTTACCAGTGAAATTCCAAAATTTAAGAATAAATTGAAGGAGTATCTTCTGGAAAAAGCGTTTTACTCTCTTAATCAATCCTTTAATGTAAGATTGTAACTTAGATGCAATACTTTACTTGTAATATTTGCTATTGCCACTTTGTAGCTTAATACATTGTACACCAGTATGGAAATACGTGTTCAGGCAATTGGCACTATCAGATTCCTGCTAATGTATGGGTTGTAATATGGAAAATTGTAATTTATTATTTTATCGTTTTATACCTCTGTTTTACCATAGAAAATGCTTAAGCCTGTAACTATTAACATACTTTGTTTCTTATACACCAATTGCAATTTACATTTGTTAGCATATACAAGTAGGCTACTGCATTAATTTATATTGTGACTCGTTCCATATCCATGCAATTCTTTTGTATATCGGATCTACAGAACACAAATTAATAAATAAAATAAATAAATAACACCATCTCACAGTCGAACAACAGGCTTCCATTTCTGGTCTGCAGAAATCAGTCACAGATGGACAAAAGACTCAAGAACAGGACGCTTCTTGCAGGCCATTGAACGTATTTCTCGAAAAAACTGCCCCCTATTGAACAATAGCGAAATACCTGAATGTTCACGACAGATGAAAAACTGAATGATCAACAGTATTGTGCTTTCAGACGTTCTGCATGTGCTAGCACTGTCTGAAAGTGGTCCTCGGCTAAGTAAAATCAGGCTCATGTAGGAAAAACATTAGGCTGGTTAAAGCTACTCTTTGGTGTTTTTCAGTGCTGATACATGTATTCCTCCCTCATATGAATACCTGCCAGCATGTTTTAGCCATGAAACATGGTCTGTCGTTCATTGGATTTTGTACCACATGAGAGATGTTCACAATACCGATTTCGAAAAAACTGATGGCAATGCTGCATTGATGTCTAACTTAACTCAAAAGTTCCTTCCTAACGCATTTACAGATCATGCCATATATTGCACAGTGAACACCTGCGAAGCTGCCAGGCTCGAGCCCGCAGCGACGGCCAACGAGCATGGCCTCAACTGCTGGATGTGACAGCATGCGGTGAAATTCTTCCACATAATTTACGCACTCGTGAGGTTTTCTAGAACAATATGCTTTAGCGCTCCATTCTCAATGATGAGCCTATCTGGTCACCTACGTTCATTACATAGTCATTCTCCACTTTATGAATCACAAATAATTTCCATTCTTCACTGTTTAATAGAAAATAAACGAATTAATGAACTACATATTAGCGGCAAAACCTTAGCCTCTGTTGAAAGTCCGCCATAGGATTTAGGTCTTGGACAGGATGGAAACTAAATGGATGCTGGCTGTCATCCCTCAAAACCTCAAAGAAGAACCGATGACTGATCCCCATGTCATTTCCAAACTCTCGAGTACTTGTCCTAGGTGCTTCCTCGAAGCGCTCGAGAACAGTCTCTTCAAATGCAGCATCCCGTCGTGTTCGAGGTCTTCCAGCATCACCATGATATCCCGCTAACAAGCCTGTTTCGCCAGTGAATTGCTGTAAACGTTTGGGGGTGTGGGCGGCGGCTTTCTGGGCCCCGTTCCTCATACAGTCGTCAACCTTCATGCACAGTACTGTCGGCTAGTCCTACAAAAAAACCATATCTTGTTGTTCTTCAAACGAATACTGTGCCGCCATGCTTACTGTATGACTAAATCGCAGCTGATGTGTGTGTGCTCTGAAGCGAAGCTTACATGTGAATGTCTCTGACGTAAGGTGGAGACAAACAGCAAGACCTATTCGATAAGTCTGCGAATCACATTGGGGTAGTGTTGGGGGGAGGGATGTTTGTATGTGTCAACCAACTACCACAGCGCTGCCTGTCAACCGACAATCCCATGGCCAATCCCATGGGCAACAGGGCAGCCCCATGGCCAATCGGAGTGTAGGCTGCAAAGTCTCCGTAGATTAAAAATGATACGTTGTCGACCTACACAACATTAGTAATTTTGGTTCCTACTGGCTTCAGCTATGTGACTTTGAGGCATAGTTTATTGGTGCTGTGATGGGAAAGAAGTGTCATTCACATAGGTGCATTATGTCATAAAGAGTAATGTCAGGCATACTATAATTTTCACTTGATATGTAAAGAGTGGTGCTGCAGTTGTTATGAAGCTCCAGTGAACTGTGATCACATTACAGCAAGATGTCGAACTTTACTAGATTCATCAAAAATATGAACATGTATGGCACTGTTTCAGTTGTTTGTCTAACGTAAACTTTGTTTGATGTGATTGAGAGATATTTTGACTGAGGGAAAGTTTGGCAAGGTAGCGGACATTGCCTGTGTTGATGTCTTGCTGTATATGTTTAGACAAAAGGAGTTTCATTACAATTTATCTCACTGCATCGAAATTTTCTACAAGTATGGAAACCAACTAGTACTGGAAATTACCAAAATAAGTAGAGGTTGCATGTTTTTCCCAGCCATATATATAACTGAGAAGAAGGTGCAAAGAAACTCAATATTCTGTGCACAACACACAAGCGAGAGTGAAATTAAAAAAGTCGAAGCTTTCCGGTTCTTCCCCATGCAGTGTAGGCTATATATACTCACTTTCTGGTACTTTGATAAACTGTCATTGGTGTACCAAGTAAAAGAGAATAAATTATTGCATACTTGTGTTATCTTTTTCAATACAAGGGCTAAGTCATTCTAAACTATCTACCAACAGTTTCACTGTCCCTTCACAGAAACTTGATGTGTTCATCATGTTCTGAATGTAAAATTTCCTTTAACAGGTTTTCATGTGCATTTTATTGTTTTACCTGATACTTTAAACACAGTACCAGTGTGTAAATGCTAAAAATGCTTTATCTACGTTTCTACCCATTTCCACTAGTGTTAAAATACAGTGCACACAAATGTAGTAGAGCAAAGAGATCCTGATGCAATTTGCTTATGTGGGTTGCATACATTAGGGGGCAAAATACATTCAGTGGCAAATTATTCACCTCCCTGTCCTGTTAACGTATTGTTCTGCTCTACGTCAGCCATTAACCTTTTGTCCTTCTAAGCTACTTTTCATTGTTTAATATATTGTTCTATGTACACTTCTGATATCAAATAATTATACAAATTAATTAACTGATCAATTAATTACTCCATCCCTTGATGACATCATGGGTTTCCCATCTCACCCCCTCTCACTCCCCTTTATGTATTGTGCCACTTTCTGCCCTCTGGCACCACTTTTCATATCACATAATGGCTCAATTGCGCTACAAGTTGGTCAACAAATTCTTTATTGTAGTATCCCATGACACCCTTTAACCTATTGTACCTCTCCCTCTCCCCACTTCTCTGGGAAATCCCTCATTCTTCAACCCTCCCTCTCAGAAACCCTGTGCCACTTTGATATAAAAATTGCGCTACCAAATTGAGTGACTGAGGAATTAAACCGATGTTCTTTCGTGTATGTGGAACAGTTTTTTTTCTTTGCTTGCATCCTATTGAACCCACATTGCTTCAACCCCACAGCGCACAGTTCAGACACCCATCCCCTTTGGGTAAAAAAAATTGATTACTGGATATATCATCTCATTGACTATTTTGCAGAATATTCAAACACCAAGTAGGGCTGTGGATGTCGGGTAAATGGCTTAAAACATATCAGATGGAATAAAAAAACACCCCAATAGCACCAACCGTTGGCCTCCATCCGCCACTGGCACTGACTGCCACTGGGCCACACACCAACCGCTGCAGCACGCTTTCGCGAGCCGCGAGCGAGGAGTGCGTTTAGTTTAATTCTGTCAATGATACCGTTAGGATTGTTCGACTCATGATGCAGTCGAGATATCCTCCTGACTCAACTGACTGACCATGATTCGATCCGGTACTACTGTTGAACTCCATAAATTGCTATGGTGTTCACGACTTTTCTGAAACGCTTAGTGGGCTTAGATTATATTTGCTGCCAGAGTCAAGAATGTTAAGGCATTTATCTTTTGCTTTCCTACATTTCAAAGCTCATTTCTACAATGGGAAAGCCCCACTGGTGTCGAAGCACAGACGAGGAATTCAGAACAATTACACATATAAAAGTTCATGCCATATTTCGAAACCCACAACAGACTGAAAAAAAACACAGCAGTTTGGACATCTAAAAGATTCTTCTAGAATTCGAATCTCTATCTTAAAAATGGATGGAATCTTCAATAAATTTTCAAGGCCCTGCAACAGCTGGTCTGGAGACGCTCTAAAGCCACAATGGCAGGTGCTGATAGCATTCCACCTGTCCAAACCAGAGGAGGCTGGTCTTCCTGAACTTGTCTCTGAACAATCAACCATAGAAGAAATCATTTGACTCTGTGAAATCATGTAAATTTCGGTAGATGTCTTGTTCGAAGCAGTCTGCAGAGACTCTTATGTCCCCACCCCCACAAAGGATGTCTTGCGACTCCATGAAATCATGGAACATCCTGTGAATGGAGCATCCTGCTTGGTTCTTACTAAATTTACCAGCCAAAATATTGCTGCGGGTCTGGGAGTCCTGTCCATCTCTTTCTACAGATGGATAAATTATGAGAATTTCAGCGGAAAACTATTTTTATACAGATCGAAACAGATCATGAAATATATTGCCAAAGACACTTAGTCAATTCACTGCTCCGCTCCTGTCGAGGAAAGCTTGATTTTTTTTGGCTTGAAACCGATCTCTGACAGGGCTATATCACCACAAACGATTTTACCACAATGTCATTTCACTACATCACTGTAGTAAACAAAATTCATATCCTTCACCATACAAGATCATCATTTCTGCATAAAGCTATCAACCACCAGGCACTCTGACATATACCCCAAATACATACACATCCCATAAACAGAAGCACATGCACCACACATAGTAGCAGTGCTAGATATCCTCCATGAAGGCAGTTGGACACTGATAGCGGCCAGCATCCAGGAGGCAAATGCCCCTGGGCTTGCTGCCCTCATGCATGATCTGGGCGACCAAGCCCCCTTACCCCCCCCCCCCCCAATCACCCCAAGTAGACGACGGACACTCTCCGAACTGGTGTACAAAGGCTGGGCAGCTTCCTCCCTCACAAAAGCATTCACTAACAGTACTATTTACAATCTGGCCTGCTTGCAGCCGCGGTTTCTGCAACGAGTTGCGACCATCTCCAGACTCTGAGATAAGAATATTTACTTCCTGAGCTCTATCGCGGAGAAATGCAAATTAATTTACTGATACCAGCTGCAATATCCGATTTTACACACCAAGAAACGATGATATCATCGAGTAGCAAACGATAATTTCCAGAATTTCGTCTATTTTCACATGGTTTGCCAGAATATCATACCATTTACGCGATTATTCTTGATATCAACCGCATAGCAGTGTGCTACCGAATGCCTACACAGTATAATTCTGAAGATAAAGAGTGGAAATTATATCTGTAGATACAGAAACTTTAGCATGGGATGTGCATCAAACCATTAAGTAAGTAGTAGCTTATCTCATCTGTCCAGAGTTTTACTTGAAAACTGTAAAATATAGGAAACTGGTAGTTCGACTTGTATTTTTTTAACAAATACCCATGTCAATGACATAACAGATTCCAGATCACTGTTGTGCTTCAGCTATCCAGGGTTAAAATATCGTGACACAGTTTTTCTCCACCATGTATAATGTAACTGTAGCCCTTGTAGCTCAGTCAGTGAGATGATTGCACTACAGTGGCTACATATTTTATTATCACAAGCATTCATTTTTCTATAAAAACCCATTACACACCAAAATCTGATGTAGTTGGCGTCAAAAGCAGGTTGGGTGAAGAATCAGGACTTCGTTATAAGTCACTGGTCCTGTGATGATACAGAAGAAGACCGGAAGAAGTAAAAGAAGAAGAAGAATGGGATACTCCTATCTGATTGTATACGAGCGACAATTGTAGTTCCATCCAGCTGCGGGAATACAAATGTTCTCATGTCACTACTATCACACCCACGTGGAGTCCATTTTGTGATTGTGTGTGTTCTTTCAAAAACAATGTGTCAGTGTAAGTACCAGCTACTGCAAAAGATACTGGCGGGGTACTGAAGGTGTAACATACTAACATTCAGTCAAAGCAGTCAAATCCTCCTCCCCCCCCCCCCTCCCTGGCCAGATAAAGAAAAGCCAAACACAGTGTTTGCTTCTGACGCTGTTGCTGTGGAAAAATCAGGATTAAATCCTACGATATTTCCGTTTTGGTCGTCATTTGGGTGTTGACGTATTTTAATTGAGTCATACATATTCCAGAATCCCAAAGCAGTCGCTGAGGGATAATGCAAATTCCATTATAGCTTTCGAACAAGACAATTCGAATTTAAAATACAGTTACCACGTGCATGTAGGTACCAACATGTCATTCAATGATTTTGTAAAGATATGTGCAAATTGCTGGAATCACACACAGTATGGGTTTCTCATCACTGATAAATCAAGAAAACTGAATGACAGTACATAGTGATGGAAATTACAGGAGTTTCTATATACATATATCTATGAAATAAATGATGAGTATATTAGTATAGACTGCACCTGGACAAGTTTGCATGTACATTAGACACTCTGGTCAAGAGTATATGTGTGCATAGATAGAGAACATTTCTGTAAATAGATGGAAAGTTTCAGTCTCTCGAATGTAAAGTAAAGGAGCTAGAGATGTATGCCCAGACCATTATGAGATGATCAATGAATTAGACTCAAGGGTTAAGGAACTAGAGATGTTCACCCACATCATTCTGAGAAAGAAAGTAGACGACTTTGCAGTACAGGTTGATGGTTATGAAAAGAATGTACATGACATAACTGTAAAGGTTGAGCAAAATGTATATACGGTGCAGCTTGTGAAGCAGCCCACTTAGTACACAGTAACATGTCAACTAAGCATAAGGTCATCACTGCACAGAAGGCTGTTCGAGGGAAGTTATGGTTGCTAAAGGTGGAACGTTTGGATCAAGAGCACACACTGAGAGCAACGTTTAAACCTTTTACTGAATCTTGTGATGAATTCTTAGCGAATTTACACAACGACAACAATGATACTAGTGCCTGTTTCATAAACTGTCACAATGACGTTAGGATAGAGAAGACATTTCGGTTTGAGTGGTGAAAACCGTACATGTTGGGCATGAAGCCTATATGTTCAAATGACAAAACAATACAGATAGAGGATAGGGACTTTCAAAGAACACCAGGTCTATTGAACCTCATTTACCTAAAACCCTCAAAAACAGAAAATTTTTCATCCAAAGAGTTGAGATGTATGGTGAAATAATGCAACTGACCGGTATACGGAGGAAAGCAGTAAATCAGTTCAATGCGAAATACAGAGACATTATAAAACCATTATTATTAGGCGGTCGGTATAGCAGTGGTGATGGTATTGACATTCAGCATAAAAGAGTCAGCAGTCAGTCCCTTCAGTAAATATACAACAACATCTACATCTACATACATACTCCACAACCCACCATACGGTGCGTGGTGGAGGGTACCTCGTATCACAACTAGCATCTTCTCTCCCTGTTCCACTACCAAACAGAACGATGGAAAAATGACTGCCTATATGCCTCTGTACGAGCCCTAATCTCTCTTATCTTATCTTTGTGGTCTTTCCGCGAAATATAAGTTGGCGGCAGTAAAATTGTACTGCAGTCAGCCTCAAATGATAGTTCTCTAAATTTCCTCAGTAGTGATTCACGAAAAGAACACCTCCTTTCCTGCAGAGACTCCCACCCGAGTTCCTGAATCATTTCCGTAACACTCGCGTGATGATCAAACCTACCAGTAACAAACCTAGTAGCCCGCCTCTGAATTGCTTCTATGTCCTCCCTCAATCCGGCATGATAGGAATCCCAAATGCTCGAGTAGTACTCGAGAATAGGTGGTATTAGCGTTTTATAAACGGTCTCCTTTACAGATGAACCACATCTTCCCAAAATTCTACCAATGTACCGAAGACGACTACCCGCCTTCCCCACAACTGCCATTATATGCTTGTCCCGCTTCATATCACTCTGCAATGTTACGCCCAAATATTTAATCGATGTGTCTGTGTCACGCGCTACACTACTAATGGGGTATTCAAACATTACGGGATTCTTTTTCCTATTCATCTGCATTAATTTACATTTATCTATATTTAGAGTTAGCTGCCATTCTTCGCACCAATCACAAATCCTGTCCAAGTCACTTGTATCCAACTACCGTCACTCAACGATGACACTTTCCTGTACACCACAGCATCATCAGCAAACAGCCGCACATTGCTATCCACCCTATCCAAAAGATCATTTATGTAACCGAGCGAGGTGGCGCAGTGGTTAGACACTGGACTCGCATTCGGGAGGACGCGTCCGGCCATCCTGATTTAGGTTTTCCGTGATTTCCCTAAATCGCTCCAGGCAAATGCCGGGATGGTTCCTTTGAAAGGGCACGGCCGACTTCCTTCCCCATCCTTCTCTAATCCGATTAGACCGATGACCTCGCTGTCTGGTCTCCATCCCCAAAACAACCAACCAACCAACCAATCATTTATGTAGACAGAAAACAACAGCGGACCTACCACACTTCCCTGGGGCACTTCAGATGATACCCTCACCTCCGATGAACACTCACCATCGAGGACAACGTACTGGGTTCTATTACTTAAGAAGTCTTCGAGCCACTCACATATTTGGAAACCAATCCCATATGCTCGTACCTTAGTTAGGAGTCTGCAGTGGGGCGCGGAGTCAAACGCTTTCCGGAAGTCAAGGAATATGGTATCCGTCTGATACCCTTCATCCATGGTTCGCAAGATATCATGTGAAAAAAGGGCGAGTTGCGTTTCGAAGGAGCGATGCTTTCTAAAGCCGTACTTGTGCATGGACGGCAACTTCTCTGTCTCAAGGAAATTCATTATATTCGAACTGAGAATATGTTCGAGAATCCTGCAACAAACTGATGTTAAGGATATTGGTCTATAATTTTGAGGATCCGTCCTTCTACCCTTATTATATACAGGCGTCACCTGCGCTTTTTTCCAGTCGCTCGGGACTTTACATTGGGCAAGAGATTCGCGATAAATGCAAGCTAAGTAAGGAGCCAATGCAGTAGAGTATTCTCTGTAAAACCGAATTGGAATCCCATCAGGACATGGCGATTTATTTATTTTCAACCCATTCAGCTGCTTCACAACCCCAGGGATGTCTATCACTATGTCCTACATACGGAAATCTGTACGAGACTCAAACGGCGGTATGTTTGTACGATCCTCCTGCGTGAAAGATTTCTCAAACGCTAAATTTAAAATTTCAGCTTTCGTTTTGCTGTCTTCCATTGCCAGGCCAGACTGATCAGTGAGTGACTGGATGGAAGCCTTCGACCCGCTTACCGATTTTACATAAGACCAGAATTTCCTTGGGTTTTCAGCAAGATCTTTTGGTAAGGTATGACGGTGGTAGTGGTTGTATGCTTCGCGCATCGCTCTTTTTACAGCAGCTCGAATCTCTACTAACTTTTGCCTGTCCTCCTTCTCCCGATCTTTCTTGTACCGCGAGTGCAACTGTCTTTGCTTCCTGAGCATTCTCCGAATTGCGCTGTTAAACCTCGGTGGGTCTTTTCCGTCCGTAACCCATTTTTTCGGCACATACTTCTCCAATGCGTGATTCACAGTGTGTTTAAAATTTGCCCATAATTCTTCCACGTCCATCGTACCGGAAGTAAATGAAGTCGATTCCTTTACTAAGTGGGATGCTAACAACTGCTTATCTGCTCTTTCTAGTAAGAATACTCTCCTAGCCTTCTTGACCAACTTTTTAACTTTCGTAACCATAGACGTAATGACAACATCATGATCACTAATCCCTGTCTCAACACTGACACGTCGATGAGATCTGGTCTGTCCGTGGCTACCAGATCTAAAATACACTCCTGGAAATTGAAATAAGAACACCGTGAATTCATTGTCCCAGGAAGGGGAAACTTTATTGACACATTCCTGGGGTCAGATACATCACATGATCACACTGACAGAACCACAGGCACATAGACACAGGCAACAGAGCATGCACAATGTCGGCACTAGTACAGTGTATATCCACCTTTCGCAGCAATGCAGGCTGCTATTCTCCCATGGAGATGATCGTAGAGATGCTGGATGTAGTCCTGTGGAACGTCTTGCCGTGCCATTTCCACCTGGCGCCTCAGTTGGACCAGCGTTCGTGCTGGACGTGCAGACCGCGTGAGACGACGCTTCATCCAGTCCCAAACATGCTCAATGGGGGACAGATCCGGAGATCTTGCTGGCCAGGGTAGTTGACTTACACCTTCTAGAGCACGTTGGGTGGCACGGGATACATGCGGACGTGCATTGTCCTGTTGGAGCAGCAAGTTCCCTTGCCGGTCTAGGAATGGTAGAACGATGGGTTCGATGACGGTTTGGATGTACCGTGCACTATTCAGTGTCCCCTCGACGATCACCAGTGGTGTACGGCCAGTGTAGGAGATCACTCCCCACACCATGATGCCGGGTGTTGGCCCTGTGTGCCTCGGTCGTATGCAGTGCTGATTGTGGCGCTCACCTGCACGGCGCCAAACACGCATACGACCATCATTGGCACCAAGGCAGAAGCGACTCTCATCGCTGAAGACGACACGTCTCCATTCGTCCCTCCATTCACGCCTGTCGCGACACCACTGGAGGCGGGCTGCACGATGTTGGGGCGTGAGCGGAAGACGGCCTAACGGTGTGCGGGACCGTAGCCCAGCTTCATGGAGACGGTTGCAAATGGTCCTCGCCGATACCACAGGAGCAACAGTGTCCCTAATTTGCTGGGAAGTGGCGGTGCGGTCCCCTACGGCACTGCGTAGGATCCTACGGTCTTGGCGTGCATCCGTGCGTCGCTGCGGTCCGGTCCCAGGTCGACGGGCACGTGCACCTTCCGCCGACCACTGGCGACAACATCGATGTACTGTGGAGACCTCACGCCCCACGTGTTGAGCAATTCGGCGGTACGTCCACCGGCCTCCCGCATGCCCACTATACGCCCTCGCTCAAAGTCCGTCAACTGCACATACGGTTCACGTCCACGCTGTCGCGGCATGCTACCAGTGTTAAAGACTGCGATGGAGCTCCGTATGCCACGGCAAACTGGCTGACACTGACGGCGGCGGTGCACAAATGCTGCGCAGCTAGCGCCATTCGACGGCCAACACCGCGGTTCCTGGTGTGTCCGCTGTGCCGTGCGTGTGATCATTGCTTGTACAGCCCTCTCGCAATGTCTGGAGCAAGTATGGTGGGTCTGACACACCGGTGTCAATGTGTTCTTTTTTCCATTTCCAGGAGTGTATTTCCATTACGCGTTGGCTGTCGATTTAGCTGCTCAAGACAGTTTTAGGATAATGTGTTCAAAAGTAATTCACACGACGGCTTGTCTGTACCACCTGTAATGAATCCATAGACATCCCAGTCTATACTAGGTTGAAGTCGCCTCCGTCTAATATAGCATGATCCGGGTACTTGTGCGATACAGAGTATAGACTCCCTTTGAATGATTCTAGAACTGTCACGGTAGAACCTAGTGGCCGTTAATAACACCCAACAATTAACTTTATTTCTCCTAGCCCTGTTAAACATGTCGAGATAACTCCACAATCACACTCTACTTCGACCTCAGTAGACACAATATTTTTGTCAACTGCAATAAAGACACCACCTCCTACGGTGTCTAATCTGTCTTTCCGATACACGTTCCAACCCTCACTAAATATTTCAGAAGTTCCTATCTCGGGGCTCAGCCAGGTCTCAGTCCCGAGAATAATTTGCGCGCCACACGCTTCCTGGAGGGCAGTAAATTCAGGAACTTTATTCCGAACACTTTGAAAATTTACTGCTAATATCTTGATAGCTGAAGTGTCTTTACACTAAGCGCGTCCTGATTTCCCTGCCTGCACGTCGACTGGTGAGTGTTCATCAGGACACCTCAAACTACTGCCTAGCCTAAAAAAACCCATGTGCACGCCACAAGTACTCTGCTACCTGACTATCCGCTTCCTTTGTATAGTGCACCCCTGACCTATCTAGGGGCGTCCTACAATTCCCCACCCAATAGCGCAAGTCTAGAAATCTGCAGCCAAGACCGTCACAGAGTCGACGAAGCGTCTGGTTGAGACCCTCCACTCGGCTCCAAACCAAAGGACCCCGATCCACTCTGGGAACGATGCTGCAAATAGAGAGCTCTGCTTGCACCTCATGTGCGAGGCCAGCGTCTTCACCAAATCCGCCAGCCGCCTGTACGAGCTGAGGATCGCCTCAGAACCTAAGCGACAGGCATCATTGGTGCCGACGTGAGCAACAACAACAATCCTAATGAGATAATAGATTGGCTACAGCTGCTCATGGCATCAGCTACTGCAGGCATTATCGCTCATTCGAATAAGGTTCTGTCAATAATTTCAGAGGTTACAGAGAGAGGCATAATCGAATGAGTATTGGTACAGTAGTTCGAGAACTGCACAAAGCAGCATGCAAAACGCACCCACACAGACATGTTATGATTAAATGTCTGGATAACTTATGGCAACCTGATCTTGTATATATGAGGGAATAGTCACATGAGAATAATGGATTCAAATATATTTTAATGGTTATTGATACATACTCCAAACTTGCTGGGCATTATCTGTTAAAGCAAGAACAGGGAGAAATGTCGCAGATGTGTTCGAGCATTTGTTGCAGATGGGGTCTGATCGATGCACTGATAACCTCCAAACAGATCACAGTGGAGAATTTTACAATAGGCATTTCAAGACAGAGATGCAGCGGTATGGAATTTATCACTGTTCAACACTCACCCAGCTGAAGACGAGTGTAGTGGAATGTCAGTACAGAGCAATAGAAGTTCAAATGTGGAGGCATTTTTATCTTCATCTCTCATATACATGGACAGATATCCTCCCAGAAATAATTGTACAACATAATCGAACCAAACATAGCACAATAAAAATGAGACCAATCGATGTTTGTCACAATGGACTCATGGATATTGTGTGCTATTGTATTAAAATGCTGGATCCAAGTAAACAGAAATTCAATGTAGGCGGCTCCCAAACTGGTCGAGTAAGATACTCACAATTTCCAAAGTGCAGAGAACAAATCCCAGAATTCACATTTTACAGAATAGCAGTGACACTGAAATTTGAGAACGCTTTTAGCTGATAAAGCCAAGGCAATACCTGTGAGAAAGAATACTGGTAAAGGACAGCGCTTTGCAGTAATTGTAGTTGATAAAACGATGCATGGTAAAATTAAGCTGGGCATGGGTGTGACTTCCAAGCAAGTTATGTACACTGCACCTGATGCACTGAAGAAGAAGAAGAAGAAGAAGTCAGGGCAGGGGTGTTTAAAAAAACTATATCCTGACAGTAATGTACGGCGCTAAAAGTGCCCTGGAATACAAAGGACCCGTTAAAGTATCCAGGGTTCTGCCGATACTCAAGATATCAGGTGGAATTCCTCAATCCTGCCCTCACAGGTCTCTCAGCGATGGGTTCACTGGCTGGTGGTGCTGCAGCTATTGCGAGAAGAGTGAAGAACGCACAGATCTCTCAGGAGCAGCTACAGGAAGCAAGAAGACATAACTGCATGATGGAAGGAGCAGCAATCAGAAAAGGACTATGCCTAAACCAAACAAGAAAGAACTAAATCTCTTCATAAACTAAAAAAGTCCATTTGTTATCCTGCTGGATAGACCGCTTACAGATACAGATCTGTTTAAGTTTGTTAGGAAAAAATTCAGCATTCCAAGATTGCGTGTTGTGTTTACGTGAGATACGTTACCGAAGATATGTGGAAATCTGGAGAATGTAGAATCCTGAATTTAGACGTTGCTGGAAAGCGTAAGTTAAGAAAAATAGAAATAACGTCCACCATTTCGATTCATTTGGAGACTTGCAGTCGACAGAAGAGTTACAACGCTATTTCACCGACAGAAGACGTGTGTTCTACGATTTTCACCGCTACCAAGACTATAACACCTATTTATGCAGGCATCTGTGCATTATGTTCCTCCTAACATTTCGGAAGAAGCATATATATATATATATATATATATATAAGGATATGCATTAAGCATCCACAAGTCAGTTGAAGGTTGGTTTCATTACCGCAATCGAGGCTGATAGTTTCTTATATATTAGAACACCTAGATCTTTCCGTACGACCTCTGATTTCCCTTATTTTATCATGGTGATTGTTTCTCCCTTTGTAGGTCGGCGTCAACAAATCATTTTCACGTTCGGTGGAGAAAGTCGGTGATCGTAATTTCATGAGAAGATTACTCTACAACGATAAACGCCTTTCTTTTAATGATGTCCATCCCAAATCCTGTATCATTTCAGAGACACTCTCTTACCTATTTCGCGATAATACAAAACGTACTGCTCTTCTTTGAACTTTTTCGATGTACTCCGTCAATCCATCTGCAGTAAAGACAACGAGTATCGATTCAACGATTGACTTTAACCAGAAAGATTCAATAGAGCGGTTAGTAGGTTTTACAAAAGAACAAGTTTTGAAGAAAGACTCTAATAAATTCTGGAGATCCTACCAGTCAGTGAATATACTCCCCGTCAGTACAATCCGTGTCGATTGTAACATTGCAACAAACTCTCATCTCAACAACATATTGATTCATACAATTTACGGATTCTTCTCATCAGTGAGGACAAGGTACACTATTTGATCAAAAGTATCCTGACACAGCCAAAACATACGTTTTTCATATTAGGTGCATTGTACTGCCACCTACTGCCAGGTACTACATATCAGCGACCTCAGTAGTCATAAGACTTCGTGAGAGAGCAGAATGGGACGCTCCGCAGAATTCAAGGACTTCGAACTTGGCCAGGTGATTGGGTGTCACTTGTGCCATATGTCTGTACACGAGATTTCCACACTCCTAAACATACCTATGTCCACTGTTTCCGACGTGACAGTGAAGTGGAAACATGAAGGGATACGTACAACACAAAAGCATACTGGCTGACCTCGTCTGTTGCCTGACAGTTGAAGAGGGTCGTAATGTGTAATAGGCAGACATCCATCCAGACCATCACACAGGATGTCTAAACTGCATCAGGATCCACTGCAAGTACTATGATAGGTGGGAGGTGAGAAAACTTGGATTTCATGGTCGAGCAGCTGCTTACAAGCCACATATCACTCCGGTAAATGCCAAACGACGCCTTGCTTGGTATAAGGAGTATAAACATTGGACGATTGAACAGTGGAAAAACGTTGTGAGGAGTGACGAATCACGCTACACAATGGGCAATGCGATGGCAGGATGTGGGTATGGTAAATGCCCAGTGAACGTCATCTGCCAGCGTGTGTAGTGCCAACAGTAAAATTCGGAGACGGTATTGTTATGGTGTGGTCGAGTTTTCATGGAGGGGGCTTGCACCCATTGCTGTTTTGCGTGTCACTATCACAGCACAGGCCTACATCGATGTTTTAAGCACCTTCTTGCTTTCCACTGTTGAAGAGCAATTCGGGGATGTCGACTGCGTCTTTCAACACGATCGAGCACGTGTTCATAATGCGCGGCCTGTGACGGAGTGGTTACATGGCAATAACATCCCTGCAATAGACTGGCCTGCACAGAGTCCTGACCTGAATCCTGAAGAACACCTTTGGGATGTCTTGAAATGGCGACTTCGTGCCAGGCCTCACCGACCAACATTGATACCTCTCCTCAGAGTAGCACTCCGTGAAGAATTGGCTGCCATTCCCCAAGAAACCTTCCAGAACCTGATTGATTGTATGCCTGCGATAGTGGGAGCTGTCATCAAGGCTAAGGGTGGGCCAGTACCGTATTGAATTCCAACATTACCGATGGAGGGCGCCACGCACTTCTAAGTCATTTTCAGCCAGGTGTCCGTATACTTTTGATCACATAGTGTATAAGATCTCCGAGATTCCTACCAAGACTATGTACTTCCCAGTAACAGTTCAGGCTTTGGACTATGTGGAGCTGTGTATTGTGGACTGGGATAATCAACTTGTCGATTTTCGCAGTGAGGAAATCATTGTAAATCTGCATCTAAAGCAGAACCAGCAGTGACCTTGAACACGCAGAGACCAAGAGCGGCGGTGGCCTCCAACCACCCAGGACTTGTTGGAGGTAGAAGCAGCGACTTTTAACTCACAACACCGAAAGCGTCAGCGGCGAGCTTCAACCAGTCAGAGATTGCAACAGTCCCGTATTGTCAAGCTGCACAACACTCAGCGAGGCACTTCACAATAGAACAGCAAGATGATAACATTGCAAACTACGATTTTCTTAAATCAGTAGGTCTAACCAATAGAAGAGGATATATAATAAATAATTCCACCAAATTAGACAATTGCAAGTTAACTAATGCCAGAGTCTACCTGTATGATAATTTTCACCTGCAGTAGGTCGAAAATGTATACAGTCCAGCAGTGACATGTTGCGAGGTTCTGTGCTTCATACTATGAAGAAGATAGATGCCTACTCAGTCCACAGATATTCAATAAGCTGGCGCTAATCATCGTAACAGACTGCTCAAAACAGAATTAGATAATTAAATCTGGACCTATAAAGGTGTCAATTGAATATAAATCTTTGGCAAATTTCCCAGAACACAATGCAGCATATGCTTTAGTTCTATGTGACCATGTGATTAACTACTGCCTGCTCACTGGTGTTGCACAACGAGCAGTATAAATGAACAGGTTCTGCACGATACCCAGAGTATCCCACAATGGTATCTCTAGGTGTGAACATTACTGCTGATGCTCAAGGTTTCTATAATTATAAACGTAGACAGTTCATACACTCCTGGAAATTGAAAAAAGAACACATTGACACCGGTGTGTCAGACCCACCATACTTGCTCCGGACACTGCGAGAGGGCTATACAAGCAATGATCACACGCACGGCACAGTGGACACACCAGGAACCGCGGTGTTGGCCGTCGAATGGCGCTAGCTGCGCAGCATTTGTGCACCGCCGCCGTCAGTGTCAGCCAGTTTGCCGTGGCATACGGAGCTCCATCGCAGTATTTAACACTGGTAGCATGCCGCGACAGCGTGGACGTGAACTGTATGTGCAGTTGACGGACTTTGAGCGAGGGCGTATAGTGGGCATGCGGGAGGCCGGGTGGACGTACCGCCGAATTGCTCAACACGTGGGGCGTGAGGTCTCCACAGTACATCGATGTTGTCGCCAGTGGTCGGCGGAAGGTGCACGTGCCCGTCGACCTGGGACCGGACCGCAGCGACGCACGGATGCACGTCAAGACCGTAGGATCCTACGCAGTGCCGTAGGGGACCGCACCGCCACTTCCCAGCAAATTAGGGACACTGTTGCTCCTGGGGTATCGGCGAGGACCATTCGCAACCGTCTCCATGAAGCTGGGCTACGGTCCCGCACACCATTAGGCCGTCTTCCGCTCACGCCCCAACATCGTGCAGCCCGCCTCCAGTGGTGTCGCGACAGGCGTGAATGGAGGGACGAATGGAGACGTGTCGTCTTCAGCGATGAGAGTCGCTTCTGCCTTGGTGCCAATGATGGTCGTATGCGTGTTTGGCGCCGTGCAGGTGAGCGCCACAATCAGCACTGCATACGACCGAGGCACACAGGGCCAACACCCGGCATCATGGTGTGGGGAGCGATCTCCTACACTGGCCGTACACCACTGGTGATCGTCGAGGGGACACTGAATAGTGCACGGTACATCCAAACCGTCATCGAACCCATCGTTCTACCATTCCTAGACCGGCAAGGGAACTTGCTGTTCCAACAGGACAATGCACGTCCGCATGTATCCCGTGCCACCCAACGTGCTCTAGAAGGTGTAAGTCAACTACCCTGGCCAGCAAGATCTCCGGATCTGTCCCCCATTGAGCATGTTTGGGACTGGATGAAGCGTCGTCTCACGCGGTCTGCATGTCCAGCACGAACGCTGGTCCAACTGAGGCGCCAGGTGGAAATGGCATGGCAAGCCGTTCCACAGGACTACATCCAGCATCTCTACGATCGTCTCCATGGGAGAATAGCAGCCTGCATTGCTGCAAAAGGTGGATATACACTGTACTAGTGCCGACATTGTGCATGCTCTGTTGCCTGTGTCTATGTGCCTGTGGTTCTGTCAGTGTGATCATGTGATGTATCTGACCCCAGGAATGTGTCGATAAAGTTTCCCCTTCCTGGGACAATGAATTCATGGTGTTCTTATTTCAATTTCCAGGAGTGTATTTAAAGACATTGCATTCATAGTGTACACAAAAGAGGCTGGTATAATAGACACATTCTCAGTATACATTGCATCACTGACATCTTTCAAGGATGTGAAGTGTGCTAAAACACTGAGGAGTGCAAACTGGATAACACATTTCTACTATGGAATTCACTGGAATGATCCATGCATACCCAACAAATATATGGTGATATCACTTCAATTATTCAACCACATGGATGCATCGAATCTTCAAGTATGCTGCTATTCAAGACCTGGGATGCTACTGGTGTCTTGTTTGCCATAGACTCAAGACAAAGAAGAAAATGTGTGAAAATAGTGTTGTCGAGTCTGTTTATGAACGTGTAAAATTACTTTTAAGTTGAATGAAAAATAAATGATTTTTTTACCTCACAATTTTTGTATGATTTCTCTTCATCCTTTCCTCACTTTTGCAGTATACAGTTTTACCCAGAGACTATGTCTGTGGTTTTCTTCAAGTACTGTGATATAATTTTAGACATGTTTGTTATATGTCTTTGGAAGTGGGCACTGTCAAGCCAATATGTGCAACAAAGTGGGCATAATCCCATGCAACCGTACTATATATTTTCTTATTTTCCATTTTAAACTTCACCTTCATATTCAAAACTAATGTAAATTGTGCCCTGTACATCCTTTATATGCACAATGCAAAAAAGGATAGGTTTTTTGTAAACAACAAAAACAAAGACATAATTAAACGAATTTTTTCTTTTACTCAATTCACACAAATAATGTTTGATTTTTGAGATACAGTTCAGTTCCTGAGATACAATTCAGTTATTGAGGTACAGTTCAGTTCTTGAAGTACAATATAGTTCTTGATATCACAATTTAGTTCATGAGGCACAAATCAGTTCTTGATGTGCAGTTCAGCTCTTGAGCTACAATTTGACCCTGATATTTCAGTGCACAGATACTTGTAACTTACAACCTGTTACTAATAACTAGATAAACAAACTCCCAACAGTAACACTGGTTGAGAATGTTTCTACAATTTTTTCCAGTAGCACTGAATGAGATTATTTTAGAATTTTTATAAATCTACACTAAAAACCAATGCAGAGATACTTTTTTGCTACAGCTAAATTCCACAGTCCCAATAGGTTGAACAGTAATTCTGGTGAGCTGCGAACTATTTACACTTAAAAACTAATCAGTCTTGGGCAGCTACTGGCAGATGAAACTAAAAAACTATTCTATTTACATGATGCACATGGTGCATAGATATATTTACGTGTTTATACCTTGTACACTTATGCCGTGTACAAATAAATAAATATCTAGATCACATATATTTGTTTAAGCTTTTTTACATTTTTTAAACTTCCTTTACTTCTTCTTTAACAGCACACACACGCACAAACACAAACACACAAAAATTACCTATACTATGGTAAAAGGGACATACTACTACTACTCAGTAGAGACTCTCCCTCTCTCTCTCTCTCTCTCTCTCTCTCTCTCTCTCTCTGTCTCTCAATCATTTTCTCCCTCTCACTTACTCACAGTGTCCCACCCATTCTTTCACTACAAGTGAACAGAGTGAGTATGGGAGAGTTTCAATGCTGTCATCACAAGTGACCCTTTTATAGTTATGGGGCGACAGACCAATTTTAGACTGCAGCACAGAGTAGAACTTATGTCCTTTCAGTCAAATACTTATTTGTCATACCATGTGATAACAGAAAATTCAATATTAATAAATTGATTTAAAAATCTATTTCATGGACCTAGATTCAGAGTAAGCTGTTTTGGAGTTATTAAATCTTAATATAATTGTTGTCTCAGCATACCATTCTCTCCAAATGGGAACTCTTAAAATTTTCTCAGCTAAATGGAATCTTCCTTGTGCTACTCAAAATTGCATTGTGTGGTGATTTCAGTTTACACTTTGGTGAAGAGAGCAGTAAGGAGAAAGAATTTATGAACCTCATAGCCAGTAATGGGCTATTTGTAGTAACCCATCTACCAATCAGAGGTGATACCAGCCTTGATGATGTTATCACAAATCAAAATACTTGGGACCATGACTGTAGTTATGAGATGAATTTAGTCGACCCAATGATCTCCACCCACAGTGCATTAGTTATGGAGATATAAAAATCAACAAACTGTTACCTGGCATTCTACTTAATGTATTCAAAAATTGGGTCATAAAAAAGGAAACATACAATGCTTTTCAGACCGCATTATCTGTAGTAAAGTGGCGCCTGGATTGCATGAAGTGGCAGCAACTTATGCATTCAAAGAGGCCAAATTTGACTATATTTATCCACACAATACCAAAAAATGTCGTGCAAGCATATCACAAAACAGCCAAGTGTTGAAAGAAAAAAAAAACGTGGTATACTGATGAACTGAAAAAATGAAAATGCTTAGTACTGTTATTACATAATCATTACTAAACAGTTACAGCTCCCAGTGTAAAGGAAGTGCTCTACAGCACACATTTACATGCAAAAAGACATTATATAAAGGATGTAGAAGACGTCAAAAAGTAAAGCATTGAAGGAGCTCACAACCAATGAAAAGGGCAGCATGGGTCCTGATCAATGAACACAATAAGAAAATCACTTCTCCCTTAAATTTGTGTAGTCCAGATGACTTTAATAGTTATTTTATTGACATTATGGAAAACACTGTAAGGACAATCGCAGGCCTCAATGCAGATCCTGCAGCTGCCGTAATAAATGATGAAAGATGCACCATGTGAATGCAAGGGAAATCCAAAAGATGAAATGACAGGGGCTGTAAAATCTTATAAACCTTCCGATAGGATATATACAGGATATTCACTAATGTCCTCAAGGAAATTATCTATGAAATTTCTGAATCATTACCTATGGTAATGGAATGTAGTCGAATTAAGTCGGGTGATGTTGAGGGTATTAGATTAGGAAATGAGACACTTAAAGTAGTAAAGGAGTTTTGCTATTTGGGGAGCAAAATAACTGATGATGGTCGAAGTAGAGAGGATATAAAATGTAGACTGGCAATGGCAAGGAAAGCGTTTCTGAAGAAGAGAAATTTGTTAACATCGAGTATAGATTTAAGTGTTTGGAAGTCATTTCTGAAAGTATTTGTATGGAGTGTAGCCATGTATGGAAGTGAAACATGGACGATAAATAGTTTGGACAAGAAGACAATAGAAGCTTTCGAAATGTGGTGCTACAGAAGAATGCTGAAGATTAGATGGGTAGATCACATAACTAATGAGGAGGTACTGAATAGGATTGGGGAGAAGAGGAGTTTGTGGCACAACTTGACCAGAAGAAGGGATCGTTTGATAGGACATGTTCCGAGGCATCAAGGGATCACCAATTTAGTATTGGAGGGCAGCGTGGAGGGTAAAAATCGTAGAGGGAGACCAAGAGATGAATACACTAAGCAGATTCAGAAGGATGTAGGTTGCAGTAGGTACTGGGAGATGAAGAAGCTTGCACAGGATAGAGTAGCATGGAGAGCTGCATCAAACCAGTCTCAGGACTGAAGTCCACAACAACAACAACAACCTATGGTAATTAATGTTTCACTGCTGTGCATTTCCAGACTTTCTGAAACTTAAATGGACAGTGTCAGATTATAAAAATGGTCCAGCCATGATAACAAACTTCAGATCAATCTCAATAATTCCAGTCTGCAGTAAAGTGATTGAAACTGCAATGAAAGACCAAACATCAAACTACTTTGAGATTAATGAACTCTTCTACAAGGCTCAGCATGGTTTCAGGAAAGGAACATCTGCAACAGCAGCATTACTTCTGGTTACCAGGGTAAAACACAGTTCTGAGAAAAAAGAACAGGATACTTTGTGACCTTAGTAAGGTGTATGAGTGCATTCCTCATAAGGTACTCCTAAACAACCTCAATAAGTGTGAAATTGAAGCCACTGTTGTGGCAACCCTCAAATCTTATTTGGAAAACAGATGGAAAATTGTATCAGTTCAAGGAGTACTATCATGTCAACATAAGTTAGAACCCAGCATGCCATAGGGATTGGTAAAGGGCCCCTTCCAATTACTAACTATTGTAAATTATTTAAGCTCTCATGGACAGTAATTGCAATTCAGAGATGAAACAATGCTGTATTCGAAAGGAATTGCTGCCAGCAAGATTCAGGACAAAGTACATGTTTTCTTCAATACTACAAAGTGATAGTTTGTTATAAACAAAATGAAAGTAAATGAAAAGAAAAAAACGCAAAAATTGGTATATAGAGTCAGTGACAAAGGATACCTAAACAGTGCAGGTATTGTGAAACTCCTGGGGTTCATAACAAACTCACTTGTCACGCACACACTGCATGTGTGTGTGACAAACTCTCACCAGTCAAATACCTCTTGAAGAAACTGAAGCATGTGGTAACTGATCAGTATCTGATCAGCCATGGTCTGTTACTATGGGGTCACTCTAAAGGTTGCAAGAAAATACTTTTGTTGTTGTTGTGGTCTTCAGTCCTGAGACTGGTTTGATGCAGCTCTCCATGCTACTCTATCCTGTGCAAGCTTCTTCATCTCCCAGTGCCTACTGCAACCTACATCCTTCTGAATCTGCTTAGTGTATTCATCTCTGGGTCTCCCCCTACGATTTTTACCCTCCACGCTGCCCTCCAATACTAAATTTGTGATCCCTTGATGCCTCAAAACATGTCCTACCAACCGATCCCTTCTTCTGGTCAAGTTGTGTCACAAACTTCTCTTCTCCCCAATCCTGTTCAATACTTCCTCATTAGTTATGTGATCTAACCATCTAATCTTCAGCATTCTTCTGTAGCACCACATTTCGAAAGCTTCTATTCTCTTCTTGTCCAAACTATTTACCGTCCATGTTTCACTTCCATACATGGCTACACTCCATACAAATACTTTCAGAAATGACTTCCTGACACTTAAATCTATACTCGATGTTAATACTATTATTATCGATGTTAATACTACTATTACAAAAGATGCAATAATAATAATAACATCAATCAAAAAACTGGACCAGTCCAAAACCAACTTCGCATGTACAGGAAGTATGACACTGTTCAGTCAGAATGAGATTTTCACTCTGCAGCGGAGTGTGCGCTGATATGAAACTTCCTGGCAGATTAAAACTGTGTGCCCGACCGAGACTCGAACTCGGGACCTTTGCCTTTCGCGGGCAAGTGCTCTACCAACTGAGCTATCGAAGCACGACTCACGCCCGGTACTCACAGCTTTACTTCTGCCAGTACCTTGTCTCCTACCTTCCAAACTTTACAGAAGCTCTCCTGCGAATCTTGCAGAACTAGTACTCCTGAAAGAAAGGATATTGCGGAGACATGGCTTAGCCACAGCCTGGGGAATGTTTCCAGAATGAGATTTTCACTCTGCAGCATAGTGTGCGCTGATATGAAACTTCCTGGCAGATTAAAACTGTGTGCCCGACCGAGACTCGAGACAAGGTACTGTCAGTTGTCGTTTATTGCGAAGACAAGGTTAATTATAACACATACAGAAACATTTAAGCAGATATGTCCATCTTAGCTTCAACTTTGTTACCCTTGTTCTGTTTAGTTCATGGTCAGCTTATTACATGTTTTCGAGACCTAAACATCCGCCGGCCGCGGTGGCCGAGCGGTTCTAGGCGCTTCAGTCCGCAACTGCGCTGCTGCTACGGTCGCAGGTTCGAATCCTGCCTCGGGCGTGGATGTGTGTGATGTCCTTAGGTTAGTTATGTTTAAGTAGTTCTAAGTCTAGGGGACTGATGACCTCAGATGTTAAGTCCCATAGTGCTCAGAGCCATTTGAACCAACCTAAACATCCCGTTTAACTGATCTTCGAACTCCTTTTTCTGTATCTGGCTGAATTACAATGTCATCGGCAAATATCAAAGCTCTTTCCAGAATGAGATGTTCACTTTGCAGCGGAGTGTGCGCTGATATGAAACTACCTGGCAGATTAAAACTGTGTGCCGGACCGAGACTCGAACTTGGGCCCTTTGCCTTTCGCGGGCAAGTGCTCTACCATCTGAGCTACCCAAGCACGACTCACAGCCCGTTCTCACTGTTGTATTTCTGCCAGTACTTCGCCTTGTACATTCCAAACTTTGCAGACGCTCTCCTGCGAACCATGCAGAACTAGCACTCCTTAAAGAAAGGATATTGCGGAGACATGGCTTAGCCACAGCCTAAGGGATGTTTCGCAGGAGAGCCTCTGTAAAGTTTGGAATTTAGGAGGCGAGATACTGGCAGAAGTAAAGCTGTGAGAACGGGGTGTGAGTCGTGCTTCGGTAGCTCAGTTGGTAGAGCACTTGCCCGCGAAAGGCAAAGGTCCCGAGTTCGAGTCTCGGTCGGGCACACAGTTTTAATCTGCCAGGAAGTTTCATATCAGCGTACACTCCGCTGCAGAGTGAAAATCTCATTCTGACTGAAAAGTGTCATACTTCCTGTACATGCGAAGTTGGTTTTGGACTGGTCCAGTTTTTTGATTGATGTTATTATTATTATTGCATCTTTTGTAATAGTAGTATTTTCTTGCAACTTTTAGAGTGACCCCATAGTAACAGACCATGGCTGATCAGATACTGATCAGTTACCACATGCTTCAGTTTCTTCAAGAGGTATTTGACTGGTGAGAGTTTGTCACACATACATGCAGTAGCTATTAAAATGTTCAACCGTCTAAATATTAAAATGAAGTCCATGCAACTGGTGAAATTTTGAGGAAAGGCATCGAAAAATCTATGTGAGAAACCATTGTACAGGTTCATTCACAATGAAGCAGGAAATTGGACAGCCTAAACAATGCACCACTATATGAAATGAAGTGAACATGTATTTGTTCGAAAGTTCTCACTCTATATGTCATTCAGTGTTATGCCACATTGTTCTTGCGTTATTATGCATACTTATGCTAATTTCCTCTTGTATTGAAATGCTTGTGTAATCTTAGATATGTGAAATTGAAGCAGTCTATCCAGTCTTGACTGGTGATTGGCGAAAGATGTAGCTATGGTAATCAGTGGTAATAGCACAGTGGTAATATTTTATTTTTTATTTTTAAAAAAAACTTGTCGATATCACCATATGTCGATACCTGACGGTAGCTTTGACTTGTATTGTCGACTTCATAACGTCAACAGTCTAGTCTCTAAGTAAAGTGTAAACTATTCCGCAGTCGCGCAGTATTTTCAGACTGTGGAGTAAAGTTGTGTCTGGACTAGTAACAAATGAAGAATGGCGAGTAAAGTTGTGTTAACAGCATTGGAATTAAATTTAATTCGTTGTGTGAAACAGCGATGGAGGTGATTATATGCTAAGAGTTTCTTGCCTTAACACATTAAACAATTAAAGAAACCTCGTAGCTCTCTTCTTACTGAAGTAAAATATATAGTTATTAGTGCCCATTTGAGCCGAGCTGCAGTGCGATATAATTTTAGTGAAAAAAAGAAAACACAGTGCAGAACATTTCTGTACGGTACTCAGAATATTATATAACAGAGATTTAAATATATCTGAATCCTTGGCAGTTGGCTATTTACATGTGTTTTCTACGTGCTGACAATAAACTCAAGATTTTCTTCTTACTTGCAGACATGTTCATAATTTAACAATTCCTAACACTACAATAACCATCAAACAATCACATGATGCAATTGCAGTCACCGATAACTGAAACCTCAAAGTTACGAGTTATAAAGACAGACTTCAGATAAGGAAAATGTAACGAAAATGACGTAATTAAAAAGGACGTAACAAAATGAACGCATTTCAAATTGCGATAAACTATACCATATTAATTTCTAATCTTCAGTACTAGGCAAATGCGAGGTAGGATAAACTTGTTTTCGACAGTAGAAAATTTATTTCTGATCTGCGTCGTTTACCAGTCAGGACTGGACGGACTGTTTCAAGATAACATACAGTCAAGTTTTTACAATTTTTCATTGAACATATGAAAAAAATTGTTCGCCATAAGGACACATAACAGATAAAGACAATATTATCTTGTCCATTCACTTTGGTCACTGGTGGAAAAATTCCCCGAGTATAAAGGGTGCTGTTTCAAGTCTTGTGCCATTGTTCTTTTGAATGCACATGGCACCAAACATTTGCATTTTGCAAGGCATTATGTTGAGCATGTTTAGAGCAACCATTGTAAACCTGTCTTATGTTCTGGAGATCTTGCTATCTCAGTGTTTCTCTTGTTATGGCTACTATGATTATGTATGTCTTGCCATGTGCTGAAAGTCATTTGGTTGTCTTTTACACTGATGAGGCACAATAACAGATCCTGGCTGAAAATGGTTGTTACTACTAACTGGGCGAATATAAGTTTGCAGTGTTCCAGTCTTTCCTTGACTGCTTTTTCGTAGCAGTAACTTGTCCTTACAACTTGAAGTGTGTCTCCATAACAGCAGGTCATAATTAATGTGCATGAAATCGTGCATAATACAGCATTATTAGGAGCTGGTCAGTTCACTGACACACACACACACACACACACACACACACACACACACACACACACACACACAACACAGTTACCACTCATTAATGTTTTCAAAGAGCACGTGCATTGCTTCTAGAGCATGTGGGCCAGCTTTTTCTTTGGCAAAAAAGGAGTGGTGTCGTCAGCAAACTGTGAAATGTGGTTGTTACAACCTATATCATTGACATAAATAAGAAACAGGAGAGGTCCTATGAAGCATCCCAGAGGTATGCATGACATGCCACAATATATGTTCTGGACCATACTACCTTCCTTTGGTTTTCAAGATACTATTGAAGAGTTGCAAGAACAGTGCCTCCACTTCGGAAATACGGAAGCGTCCGATCCCGCCCGTCTGCTTTGACCCATGACGTCGCAAATATGGCAGAAACAAAAACAAACACACACACTTTCCACAAGAAGCCTAATGACACTAACGGGACAAGCACGGGAAATGGGGTGTTTTGGGTGGGGGGGGGGGGGGGGGCAAACTAAATATAAACAAATTTAGACGCCTTGCGTAGCTACAACGTGTAAGTGAAGACAGCCATGCGTGAATACCCACCCACCTCCCCAGGGGTCGTAACCCCTGCAACCCATAGAAGATAAAGATGCTTCAGTAGCTGATTAGTGTTTTTTGTCTTTTTTTTTTTTTTTTAAATCTCACGGGATAGAACGAACAGATCAGAAAGATAAATATAATAAACTAAAACAGAAATTGGAGGAAACAGATAATTAAAATAAGTAATAAGCGTTTTTAAATTTAAAACAAAAAAAAAAAAATCTCACAAGATAGAACGAAGAGATCAGAAAAGTAAATAAAATAAGATAAAACAGAACTGGAGACAGCCACACTCAAACCAAACTCCGCGCCGTCATGAGGTCACACACGACAACACCCTTACGTCACGGGTCAAAGCCGATGTGTGGGATCGGACGCTTCTGTCGACCCCCCTCTTCCATAACACTTCAGTTTGGGGTACAGTATCTTGTGTGAGATATCAAATGCCACACTTTATCTGCCCTTACACACCTGCATTATCTTTGCAATTACATTCAGTGCTGCTGTAACCGTTACCTTTCTTTTACAAGAATTGTGCTGGGTGTCCTGGATGAGTTTATCGTGTTCAAAGTAACTTAATATCTGATGTTTCATCACAGACTCCATAACTTTAGCCATAATTGAGATTATCGAAATTGGTCTAATACTGGAACTTCACGTGAGTTATGTAGACTGGTACTGCCCAAGCCCATTACAGGAATTCTAGGAAGACACTGTAGGATAAACATTTGTTGATTACTACAGCCTCCGAAATAATTTTCTTCAGGACTGTACAAGGCTTACCATACATATCTGCGCTCTCTGAATGCTTATGCGAAGTGACTATTGTACAATGTTCTTAGGGTGCACTTCATTTCAGTTTGTAATAGTGAAACAGCTTACACTTTTTATATGAGCTATAGGATCCAAGCCTGAGCTTCGTATTTCGCTTGCAATATTTTTTACTACTCTAACAGAGTAATTGAAGACATCAGGGCTACATGAATTTAAGGCAGAGATAGACTTCTTCCTATGATCATTTAGGACCTGTCAGATTCCGAGCTACTTTACATTGATCATGAACTACTTTGATGAACCTGTCATTATTATTATTATTTTAATTTTTGCATCATTCACTACCTTTCTGTAAATTCTCTTGGCTCTTAAGTAATTACAATGAAGTAGTTCTTTAGTTGCAAGATCTTACCTATTTCATCCGGTCCCTGAACCTTATGGCAATGCGTTTTAATCTAAGTAGCTCAGGAGTTTATTACATCTTCCCTTTAATATGTTTTTCCCTTCCTTGTGCTTCACCTAGAAGATTCTTTTTGGGGATTATTAGGAACATGTCATGAAATTTTGTTCTCAATGTTTGGAGCAAACAAATGACTCACTTGTCTACTTTTGTGTAATTTTCTGCTGCTAGTTTACAACCAGACAGAGCTGCTTTCAGGTCATGTAGTCTCTCTTCTTTAATAGTCTTTCTGCTGAATCTGTAATGTGAATGCTGTGTGCTTGATTGCAGTTCATTTCTGCTGCCCATATTGAGTTCCATTTGTAATTTGCTTTGATCTGCAATCATTCGTTTAGCTACACTGATATTATTATCTCAAGTATTGAGGAGGTTAGTGATAACAATGTCTAGACAGGCATCACCCCTTGTTCAGAGTTGGTTTGTTACAAACAGCCCATAGCTGTTTATTAAGCTCGTGAATTTCCTGTCTTTAGTAATTCCACCACCTATACACATGTTGATGCCTCCACACAGTGCAATTTTAGGTATAAGTCATACAAAGTAAGAAAAATAGTTCTCCATCTGCGTAATGAAGTTTACAATGTTACTATCTGGTGAATGGTATACATAGGTAACAATGAGATCAGTACTTGTAAACAGTGTTTTTTTAGCCAGTCCAAGATCCAGGCCTGTACAAATGTTTTGTAAACCAGTTTCCTGTGCACAATGATTTTTGTTTGCATACACAGATACACCACCATGAGTTGTAATAGTTTAACATCATGCGTTTACCATATCTAGATTTTCAACATATCTGTAATAATCACCTACTCCCTCAGTGAATCAGTACTCACAGGCACTTAAAACATTCGGTTTCACTTTTCTACAAAGAATGATAAAAGGTCCGCATTGGGTTGTAAAAAGTGCCCATTAACACTTAGGCATTACAGAAGCATCCGATTCCACCTGCCTGCTTTGACCCATGACATCGTCAGTATGGTGGAAATGGCTACTACCAGAATATACAAAAAGACGACAATGACGTCACTACATACACATTCCACCAAATGCGAACAAAAATAAAAACGACAATAACGTCTCACTTCAAAAATAAAGAAACTACCGGGACGGTCAAAAAAAATTGGAGGTTTAGGGCAGGGATGATCTAAATATCCAACAATAAAAAAAACACCAAACCATCCCAAAACAAATAATATCCAAAACAATTTTACATTACAACATTCCATTACACCAACAAAACGATAGGAATCGGAGATTTCCTTTGACCTATGTGGCTCAATCACAGCTATTGATACTAAAAAACCGATGCCTACAACACCAAAAAGTGGAATATTCCACTTATTTAAGACAGTTCGCTTGATCTATATAGCTCAATCACAGCTATCAATACCAAAATACCAACACCCACAACTCCAAAATGTGGGACGAAAAGCCCAACAACTCAAAAACCCAGATACCCCGTATTTATTACATCAATTGTAACAGAACCAACCTGCCATAAATATAATATACAATGCACAAAACATCACAATTACTGTAGAATTAAACCAAAACAAAAATTACTTACAAACAAAAGCCTGTGGCAATACCACGTAGGTGGCCAAAACACACACACACACACACACACAGGCATATTCAGCAGTAAGACTGAACATCTGCAGAAACTGCATGACAGACATCATAACATCAGCCATCTCAGAACATAATATACACACTTGTTAACTACACTGTCATACCTGTACCTAACAAAAAAGCGATAATAAAATTGACTTATTTCTGCATGATTAACACCATACTAATCAGACCTAATAAAAACACCAAACACACAAACAAAAAGACCTTAATGACTCACTGAAGACGGTACCACACCAACTACCTACATTCAAAACCACTCAGGTGAACCCCAATACCACACGTTAGACTCGGCATGTCCAAATCCAGCAGCAGAGGGCACCATCAAACACAACATGATGTCTACAAACACAACTAACTCAAAAACTTCGCGCTATAGCGGCGTCACGCTCCACACCACCATTATGTCATGTGTCAAAGCAGACATTTGGAATCGGATCCTTCTGTTTGCTATAACTAATAACTCTGCATGATAATCTGAATGTATCTTATGGGGGCATTTGTTGATTTCCAGAGTAAAAAATGCCTTATTACAACATTCTAAAAATGGAAAATCCAGGATGAAATAATGACAATATCCTTTGGTTACATAGCAGAGTCAATTAGCTTGTCCTTATCTAAAGTCGACACCTATCTTGAAACTATTGTTTACACCCTTGGTTTCTACTTTTCCTACTTGAAAATTGTTGTAACCTGGGAGAAAGATTTTCACCAGAAATCTGTTTACATTTTGAGAAGTGTGTGCCCTTCCGCTAACAATAAGGCAGACGCAGAATGGACAGCGAGGTGGTTAAGACATACATGGAAGAAAGTCTTTGTAAAGGAAACTTCCCCACAATAAACTGAAGTGATTTACAGAAACCTAGGAAAACCTAATTCACAATGGGCAGACGAGGAATTGAATGTCGCTCTTCTCCAAAAATATTTCTGCTCCTCAACCAGTGTACTACTTTACTAGGTAATTTCACAGGAAGTGTGGTATTCTGCCTTACTGTGTTAGAAATGACTACTTATTGCTGTGTCAGCATTATCTGTAGCAGAACATTACAGAGAGTAAAAACATTCTCGTTTTTCTCCATATTTGAATGTAACAGTGAAATTTTATTTTAAGTAATGAATGTAACATAACCAGAAAGAAAATAATCCAATATAAATCATTCTGTTGCACATACTTGTATTGCTTGCAATCAACCCTTCAATTTTGACTATTACCAAAGCATGAATTTGTTGCTATATTAGATCCAAGTAGAGCATATTATCAAAATCATCGTAATTCTATGCACTAGTCTTCTTTAGGAGATGAGAATTTACTGGAAGATGAAAACTTACTCATTTGACTTGGAAACTACAGTATAAGTGACCTCAACATAAATTTGCAGTTGTTGTTGTTGTTGTTGTTGTTGTTGTCGTGGTCTTCAGTCCTGAGACTGGTTTGATGCAGCTCTCCATGCTACTCTATCCTGTGCACGCTTCTTCATCTCCCAGTACCTACTGCAACCTACATCCTTCTGAATCTACTTGGTGTATTCATCTCTTGGTCTCCCTCTGCGATTTTTACCATCCACGCTGCCCTCCAATGCTAAATTTGTGATCCCTTGATGCCTCAGAACGTGTCCTACAAACGGATCCCTTCTTCTAGTCAAGTTTGCCACAAACGTCTCTTCTCCCCAGTCCTCTTCAACACCTCCTCATTAGTTATGTGATCTACCCATCTAATCTTCAACATTCTTCTGTAGCACCACATTTCGAAAGCTTCTATTCTCTTGTTGTCTAAACTATTTATCGTCCATGTTTCACTTACATACATGGCTACACTCCATACAAAGACTTTCAGAAACAACTTCCTGACACTTAAATCAATACTCGATGTTAACAAATTTCTCTTCTTCAGAAACGGTTTCCTTCCCATTGCCAGTCTACATTTTATATTCTCTCTACGTCGACCATCATCAGTTATTTTGCTCCCCTAATAGCAAAACTCCTTTACTACTTTAAGTGTCTCATTTCCTAATCTAATACCCTCAGCATCACCCAACTTAATTCGACTACATTCCAGTATCCTCATTTTGCTTTATTTCGGAAATACGGAAGCGTCCGATCCCACCCGTCTGCTTTGACCCATGACGTCACAAATATGGCGGAAACGACCATCAACCACGATTCCAATATGGCGCATATAAAGTCGGTACGTAGACATTGTGAGGACAAATGTACATCGAAAAATGAACACACACACTTTCCACAAAAAGCCTAATGACACTAACGGGACAAGTGCGGGAAATTGGGTGTTTTTTGGTGAGGGCAAACTAAATATAAACAAATTTATACACCCACCTCCATACAAAACGATGAAAAAAACCGACATCACAAAACTCCCAAAATACCACTAAACACAATATCATCTGGATTCGGACACTTCCCTTGACCTATACAGCTCAACAGCAGCTCCTGATCCCATAAATTAGGATCAAACACTTCCCTTGGCCTATATAGCTCAAAAACATCTCCTGATACCAGTATCAACATACACAGCCACACATTGGGATCGAACACTTCCCTTGACCTGCCCACTGTTAATTTTATCCGCCATATCCATTCCTGAACAAAAACAACAACCGATTAATTTTACTAAAATTACCACACGATGTACAGTGAACGACATTAAATTAACTTCACACAAAATCGTTAACTCACTGAAATGAATTCCACTACAAACACAGCCAACACTCAAACAATTCTGGATAATGAGCAAATGCAAACTGAGCCCATTACACCACACAAACAAAAACCCTGGACATACCACCGGAGAGCACAACAAACCACAACACGATGACATCCACAAACACGCTACACTCACAAACCAAACTCTGCACCGTCATGACGTCACAAACGACAACATCCTTAAGTCATGGGTCAAAGCCGACGCATGGGATCGGACGCTTCTGTCGGCCCTTTATTTCTATAACAATATCAGTGGAGTGAACATTATTTGATGGAATTTTACTTCAGTTCCAAGATTAGCATTTTTATTTGTGTTTAGATAAAGTGACCATTAGTATGAAAGACATGCAAATATCCTAAGTGGACAGAATCAGACAAAACACATTGTTTAACCTCAAAACTTGTAGTGTTTAAATCTTTTGACAAGATATGAGATGAGGTATATTTTTTCTCCCCCCTCCAGGCTAAACTCAGGGCAGAATTAAATGTTCAAATGTATGCATGGTCATCTTCCACCTCCCCCCCCCCCCCCCCCTTCCATTTTATAGACACACACATACCTTGTTCTGTGTTTGCTACAAAATAAGTTCTGATGAGCACACCCATTACTAACTCATTGTTATGGTATGAATGGGATTTTAGATGTCCAATAAATTTGACTAAGTATATATCACTTAGAACCTAAGACAAAGGTACTATTTTTTCCTTCTTATCCTCCCAGAACTTATTATTTAGAGTAGAGTTGACTGATGGCCTGCCTCTATTCTTGTGACATCAGTCTCCTAGATTGTGAATTTTGTTGTTGGACAGGAAATTGTGCAGTATTAATCAGTAGCCTGAAACGTTCCCATCCTGTATGGTGTCTTCTATGATGTCAAGTTCTCCAAAGTTCCTTGTTGTCTCTTCCAGCCATCCCATGGTGTTTTTTAATGCTGAAATGAAATTAAAAATTTTCATCATTTGCATATTGTCATTCATTGTGTAAATATGACCATAAAACTTTAATCTCTACTTTCTTATTGTGTCTGTGATTGTTTTGATGTTTCTGTATAGATCATTTCTCCTGTTTGTCCATTTGTTATATTTGTTCTGTTGTGGTCCTTTCCTTTTATCCAGTTCTTCTTGACCACCCATTTTATTTAGTATTAGGCATTCAGATCTGTAAAGTGCTTCCAGTTTAATTACAATTGCATAGTGCTTAATTTTTGCCTGAAATGATACCGATATTTTATTGTATTGGTTTTGAGTGAGTTTGTATGCTAATTGCATTTTATTTGATCCTCCTGTAATCTTGGTGTTATCTAACCCATGTGACTGTATCCAATCTCCCAAATACTTAAACTTACCAACTCTTTTCATGTTTCTGTGTTGTGTTTGTATATGTTTTTCTCTGTTGATTTTATGTCCAATGCTATCCGGTTTTAGAAGAAACTTCATGACGTGTTTTTATCATTATCTTTACATCTGGTTTGTCCTTAGAAATTACTGTAATATTGTCAGCAAAAGCAACACATTTCATCACAGATCCTCATCCTAGATGGATTCCTTCAACATTTTTCTCTTGAAATTTTGCATCTCACTCTCTCAAGAGTTTTTCTAAGACCACATTGAAGAAAATCAGTGAGAGCCCATTGTCATGCTGAACACCGGTGTTAATTTTGTAGGGTTCAGAAACTTCCCCTAGGAACTTAAATTTTGAAGTTTTCTCCGAGATTGTCTGTTCATCTAATTGTCTCGTGGTTTTGTCGTTACCTGTTTCTTCCAGTGCTAGGAATACTACCTGTCTACAGAATTGTAAACTTTCTTTTAAAAAAATCAAAGAATGTAAGAACTGTGTTAAGGTTCTGCATATTCCTGATCCTGAAGATAGCTTTCAAGTTAAAAATTGGCTCTGGGCAAGATCTATTTTTTCTGAACTCCACATGGTACTCGCCAATTGTGTGCTCTGCTTTATCTTCTGTCTCATTCAGTAGAGCTTTGGATATAATTTTGTTGGTGACTGGAAGAGATATGACTCAGTAATTGTTGGTACTTGTCCTGTCACCAGTCTTAAGTAGTGGATGGATTATGATTCGTTTCCAGTCGCCATGCGTTCTTCCTTTCTCCCAGCAATATGTAATAACCTCAAAAATGGTTCCAGCTACCTGCTTTCCTCCCGGTTTGTACATCTCCACTAATATCCTGCCTTCATGTGATGTTCTGTCATTTTTCAGCTTCCCAGTGTATTTTCAGTTGACTTGTTGTTGGTAATCAGTTTGCCTGTTAAATCTGTGCAGTGTAGGCTCATCGGCTTGTACCATGTTATTTCTTCTTTGAAAACTTTTTACAAGTCCCATGCGTTGTTCTGTCTGAAATCTGTATCTATTTCTTCTATTTTTATTTTTTTTATTTTTTCATATTTCCATTTCTGTGTTTAAAAGTTTTGATGCCTCTTTACTGCTCCCTGTCTCTTTCCTTTTTACTGGAGTTCCATTTCTTCCAAGCTATTAGTCTATGCTCTATTGCTTCGTCACATAGTGTCTCCCTCCCTTTCATGGTTGTTCTAGTTCTTTCACTGTTTCTGTCATTGCTTCTCTGATTTCGTCCCAATTTCCCACCTCCTGATGCTTGTTAACAAATTTGTCCCTGTTGTCTGGCAGCAATTTTTTGTCGATTGTAGGAACTTCTTTAATTTTGGGGTTTGGTTTTTTTGGGTTGAAATTTGGCTTTGATTTCTGTTAAAAAGTGGTCAAAATCTATGCCTAGTCCTCTTCTGACCTGTACGTTCAAGTTCTCTGTGTTTTGTTTTATTACCACATGATCCAGTTGATATGAGCCTAAGTGTGTATTAGGAGAAGTTTATAGAACAGCTGAAAGCCATAGGTTACTATAATCTCTGTTTACACCTACAGTACACTATGACAATAATTAGCTAGCTCCAGATCAATATTTTTTGCAGAATATGTGCAAAGAATTAGTCCTTTTTGTAGATGACACTAGTATTGTAATCAATCCAAGTATACCTACAGAAACAGAAAAATGGTACAGAATTCTTAAAAGAATCACTAACTGGCTTTCAGCAAATGGTCTCACCCTCAACTTTAAAAAAGACATAACGTATTCAGTTCTGCACATCTAGGGGTACTACATTAGTGATAAGTGTAGCAGATGATGGTGAAATAATAAATAGGGTGGAAACTTCAAAAGTCTTAGATGTCCATATTGATGAGAATTTAAATTGGAAAAAGCACCATTTTGGATCCTAAAACAACTGAGTTCGGCCATATTTACACTTAGAATATTGAAATTTGAGAGAGAGAGAGAGAGACAAATCAGGAAATTGACATATTTCCATTCAGTGTAAGAGGTCCGACTAGATGTAATTTCGATGGATTGCTCACGCGCTGCTTGCGATATGTAAGCTATAAGAGAATCTGAGACCAAAGAGCAGTGTTGACGGCAGTAGGAACTGTGAGTTAGTAGCAGAAAGTTGTTGCTAGCGAGCAGTCGTGTGTGTGGAGTTGGCGGGGCCGGTCGTGGGAGCGATGGCAGTGCCTGAGCGGTATAATTTAAGGTAAAAGCAGCCTTGCGCATATGTAGTATTGTTATCTCAAGTCCCATGTAAATGTTTTTAAAAAAATCTCTTAATAATAATCTTTCTCATAAAAAGTAACTTTTGACGATCATTCAAGATTTTTTTTTAAAACATTTACATGGGACTTGAGATAACAATACTACATATGCGCGAGGCTGCTTTTACCTTATATTATACCGCTCAGGCACCGCCATCGCTCCCACAACCGGCCCAGCCAACTCCACACACACGACTGCTCACTAGCAACAACTTACTGCTACTAACACACAGTTCCTACTGCCGTCAACACTGCTCTTTGGTCTCAGATTCTCTTATAGCTTACATATCGCAGGCAGTGCGTGAGCAATCCATCGAAATTACATCTGCTCGGACCTCTTACAAGTGATGTCATTATAGCGTAACGTTCAGGGGTAACTCATCTTTAAGAAATTAAGTCTTCATTGGGCAAAAAGTGCTATAAGAAATTATGTGGTGCTGATTTACGATTGTCTTGTAGACATCTGTTTAAGGAGTCGGCTATTCTGACCACATCACAGTATTTTTATTCCTTCATGAAGTTTGTTGTAAATAATCCACTGCAGTTCAAAAGGAACCACAGTTAATGTAATTATGATACCAGAAGGAAAAAATGACATCCATTACTCCACATTAAGGTTACCTTTAGCACAGAAAGGGGTGCACAATGTTGCAACAAAACTTGTTGATCACTTACCCAGTGATATAAAATGTCTGACAGACAGCAAAGTGCAATTTGGAAACAAACTTGAGAAAGTTTCTCCTTGACAACTCCTGTTCTGTAGAGGAATTGCTATTACTGCAACGTGTCATGGTTGGTGGGTGGGAATTACTAACTCTCTCTCTCTCTCTCTCTCTCTCTCTCTCTCTCTCTCTCTCTGATGAGACTTACCAAACAAAAGCGCTGGCAGGTCAATAGACACACAAACAAACACAAACATACACACAAAATTCTAGCTTTCGCAACCAACGGTTGCCTCGTCAGGAAAGAGGGAAGGAGAGGGAAAGACAAAAGGATATGGGATCCCATATCCTTTTGTCTTTCCCTCTCCTTCCCTCTTTCCTGACGAGGCAACCGTTGGTTGCGAAAGCTAGAATTTTGTGTGTATGTTTGTGTTTGTTTGTGTGTCTATCGACCTGCCAGCGCTTTTGTTTGGTTAAGTCTCATCATCTTTCTTTTACATATATTTTTCCCACGTGGAATGTTTCCCTCTGTGTGTGTGTGTGTGTGTGTGTGTGTGTGTGTGTGTGTGTGTGTGTGTTAAGAATGATGTAACCATATGTAAAAATTAATTTGAGATGTGAATGTAAAATGCGCCATTCCACATCATTATGATCTATGTTGGAAAATGATCCATGGAGCATGTAACTAACATAGATTTGTTGCAGGAGTATACTGTTACAAATAAGTTACTGTACTGTTAAAGAAGAGAATAACTTAAACTCAATCAGAAGTCAAAATGATATGCTGTAGAGGAAATAAATGTCGTAATCCTAGTATGTGACAATCAAGTTGAGTAAGATAGTGTCATTTGGACATGCTTCTTCCTTCAAGAGGAACAGACAGCTGTAGTGAGCTGGGCCTTGAACATAAACATGTTTGCCACCACAGTGCGGTTAGTCTTTCTCATTTTTAGCAAATGAAAGTATGTGACACACAGTTGCTTGAAAGTAGGTTAATTGCTCAAACAGTGTGAATAATAGCTGTTTGATGATATTCACCTTCAGATTCTTCAAAAGCCTTTGGACAGATATGAATGTAAACATTGTTAGTGTTGGACATTTACAGGGATCACATTGTGTTAAGACTTTTTCCACATACACGCATTCTTGTTTTTTATCCCAGCGTATTTTCAAGGGTGTGTTTAAGACATCATTGCATCTTCAGCTGATTCATCTGAATAACTCGTAGCAGTTGTCATGTGATTGATCAACACATTTGAACTTGTAAGCTGCACGTATCAGCTCTCAGGAAGTACACGTAAAATTTGAGGTAACTAATGCGACAGTGTACTATTCACAGCGTATTGTCTTCCAGGGGATTACTGTTTGATTCTGGGAGCTCAGTACCTGCTGTACTACGTAATCTATAAAACTTGGGTGTGTTTCAGGTTATCAGCAGTTCAGCAACTCGCACAGTACTCATCTCATCATAACTCAAGCAGAAATCCAGAAGACCACCCAATAAAATACACGTCAAGTGAAGCAGCAGCGTGGAAAGCAGTGCAGGCTAGGGGAGGAGAGGAAGATGATAGACCATGGTATCAAGGCATAGTCATTTCAGCAAGTTTGGGAATTTTCCTCATATACTTCTGCATCCTAAGAGAGGAAAATGACATGGATGAAGAGCTTGGAAAGTCTTTGTATGATCGTGTACCAGGCCTAGAGGAACAGCAACTCAATGTGACACTAAAATACTACAAGGAAAGAGGAATGGATACAAGAGAGATCGAAACCAGACTAAACCAGTTGAAGAATCAGGTGAATTCACATGATGAATAGATAGAACTTCCAATATAAATGGATTTCTGCAGTATTAAGGAACATGTATTTAGGTGAATTGTTGTTTGCTTTTGGTGGTGCTGCTGTAATTCATTACCTAGAGAGAATTTTGTACGTCATTAACTGCAACAGTGGTATACTTTGCAGCTGCGTGAAGACTCATATTCAAACACATGTAATGGTTTTAAGCAGTCGAAAGACCAATATTTTAGGGAAAGCTAACTTGACCCTAACTTGTTTGCCAGAAAAGACTGCACCTGTGTAGTGATGAACGAATTGACTGCCATGAGGCCACTGGCAGTGCAGCCCGGAATGGCTGCCGGCAGCCACACAGCAGTCATTGTGTTAATTAAGTGTGGCAAGTTTTCTGATAGTATAAAATAGGACAGGAAAATATAAGAATAGCAATGCATCTGGAGAAACAGCCACTGTAGAAAAATGAGAAGAGAAGAATGAGTTCCACAAAATATGGAAGACAAGCAGAAATGCATATTTTAATCATGAGGAATGCGGTTGATTAATATAAAATAGATTTTTTTTCTGAATTCAAAGTTCTTGAAAGGCACACAATAGCAATGTAATGAAGCCAAATGTCGTACATTCTTTGTTATGATAAAATATGATCTACTTGTGCAGTAATAGAATAATAATCACAGTGTGCTGATGATTAAGGTCAAACACGTTTCACATATTACCTTTCTGTAAAGTGCACCCCAATTACAGTAACTGTTGAGCATATAGGTGCAGCACCACAAATATTTCAGTCTTCAAGATGTCACTGTGGCTATGCGTGTGTAAGTCACATTTCAATAGTAATAAACATAGCTTGGAAAAGTTGTTACCTTGTGCTACAAGCATCATTACCCATTGGTGGTTTATTGGATTGAGAAGAATTTCACCAATAAATAAAATACCAAACAAAATTGGCTTTCAGTCTCATTGTATGTTTTTTTCACCCCACAGTTCCAGAATCATTAACCAACTGTAATCATCAGCTCAACAGTAGAGAGGGAATCTTAGCGTACTGTTTGGATATCGCTCCACAAACACACAGTAGAATTTGCTAGGTACCTGTAATTACAAATGTTATTTCACACTGCAGAAAAACTTATGCTTTTCTTAGGTTTACCTAGCGACAGATATATTGGATGTCACAGCACATGAGATTTTTACAAGCCATTCTCATTTTGAGACAGGTTCCACAAACAAGCACATATCATTTACATCTTTAACATGACCGCAAACTGTAATGAAACTCTGAACAAGTTCAATTTGGCTTTTGACACCCACAGCCTGGCACTGGTTACCATATTTGAATCGTGAATTTGCAGAACGGCTTAAGTCCCTAGAGGTACACTTTCAGAAACAACCAAAACCTGTCTATTACCTTACTGGAGCAAATATTGCACTAAATTATTGCATTATATGTTACATACATCGAAACTACATAAGACTGTCATTACACAAATATGATCTTGTATTCCTTAATGTTAAAATTTTGGTTTAAAAAAGGACTTTAAGTAGTTCTTCAAATTAACTTCAGTTTTGCTTCTTATGTAATAAAATTCTGGCATATAAACACGCAATAATGTATTTTCTTTATTGAAAAACATATTCAGAATACATGGAACAGTAAATCATCCAGGGAAATAAACATACAGGACAAAATGAAATTGCAATTTCCATTTGTCTTTGTTTCCCAAGCTGCAATGTTCTTATAAAATGGTTTGGATTCATTACAGTCGGGAATGTACTTGAGCATTTTCCATATACCTTTAATTTTATTTTCATTGACACACACCATTTGGATACGCATGTTTCTGTGGTAGTTCAGGAACGTGTGGGTATGTTGGCCAAGGATGAAAGAATGTTGAATTATTCCTCCTATGAATGGTTTTGCCACAACTATTCCAATCTGTTCTGCAGAAAAGCAGAATTCCATAAAAGTTGAAACAGTGAATGACACCTTTTTATCTCTAGGAATGTCCTTAACAGATGTCTCTATGGAATTGACATTTCTTTTGTAATAATGTGGCCACCATTTGTTGTAATCAAACATCCTCATTTTCAACGATTGTAACTGTAAATTTGCTTTAGCACTAGAGCTGACTGTTGACACACGTCCTTCATTGTGCAGCAGAGTCTGTACACACAGTCGTCTTTTCACTACTGTGTACCATTTGGTGGAAAGGAGTGTCTGATAGGGAAAAGAAGTCTGATGTTCAAAAAGCACCTCTGAGCACTTATAGCCATGTGGTGAGAGTGGTGTTCGTATTCTGGCCTGGACAGCTGTCACAATACAACCAGAGTTCTTTAACTCTAGATGAGACACAGGTATTGAAATAATGGATGAGAAAACTGCATACCTCATTTGGACTTCTCTCAGCTTGCCCCTCACAGTAGATATAGAAGGATACTGAATTAGTTTTCATGTTATGCACGGAGAAAACTGGAATTGTCAGTTGACGATAATAATACATGTCCTGAACTGGTATCTGAGGTAAGCATAAATTTCGCATGTAGTCAACTGTTAAAGCAAGAGAAAATCCTCTCTCAGTGCGTAACTTGATTGCGTCTTCTAGTGTTTTGTATAACTTTTTGCTGCAACATTTGTGAACTAATTCTGCTGCAGCTACACGTTTAGCACAATCATTAAGTGCACTGCTTTTCACTTTAACATTCAGTTCTTCACACCTAATGCATGTGTCTACACTGGGCCTACCAAATCTCAAACAGAAATCGTTATTGAAATATCTGTGACACATTGTCAGGATATTTTACAAGAAACACTTCATGCGTAGCTTTCACTGTTTAAGTAGAAAATATCTGTTTTTGCCATAGAAGGTTTGCTTAGTTGGAAATGATGCAATATGTGCATGAATAGAAGCAAGTGTATCAGCAGTTTTTGTGTTCCCTGGTTTGCTTTTTCCACTTTGGTCTTTAGGAGACTTGCCAAGAAGCAGCAACTTGCACAATATCTTCACCCTGGATTCAGTAACACAATAAACACTGAGGTAGGCTTTCTTAAACACCTCTATCTGCTTGTGAATATGTAACATAATACTGCTCTAGTACGAGACTCGTCTTTCCTTCCTCTTAGTCTTTTTATGGCAATACTTTCAGTTTGTCCCTGTAAGAACACATCTTTTTTGTTCTTAGTGTCAAAATCAATCATGCAATTAACTGCTTCTAACAATGCATTTTAGGAAATCAAGTTGAGACATTGTTTCCTGCATCTGAAATATGACAATTTTTTATAAACAAGAGTCTGCAATACTAGTAATTACCAATCACAGTAAGCTACAATGATGAGTACAACAATATTGTGAAACAAAATTAAATCCAAGTTGCTTACCCGCAAGCAGGTCCCATTTGTCTAGCTGAAACTAACTTCCCCAAATGATTTAAGTGCTCCAAACCTTTAACCTTAGCACACTTTATTGTAGTTCTCCTGTATTCTGCATCCCTTTTCATTCCTTTCCTTTTTTGGTCATCATTTTCTTTAGTTTCAACACCAATACATAAAGGACTGCTGTTAGACACGATTTTCGTTTTCAACTAACACACTGCAGGCCTACCACACAAACAAAAGTAATATAGACATTTTGCCAACTTAAGGCTATACATGAATCTGTTAATAATTATCATTACCTGACAAGCAAAATAACTTAAGTCCTTGACTAAGCCTGTTTTGCCAGTAAACATGAATGTTGTTACTAGGAATAATGTACATTAGTTAAGGACTAAAGTCTCTTTGGTATTGGTGCGTGTTAGGTATTAGAACATTGCTGTGCCCATACCTCAAAACCATGAAAATATGGACCAAAATCATTTTGCAAATTCACGATTCATTCATAGATATCTTGTTCATTTTGGATATGAACCTGAAAGTTGATTTTAGGCCTCACCCTGTTTGTCACATGTGAAATGGAGTATTGTCAACCCTACTCCTGGATTCCAAAACAAGAATCAGCATCATGTAATCACATGGTGATCTGCCCCTATGATAATCCCCTCCACAATCCTTTCAATTAGTTACCAGCAGTCTCTCCCTTTATTTCATTTTGTTCTTTATTAGACTTATCTTTGTAGACAAGCTCCTGTAACACTTTTCAAAGCATAATAGTGTAATTTCTCCCTTCCCATTGCCCATGTTTTCCATCTGTACAGAGCTATGCTTCAAGAAGTGTTTCATAAATATTTTGTTCCCAGGTTTATAATTTTGAATATTAGTAATTTACTTTTTATTGTGACAAGTGCACTTGTCTTACAATTCTTAACGTGTTCCTTCAGCTCATCTACTTCCTGTATACCAAAAATTTCTCCAAAATGTCAAAGTGCAATCACATAGAGCTTAAAAATAGTATTTGATTCCATTTTTATAAGAAACCTTAAAGTACTTAACATTTTCCTTGTGATCACACAACCCATTGGTAATTTGTGGTTTGCGAGTAACTTGTTCATAATCAAACTTTTGCATATCGAAAGACATATGGAAGGCTCTGGATTTCACACTTTTGTTGTTGATACTGATCTTTCAGTTGGTATCATTACATAGCTGTAGCTACAGTTCAGTTTTCAATCTGTGAGTAGTTTTGTTTGTGGTTTGCCTTTTCTTTTTTGTACATGTAGTTTTTACAACACCAAGGAGTACATGATTTAAGTACTTTCTGCAGGATTCAATTTACACTTTTCATGTCAGTGACTTGGAAATTTATTATTGGTCACAGTACAGACAAGCCTCCATAATAACTGCCCACTGGAGTTCCTTACCATAAGAATTCTATTCCAGTGGCTGTTATGGTAGCAGTTAAACCCATATCTAGAGACCTGGGGCATCCTGCTCATCTTATATGTTGTCTTGGTTATACTAAGAATGAAATGTCATTCAACCACCTCACATGATCTAGTGTTCCTGAGAATGTATTTGTTGGGATGAAAACAAATTTATTATTTCATTCAATAATGGCCATAAGGGCGGATTACAGGTCGTGGAAAGGTTCAACATTATTCATGATAACACCAACAAAGGTCTTCAGCTTCTGAACAAATTGTAAGCATTACTCAGTATGCAACTGAATTCAATACAAGGAAAGCAAGGACAACAAGACTATGATTCTGTTTAACCTGCCAGACATTTATGAGAAAAATATTTGATTTTCATGACTAATCACACTTCCTGGGATTTGATAAATTCAGTGTTACTTCTATATCTCTCAAACCACTAATAACATTCAGATTTTCAGGACTGCTATAAAAATAGTTACAAGATGCCACTGAACTAGAACAGAACCATGACTAAATGGTTTATTCTCTGAAACTTATTCACATGAAATTTTCCCCAATTAAAAATTTCTCAAGGATAAAAATTCATTAATATACTAACAAAAAATGAACAGTCTAGTTCAATGAGTTCAAACACACTATAAATAGTTGTCAAATTTCAGCTTATGTGTAAAGCTTCAGAGTAAAAGCTACATAAAGGTAGTAAATTCAACAATGGCAAGATATGGCATGCCAATTCCCATCTAAGCTCACTGGAACTAACAACCAAATCCATGGAGAAAGCCAGGGCAAATGCATCAACAGTGATGGAACTTTTATTTAAAGCACTCATTATCAACAGGAAATAAACTAGTTCTGGGTGAGAAAACTCTTGTGTCCATGTGTTGTCAGCCCATAAAATGCTCTGCGTGTGTGTGTGGTGGGGGCATTGACTGCATATTCATGTTTCACTTCTGTACAACACTACAGCCAAGTATATAATGGAAAACTGGGTAATATGTAGTTACAAACTGCAAGGCCAGCAAATAAACATGGTTGCACACATACTCCATTTTTTCAATAGGCTCATATCTTGTTCTGGGTCATTGATGCTGGCACTATTAATTTCTGCTGAACAACTCATTTCAAGAAAACTGATCTGGATAAATTGGGAACCTAATGCCATGAAGCTACCACCTATTGCTGGACAAAGTCTTGATATTGGTAACAGGACTTGGAAGCAAGTGCAATTATAGGGTGTAATGTTAAATGTAGTCCAAACCAGCCTTACCCCAAATTCTTAGTAATTAAGCCCATGAAAATTTCTTTGAACTTACTTTAGTCGGTTTTTCAAACAAAACTGACAAGGTTGAGAAAACTGCTAATCCCACATATACATGCTAGTAAAGTTCACTATAACTTTAGAAATATGGACTACATTAATTGCATTTAATGCTTTAGACCAATTTTAATTTAAGCCTACAATATGAAAAAGTGCTCTTGTGGGATAGCAATTTTCCACCAAAACCTTCCCTTCAATGAGTCATTCTATAAAATCTTATCTCTACATAGGATTTGAAGTAAAGATTTTGTAAACTGTCCAGTTATTCAACACTACATGCATATCTCAACCTCTGGCCATGCCAAATCAGGCTGCAGTATTAAATCTTACATTATGTAAATTCAGCAATATGTATACTCAGTATACCTACCTCTGAAGATAACTTTTCCTCTACATGCCTAACCCTGCATCTCAAAATTTTGTCTGGGAAAAAGACAACAGCACACTTGCTACTGGTCATGTGCAGTGCTTATTTCATATGTTACTATTCTCCCCCCCCCCCCAAATTCAAGTCAAGTCAACTTGATCAATCTAACCATCTGATTTTAACCACTGAAGCTTAAGCTGTGAAACTGCTTCACTCCCTTGAAAATGAGCACCCCAAACAATTTCAGGACAGACATGCTTTGTCTTTTGTATAGTTGTTTCACCACCAGGCCATGAGAATTGTGGTTGCTGGCAGCCTCATGTTAAAACCTTTTCCCAAAGGAAAAACATGCTATTGAAGTCTACACTGCTATAGCTTTTTAAAGCACAAGCAGCAAACCTTTTGCAGTACTTTTCATCATTTCTAATCAGTTCTCCCACCAAATAAATTGCATCACTAATCTGTTTGAGAGCTCCATTCTGATAAGTATTAACCTTGTCTCTTCTTAAATTCCCTTGCACTTTTATTTATTGCTTTGGGTGATTTTCGAACAATCCATTACAGCCTCCCTTTCTTACCATCCAACTATTAAGCCCAAGTCTGCTTATTCTCCCCATATTTTAATCACAACTTCTTGCTAGAAGCTGTATCCATAAGAAAATGCCACTAGAAGCATGACCTTTTGCTGCTTCTTAGAGAAGTTTCATCACACTACCAATTTACTTTGTTTTTTGCAGCCTACCAATATTCTGAGTTTACATGTGTAGACTGTCCCAGTAGCCAAAAAGACTTATTTACAAATCCTTTAACCCACAGTTTTTAAATGTATATACTTCAGTTACACAAGCATTAAGACTATTCCCAAGTTCTGCAACTTAGCTTTATTCCACTTATATCCACACATGAAGTGAGTATAAAGTTCACTGATTGCAATACGAGCATTCTGTGAATGTTTGGGAAATTAACCCCCATGCATTTTTATCAAGCATAATAGGAATATTATATAGTACTTATTGGAGAATGTATTTTGTTCAATAAATAGCAACATATTGTACATTGTCTAATTAACAGAAGTACAAATTTTATAGACAATCCACTCAAAAACCAGAAGCAGAACACACTGCTGTCACATTAGATTGTTATCCACCTTATTAGATTATATTTTAAAAATATTTTTTTGCTTAAGTACCAATTGTCATGTCAATAAAACAAGAGTTCAGTACATACTAATGCTTTATTCCAAACTGCTGAAAAATAAGCCAAACTGTCAACATGTAAACCACATACTATTTTGGAGAAAAATATGAAAGTAAAAAGATCATAAAGATTCAAAATACATATGCATATACTCGAGCTCAGACAAACTCCTCGTCTACATCTAGTTAGATCTCCACAAGACCATAAGAACTACAAGAAAAACTTAAATGCCTTAATTCTAACATCTACTACACAAGTCACAGTTTAGACCACAAACTACACAATGTCACTTAAATAGAACTACACACAAATTGTGCTTTAACAATTAGTGAAATTACATGTTCTAGAGAACTTGTATGCACTTCAGCAAGACCATTTTACAAAACACCCTAAATGGACACAAAATATAGTGGCTTCTTCACTTGCAGCAATACATTAACTTCAGCCACTACAGCTTTAAATGAAGTGCACAGTAAAATGTCTTCAAACTTGGCAGTGTTATAAGGGTTTATGTTCAACATTAGGACAGTCAAAACCAGCTGGTAATGTAATTTGCCAGGGTTGGAATGTGGCACTTCCACAATGCCATCATGCTTCATTTAAGCACGTTCACCACGGATGCGCCGAGCAAGCTGAATATCTTTAGGCATAATGGTCACACGTTTTGCATGGATGGCACAAAGGTTTGTATCTTCAAAGAGACCCACCAGGTAGGCTTCACTTGCTTCCTGTAAACAGATTAAAGTATGTTTATGTTCATCTCATGTTAATATTTTTACAACACAAATTAAAGCAACTCCAATTTTGATTAATAATTGTATTAAGTTACAACCAGACTACCATCTTATTGCTACTGGTAATTCCCTCAGTTGCACAACTTGGCAATACTTTATGTAAGTCAAGAACTTACGTGAAACCATTTCACATTATATCCACCATGAACAAAAATGCAATATTTATGAAAAGTAATGCAAGATTCAGAGTACAGTTACAGTTCACTGCAGTATGACTGGCTGTGATATTTTGTTCATGACATTCCATAGCTCCTCACATGTATATGTATGAAACACTTGCCCACTGTAGGACAGTGATTCCTCAACATTTACTTCATAACAGCACTTGCATCATGAGAAACAGGTTGAATGTGACAAGAACAGTTATGGCACAGCCCCAAAATATTCTGCACAACAGTGACTACTTGTCAAGCTCGCTCAGTAGTACTCCAGTATTACCATATATTGCACTAACACTTGTGGCCATACACAACCCAACCAAATTTGTGGAAAGCTTACTATGACAAGTGGGATTTGTGGAAAGCTTAATAATTCTTAAGACTTGCTTTTCAGAAAACTCTGAATACCTTTTTCTAACGTACCCTTTACATAATGTCACTTCCAACTCACTGGTTTTAGTTAATTTTATCATCTACAATGCCACCTACACAACTATTGAATGAATCTTACCTTGCACGAAATGTTTCGATTTCCCTATCTAATCCAGAATAGAAAATGAAACTGCAATGAAAAGTGTAAAGCAAATACCCAACACACACAAGTACATATGTACCATTTGATCACACAGACTAACTGCTAGTAGGTTGTTCTAATTCAAGATAATTCGACTGGTTCCAACAATGGCATCACTAGTCAATATACTTTTTGCCCTTATCACTAGCAAAAAGTGAAATTCACACTATATATATCCCACCACACACACACACACACACACACACACACACACACACACACACACACACACACACAACCTCCCAGCTACCAAATTTCTAGACACTTCCAAAACCCATGTCCAGTTCATATACAAGACAGGCAATATTACAGCCGATCACTTATTTTCACCGATGCCAAAAGTCAAGTTACGGCAATTATTCTTATCAGTTACTTCAAAAACCACTATAGCAATTAGAATTTGTAACAGGACTGCAACCAACATTGTGACAAGACTTAAATAACCCCACAATCTAATAGGGACAAATCAGAGAAAGCATTTCCACATTACATTTAACAGAATGCCTGCAGATATGCTATAAGCTTAACTTATTTACCAGTCGCCCGAGTAAAGCTGGTTAAAATTACGAAAATTTTACAAGTCTTATGTTAAACACAGATGAACATCTAATTGATTCACATGAGTGGCAATTTTACAAACCGGGATTTCAACTTCCAAAGCAAATACTAGACAATCACAGCTGGCACCAACAATGCATACCTGAAGAGCTCCAATTGCAGCGCTCTGAAAGCGCAAGTCCGTCTTGAAATCCTGAGCAATTTCTCTCACCAAACGCTGGAATGGCAATTTGCGGATCAGCAACTCAGTTGACTTCTGATAACGTCTGATTTCTCGCAATGCCACAGTTCCAGGCCTGCGAAAAACATTATCTACTAAACTAAAAGTAAGACACCACGCAGTTTTATCATAGCAACACATGTACTCTACACTAGCGAATGTGTATTGAAGACTAACATACTTCTAGAAATTACTCCATACATGAAAAGCACTTAGTTGTAATCCAATGTCCAAAAGAAAAACAGGGACGATCTCCCGCCAAAAACCACCTCTACAACCTGTCACGAACCGACCTCTTCCGTCGTAGGAAAGGAGCAGGAACTGTTTCATATGCAGCAAATAGGACCTTAGAAGCACTTTTAGATTCTAAATACGTAGATGTCAACTGTACTGTCAAAATGAAAATTTCTTCGAATGACGGTGAACAAAAATTTCTAGGAATGATTTCGTCATTTACAACATGGCATCCTACAAAATCAAAGGTGCACCCACAAAATGGCCGACTATGGACAATACAATTCTCAAGAAACAGAACTATTTAAAAGGTTGTGAACCCAAGTAAACAACTACATATGTCAATGTGACGTCCAACTTTAGTTTGACGCAAAATTCCTACAGTCCAATAAATTAAAGTTTCATATACACTACGTTCAGCACAAAGTTAATTCGGTTCTAATTGCAAATACGACTCCATACTCAAGTGTCAGAACGAGATGAATAAACACCAAAAAACGTAACCGTGACCATTCCTTTGCAGTTCCATATAACTACTTTATTAAACAAAAGTAAAATGATTGCTAATGATGCTATTATTTCCACACCCCATAACACCAACTCGCGCAACAACTGGACTGTCACATTCTAGAACACTCCCACATCCTCATTGCACTTGCAAAAGTGGAAATTGAAATTATATGGTCTGTATCGCATACCTGTAACGATGAGGTTTCTTCACACCTCCAGTTGAAGGTGCACTTTTACGAGCTGCTTTTGTCGCCAACTGCTTCCTTGGCGCTTTTCCACCAGTAGACTTACGCGCGGTTTGCTTCGTACGTGCCATTTTCTACTGCAAAATTTATCACATTAATGCTATTAACAAGCCAACTGTGAATTCCATTTAATACGGAAAAACGAATTATGTCGCAAAATGGAAAACAATGGCGTCAGTTGATAAATAATACAAGTTGTAAATACATCACGATTTCACACTATTCAAATAGTATAAGCACTACCGATGTCCAGATCCACTTTACATAACGTGAAAAACGCCAAGAATTGAACACTACACACAATATTAAGTCATACCTATTCTCTCAACACCAGCACCAATATCCAACACTCACGACTAACGAACACACACTACTTACTCAGCAAGACTAACCGACGCTATGGGAACGATGACGTCTTATTGGATAGCGTCATCTCGAGGTCTGTCCGCTATTGGTCAAAATAAGGCACATCGTCATTGGTTGGGCCCCTCCAAAGGACGAACTGTTATTGGTCAGAATAACGTTGTTCTTGATTGGTCAAATCGAAGTTACTGTAAAGCGTGGGACTTCAAATTTGTGTCGGAAATAACTGGTTTTTATTTAGCGTTTGTGACTAATAACAGTAACGTTCTTCATCAGTCAGTGAATTACCATAGTTTGCACTTGACTGCATGTATTAAATGCGGTGTGTAAAAGAGGCTTTTTAAATTTACTATTTGGATGATACTTCCCATCAAAATAAAGATGCCTATTTTGCAAGAAAAAGTAACTTTTTCACGCCACTTTTTTGAACTGAATATCTAGACTACAATATAACAATTTATCAAGTACAAATACATAATCATGTCACGAATTCCGTGTTGACAACGCCATATAATCGGCACATGTTTTACGCACGCTGTTCCGATACATATTCGCTCTTTGTGTAAGACATCCATAACATTTAAAATAACTACTGTACATTATTGGCTTTAACGATATTTCAAAATTGCAGTAGTGGAAAATTTTATTTTAAATATTTTATATCACCTATGTTACGTAGTGAGAATCATTGGCTGTATGGTCCTCAGGCCAAAAATGAAAATAAATAAATAAAAATAGTGGGAACACTTATTAGGCGACTATAATATGGTCGGACTATTAGCTAGGACAGTTGAGACTAAAAATTGTCCCGGGTAATATTGTATTGTTTTCTGAACTTATAGTGTTTAAGTATGTGCAGAATTAAAATACCAGTCATGGATATTTTGCTGTAATTAAAATGATGTGTTTAACCACAACAATAATGAAAACCTTGTAGTGGGCCTGTATTTAATTAAAGTAACTAGATTGTCAGCATATTGTTACAGTTTTAGGTCCACACACAAAGAATGAATCCCGCCAAGAAATTAATTTTCTAACGTACATCATTTTTCTCGCTCAAATAACCTATATCTATCATAACTGATATCGACATCATGTCTCCTTTATAGATAGCATATGGGTTACTTCGGTCTCGTAAACTGACATACGGCCGGGAGAGTGGTATGCTGACCACATGCCCCTTCATATACGCATCCACCGACGCCTGTTTTTTGAGGATGACATGGATGCCGGTCCTCCCGTTGAGCGTTACAAGGCCTTTTTGAACGGAGTTTAGCTTTATATGGGTTATTTGTTTTTCTAACTGCCTGTTATGAATCCTCAATCCGAAAACATTTGGAAACTATATCCATATCTCCAGTTATGCTCATTAAATGACCATGAAGAGTGTGATGCAGAGTACATTTTATTGTGCCGTGTATTAAGGTTTCTGCTAATTCTGTTGACAAGTTAAATGTGGAAGAATGTTTTCTTGTCTCTGTGTATTTAGTTTGTACTCTTTAACTGTATATTTACCATACAACCACAGTGGGGTCAAACCTTACAGGGCTGTAGAATATTCATAGTTACTGCCCGAAAGCCAATGCCTGGAATCATAACATTTTTCAGAATTTCTGTTACACTGCCCAACAAGTCTGATTATTCATGCTGTTCTTTCTGTAGTCTATGCTCAATGACCACCCCTCCCCTGTTCCTCCAATATTTTATGGATTTTAAGCAATAACTTTCCTATATGATTGTATTTTCCTTAATAGAAATCAGGGTGGAACTGAATCAAAAGCTTTTTTGTTAGTATAGAACTACTGAAACCCTCTGGGTATCTCTATCCGAGGCATAAAGAGCATTTTCTGTGAAGGACACATATTAGATTTTGAGATCTAGTGAACTGTGCAAGCCCTTTATGTATTCTTTTAATGTGGCCTCATATATTATGTAATTCTCCTTTCAGTTGGAATGTCATTCATGTTCTTTATCAGTATATTATTTAGTTATTGTGGGCAGTCACTTAAATCATGCTGTATACTACTCTTATAAAGGTCTACTGGAGATGGTGGTGTACCAAAAATCACCATACTGCTGTTCTGTGTTGCACTTTTGGAAGTGTGTTTGTGGTGAGAGCCTGGTCTGAACTGTTGCTTGAGGTATGGGTTATGTTGGAAGGTGATAGTTCAGTTGTGATTTAACAAAGGCAAACAGTGTGTCATGCTAGAAAGCTATTCCTTTTTTTAATGTAGACAGTGATGAAAAACTGATCTGTACCTTAGCCTAAGGCTTTTGTTAGGTTGGAAGGCAACTGTTTAAATGTGAGTTGCCAAAGCAAACAAGTGTCTCATTATAATCTGTTAATACATTGTATGTTACATTTGTATCTCATATAGTCACATTTCCAAGGCATTAGTAATGAAATCATGCACATCCAAAACTCCGAGTTCCCATGGAGTTCCGGTTAGTTATCCAGTGTTTGTTTTGTTAGTGTTATTAATGATGTCATCTGTTGGTCATTTCTGGAGGCTCTAGTCTCCATCATTAGTCTGTTGGAGAGGTATGACGTTATTTACGAACACTGGATTTGACACAATCAGTGTTTTGATGATCCATGTTTGTTTAAGACAAGTAATTATTTTCAACTTGAAAAAAAAGTTATAGAATAATACCATTAATAAGCATGGCTGGTGTAGGATATTAAGAAAAAGTTGCAGTATGTGTATCAGTTACGTGGCTTTTTTTCCATAGATGTGTGATCTGTGCTCTTTTCCAGTCGCAGGACATGTTTCTTTAGTCAACTGATCTTCAATAAATTACGATCAAGAGTGAATGTGTGTGTGTGTGTGTGTGTGTGTGTGTGTGTGTGTGTGTGTTTTGACAAAGGCCTAATGGCCGAAAGCTTTAGAGTAGAGTAGAGTTTTATTGGTCCTGGTAATCATATAGTACACAAATAGTACATTCTGATGTAGGACAAGTCAATGTGTAGCAAAATATAATATTAAATTTGCGTTAATTTCATGATTTCTACATGAAATGATCATTGAGTTATAATATTCAGAGCAAATATTGTACAAAAATAAAGAGTAGATATTTTAAAGGAGAAAGAGCATGTCCTGTACTGGCAGATTAATATCTGTATTGCAGCAACATTTACATGGTAAATCATTAAAGTTCTAGTAAGATTTATATGATAAATCACTAAGGCAAAGACAAAATCATTAGTGAACTTACTGAAGGAACTTGTGGAGGCTACAGAAGCAGCGATGAATCAAATATGCCTTAGCAGTTGACTTGAAATTTGCCAGGTCATTTATTGATTTAATTTGTGGAGGAAGTTTATTATAAATAACTTTCCCGTAATACAGGGTTCCCTTTTTATTCAGGGTGGTGTTGGTGGGCTCCAAATGAAAGTTCCCTTCTTGCCTGGTGTTGTAGGAGCGCATATTTTCATTTTTATGGAAGAAAGTTTTATTTTCCATTGAATACTTTTTCACAAACACAGTTATCTCATACATATATATACATGGAAGTGGGAGGATTTCTAGCTTTTAAAGAGTGGTCTACATGTTTTGTTCCATTTTACACCTTCCATTATCCATATAATTCTTTTTTGTAGCCTAAAGAGCTTTTGGCTAAGAGAAGAGTTAGCCCATAAAATAATTCCATATTTCAGTTGTGAGTATATATAGGGATAATACACAGTTTTCAGGGAATCTTTGTTGCAGAATCTCTCTAATATTCTCATTAAGTAGCATGTAGTGCTTAATTTCTTACAGACTTTTTAATATGCGTCCCCCATTTAAGATTATCTTGAAGCCATACTCCCAAGAACTTAATATTGTCTACATTCTGAAGGTCTTTGTCAGATATCTGAATCTCAACAGTTTGCTCACCTTTTTTAACATTATTAAAACTTAGTGCCACTGTCTTACTTGCATTTATTACCAATTTGTTGTGACTGAACCAGTTTTCAATATTGTTCAATGTCTCTGTTGTAGAATTCTGAAGCATTTCCATTTCTTTCCCACTCACTTGGACACTTGTATTGTCAGCAAACTGGATGATGTTCTTGCAGAATTTGTTTAGGTCATTCACATATAACAGAAATAGATGAGTTTGATGAAATTTTGATGTTGCACTTCAACCACTTGTTTTCGACCACTTAGGTATGACTTTATCCAGTTGTCAGATGTTCCTCTAATCCCCATGCTGTCAAGCTTAGGCAATAGTTTTGTGTGATCTATGATATCAAAAGCCTTAGAGAGATCTAGACATATTCCAATGACATTTTTGCCATTATCTAGTTTCTGAAGTACTTCACTTAATAGTTCAAAAATTGCTGTATCGATTGATCGGCCTTTCCTGAAGCCAAGTTGTGATGTGGATATTATTTTGTGCTCTTCCAGAAAATCTATTACTCGACTTTGAACAATTTTTTCTATGATTTTTAAGAATACAGATAGTAGAGCAATGGGCCCGTATTTAGCCACTTCATCCTTTTTACAATTTTTGAATAGTGGTTTGAGCTTAGCTGTTTTTAGACGTGATGGGAAAATTCCGGTTTGAAAGGAACTATTACAAAAGGTGAGCTAATGATTCAATAATATGATCTCCACATTTTTTAATAAGGCTTTCTGGGATGCCATCTATTCCAGTGAAATGATTCACTTTCAAAGTTCTGATAAATGACAGGACTTCTTTCTGGGTTGTTGGAAAGAGAAACAGTGAAGTAGGATTTATGTTGGTATTTATAGATGATACTGGGCAGTTTGTATTGCAAGGTTTGATTTCAGTAATTAATTGCTCACTTATATTGTTAAAATAAGTACTGAACACATTTGCTATTTCTTTAGGATTATTAATTTATTTGCCATTACAATTCAATTTAATATTGGAATTTTGAGGAGAAACATTGTCAGTTTGCTGTATCATTTTACTCCATACAGCTTTTATTTTGTTGTTGGAGTTATTTATATAGCAGTCATTTGCCATTTTACTTTAGCTTCTTTGATCACTTTTTTAAGTTTCATTTTATAATTCTTGAAATATGCAATGAATTCATTGGATATATGCGAGACTTGGAGATCTCATATAATCTTTGTTTTTCAGCATGATTTTTTTATACCTGTTGTCAACCAGCAATTTTTTCTGTTAAGCCTACTACACTTGATTTTCTGATTTTTAGCTGGAAATGACATTATAATAATGTGTAAATATATCCATAAATATGATGAACTTCTCATCTGTGTTTTCATATCTGCATATTTCAGTCCATATTTCCTTCTTTAGTAAATTCCTAAGTATTCAATGTTTTGATGGCTGAAGGTTCTTCCTATTTTTATTGTTTCTGTTTGTTTACTTAAGTTCAGCATTGAAGATAACTCAAGAAACTGTGCACAGTGGTCACTGAAACCTGTGTTGAAGTTTCTAGCTGCATATTCATAGCTTTCCTTGTTTATCAGTATCATATTAATAGTGGTGCTGGATACACTTATAACTCTGGTAGGGGAATCTATAATTGGGAACAGGTTGTATGTTGCACAAATAGCTATAAGATCATCTCTATCTTTTGAAACTTTGTTAAAGTCTCCACATATTATAAATGTTTTGTTTAGGTGCCTGATACTGTCAAGACTACCTTCAAGTTGGTTAAAGAATATTTTTATGTTTGAGTTTGGACTTCTGTACAGGCAAATGATGATTGTGAGAGTCTTTTTGTTGTGCCTATCTGCGACTCAGCAACTCCGCTGTATGGTGAGTATCAACTTTCCTTCTCATAATATTAAAATTCAACTATGTTAGTCAGTGAGAGCTTCATACATTGCTCATTTGATAGAAAGGTCCATTTCAGTTAGTATCTCCCTGCTTTGTAATTTTATGCATCCAGAATGAATTTTCACTCTGTAGTATAGTGTGCACTGATACGTAGCTTCCTGGCAGATGCCAGACCAAGACTCATACCTGGGACCTTTGCCTTTCGTGGGCAAATGCTGATCGACTACAATCCAAGCACATCTCATGACCTGCTCTCACAGCTTTGCTTCCACCAGTATCTCATGTCCCACCTTTGCATTCTGTTTGTGTGTCACACTTCGATCGCTAAGTAGGTCCACAGAGGATAAACACATATAGAACCCACAAAGACTTACATGACAAGCACAATGATATGTTTCCCACAACAGAGCTTTAAGTTAGTAAGACAGTTCAATAATTAAAAAATAAGAAGTCAGCAGGCATTGATGAGGTTCCTGTCAACAAACATAATAAATGAATCTATTAGTTCAAGTGTTCATCCAGAATACCTAAAGCATGCATGAGAGGTGCCCTTGCTAAATGAAGCTAATGCAGAAAGCACTAAAAACTATGGACCAGTTTCATTGTCGCGTGCACAGTGATCCTTCTGTATCTCTTCCCACCCAATTAATGGATCCCAAGGGCAATGCAGCCACAGCAGCCACCAGAGAGCATATCATGACACTGCGGGATGACCACATGGAGACGGAACCTCTGCCTCCTCTCGTCCTACCAATGGAGCTGAACCCACCCACACCTCCTCCACCTCCTCTCCTCCTACCAATGGAGATGGACCCACCCAGACTGCAGCAGCCGACACCTTCAACATCTTGCTATGGGTCTCAGGAGGTGGATGCATACCCTTGCTCCTGCCTTCACCCCCATTGTCGTGTTCCATACGCGACAACGATCCATCCCTTTGGGGGGTAGCAATATTACAGCGTAAAGTCTGCGCCAGCACGCCAATCAGGAATGCCAGGGAAGAGAAGGCCATGAGAAGAAGTCAGCCAATCACACGCTGACCGACCTCCTTTCCTGGACAACAACACGACAGCAGCGACCCCTACATGAAGAGGACATAAGTGCCGCACCTGACTGGTGACGGCCACTTAGATTGCAGCTTCAGTGTTAGCCACTTCAATAGCAGCATCAGCGTTAGCAACTTTGTTAGGAATCTGTATGTAGCACAGGCTTTTATTTGTCCATTCTGAAGAAGACTGATGATATTGCATATCGCCCTTTGCTTGCAATATATATCAAAGTGAAGTATCTTGTCTTATTGTGATAAAACTCATTAATACGAGTCGTTTGATTATTTGTCTATCGAATCAAGTATGCAGGCTTCCTAGACACAACAATTAGAAAATGATTCAAATGGCTCTGAGCACTATGGAAACTACTTAAACCTAACTAACCTAAGGACATCACACACATGCATGCCTGAGGCAGGATTCGAACCTGCAACCGTAGCGGTCGCATGGTTCCAGACTGAAGCGCCTAGAACCATTCAGCCAAACCGCCCGGCCAAAACAATTAGAGTCAGTGGTTCAACAAGGCTTTAAACATTTAAGCTACACATGCATACAGAAAGTGACAAATAGATTCATCCCGCCAACATATATGTCAACATTACCAAAAAAGAAAATAAATGCTATAGAAAGCAACAGAATGTCAAACCATCTGGTCAAGGTCACCTGACCATGTTTCACTTACCATGTCTCAGTCAATACAAGATCAGTCACCAAAGAGGAGAAGTGTTGGGTAGTTGCCAAGCACACATGTAAAGAAAGAAAACTTACTAGCTTTTGGAATATATCCTTCATTGAGCTATAGTACACACACACACACACACACACACACACACACACACACACACACCTGTGCCCCTGCACTGTGCTGTCTGGATGCACGGCACTGGGACTGCAGTTCAATAGGTGAACTAGGGACTAGGGTGGGATGTGGATTGTGTCAGGTGAGATGGGTGCAGGGAGAGAGAAGTAGGAAACAGGAAGCGGGGTTAGAGGTGGGTAGCTAGCAGCTTGGAAAGAAGCAACCGGTTTTCAGGCTAGGTGTGTAGGAGGGAGGGGTGGCTGGTGCACAGGCTGGGCATATGATGCACAGGTACTGGAGTGAGTGGAGTGGCACATGATGAAGGTGACATGGATTGAGAGGGTGTGACGAGACAGGGGAAAGGGAAGCTGTTGCATAGAGGGTGTGGGGCAGTGGGTTAATGGAGAATGAAGTCAGGAGGGTTACGAGTGTGAAGGATCTATTGCAAGGATAACTCCTGTGTGAGTGGTTCAGAAAAGCTGGTGGTAGAGGAAAAGATCCAAATGATCCAGGTTGTGAAGCTACTATTGAAATTGATCATACTGTGCTCAGCTTTAAGTTGTGGCACTGGGTGGTCAACTTTGTTCTTGGCCACGGGTTGGCGAGGGCCATTCATTCTGGTGGATAGCTGGTTTGTTGTCATAGCTACATAAAAAGTTGTGCAGTGGTTGCAGCAGAGTTGGTATATGATATGGCTGCTTTGACAAATGGCCCTGCCTCTGATGGATTAGGATAACCCTGCAACAAGGCTGGAGTAGGAAGTGCTGGATAGGTGGATTTCACAGGTCTTGCACTGGGCCTTCCACAGGGATAGTGTGCGATGCATGTTATTTCAGGGCTTGAGGATGGATAATCAAAGCCTTGGCAAATGATATGGTTCTACAAGTTGTTCCAGTTCAGGGTGTTAATGGGTAGTGAGTGGGGCACTCATTGTAGCTGATTGGTTGGAGGATTAGGGGTGTGTGAGGATATGGCATGGGAAACCCATTTGCGCACTAGGTTTGATTGGTAATTCTTACCTGTAAGGGCTCTTGTGAGATTTTCAGTTTACTGGGCAAGGGAGTTCTTGTCACTGCAGATACACCATGACAGGTGGCCAGGCTGCATGGGAGCAATTGTTTATGTGAAAGGAGTAACAACTGTTAAAATGCAGGTACTTCACCACCAGCTTTTCTAAACCATGCAGATGATAGTTATCCTCACCACACATTGTTTGCTCCTGCAACCTCCTTGCCTCAGTCCTCACACCCTCCACCCCACAGTTTCCCTTTTCTCTGTCCTGTCACCCCCTCCTAATCCATGTTGCCATGTCATCTTCATCATGTTCTGCTCCCCACTGGCTCTGGTACCCGTGTGTCACATGTCTAGCCCATCCAACTGCCAGCCCTCCCTCCCATATTCCTAGCCAGTAAATTGGCTGGTCCCTCTAAGCTGCTGGCTTCCCACTCTCAATCATGCTTCCTGCCTCCTGCTTCTCTCGTGCTCTACCATCCCACCTGACAAATCCCTGCCCCACCCTAGTCCACATGCTGAACTGCAATGCGTATCCAGTTTACACCATATATGGGTACCAGCATGTGTGTGTGTGTGTATTTGTACTCTAGATTGACAAAGGATTTACTCTGAAAGCTACCTAGTTTTCTTTTTCTGTTGTGCGTGCCTGTTGATGACTCAATGCTTCTGCTATTTGGTGAGTGATCTCCTTTACTTTTAGATTATTTGCATTATACAAGGAATTTCTTACTGTCATTAAAAGATGAACACTAGATTAAAGCTCACTCTAGGAAACTGAGAAGTCCATGAGCCCCCAGTGTGTTGGCATTTTCCCACTTCAAAGGATAGATAATAGGTACTAGATTAGCACAAACTCTTACAGTTAAGATGACTACCATCCTACAGGGAACATAAATGGTTACAGGATACACAACAGGGTATGCCCATTTGCTTGTATTTACAAGTGACACATTTCATAGCTTCTAGAGAGGATAACATCATTGGGAAGTGAGCTAAAGGCAGAGTAGTAAGGTTTGTATATGCTACATAATAATCCTTGACCCTGCCAGATTATTCCTCATATCCCTTACTTTTGCTTCTACCATTCACTGTCAACTTGCAGACAGTTGCTGTAACTGTTTTAGCGGCACTAAATGTTCTCTCTATCAGCCTCCTCATGATTTAGTAGACCAGGAAACTCTAACTAACCTGATCAGAGATCTGTTCTCTCTATCAGCCACTTCATGAATTAGTAGACCAGGAAGCTCTCACTAATCTAGTCAGAGATCTGTATCCCTTCCCCTTCTGTGGGTTTTTTAGTGAACTCTAATCCTTTGCTGCTCTGTTTTCAGAGATGAAATGTTGACAGGTTCTTGTCACAAAATTGTGACATTTCACACACTTCAACACTCTACTGATCCATACCCCATCATCAATATTTCATTATGCTCTCCAGCCCTTTTCGTGTGTAAGGGCTTCCTACTCTGTAGGAAGTTCTTCATGACCTGCACTTCAGTGACAACATGAGTCTGGATATACTTTAAGGACAGAACAGTGTTCAAAAGATACTGCCCAAATGGATGCACTAAGTGAAACTAAATGCTGCACAGACACTGTGCTATGTTTTATTGTAGAGGCAGTATCTAGGATAGGATAGATCACACGATCCACATGATCTTAGTCTCCCCAACAAAGACTTGAGGACAGTTTAAAAGGAAGCTTTTCTCTTGTCCAATGAGGAGTTTATTCTGCAATCAGGGGCCAGTGTGTGGTGTACAGAAGTACACATACAGACTATCCACAGAGAATCTCGGATTATTTTGGGTGGCTAAGGTAAAAATATTCTTCAGATGAGGAAGACGAGATAAAGACAACAGTTACTGAATTGTCTCTAAAATGAAATTTTCACTCTACAGCAGAGTGTGAGCTGATATGAAACTTCCTGGCAGATTAAAACTGTGTGCTGGACCGAGACTCGAACTCGGGACCACTGCCTTTCGCGGGCAAGTGCTCTACCGAGTTCATGTCTCGGGCCGGCACACAGTTTTAATCTGCCAGGAAGTTTCAGCTGCTAAATTGTGTCAATCTTTCTGTGATACCAACAGATGTATGGGTGGACAACAAACGGATTTCAGGTAGACACCAGAGATGTTCTATTAATGATCTAAAAAGCAAAGAGTCTTGTGATCAGATAAGATGTTAGCTATAACATGATAGAGCATTTTGGATGAATCATCAGATCCTCTACCTGTCACTACCATGATTACAGAGAGTGGTGTTTGGGACTTCAGTTACACAAATAATTAAGTTCACAATAGCCTATTCTCCATGTAAGAACTAGACTCATCATTTTATACAACAGATGATATTTCATGAATAGAAAATAATTTTTATTGTCACTTGGCATATCATTTACAATCATTTGATTGAATCATTGGTGACTTATCAATGAATACAGCTGTATACCTACACAGAGATATAATAAAGCAATACACACACATGTTAAAAGAAAGTATGTACATGCACACACATGCATGTTACAACATAAAAACATAAATAGGTGTTACATGTCTTCCTCTTTCTTAAATTGTTAACACTATAATAATCAGCAGGGATTATAATGTAAAAAAATATAGATTTGCTACTTGTCTTCCTCATTTCTAATGCTCTATGGCTGTATCCTTTCCATCCCATACAGCCTTGGCATTCAAGGCAAACATATTTGATCGGATGCAGACTCTTTACAGCAATTACACCATCATTCTCACCTCAGCCTTAACTGTACATAATTATCTGATCATGCCTAGTTCAAAAGCAGATTTCCTAGGCCATCACATCCAATCCTGGCACCGCTGATCCCTCCAAAAACAACTTCAGAGCATACCACTGGTGACTCGGTATTATCCTGGTCTGAAATGTATTAACGAGCTACTTCGAGGGCCATGACTTCCTAAAATTGTGCCCTGAAATGAGAGCCATTTTGTCTTAAATCTTGCCCACCATACCTAGAATAGCTTTTCTTTGCCCTCCCAATCTCTGCAATATCCTTGTCAGACCCTATGCTCCTTCTTCCCCTATCTCCCTACCCTATGGCTCCTACCCATGTGACTGTCCCACTGAAAGACTTGTCCTATGCACCCTCTACCACGACCTATAACAGCCCTGTAACTTGCAAAACATATACACTCCTGGAAATGGAAAAAAGAACACATTGACGCCGGTGTGTCAGACCCACCATACTTGCTCTGGACACTGCGAGAGGGCTGTACAAGCAATGATCACACGCACGGCACAGCGGACACACCAGGAACCGCGGTGTTGGCCGTCGAATGGTGCTAGCTGCGCAGCATTTGTGCACCGCCGCCGTCAGTGTCAGCCAGTTTGCCGTGGCATACAGAGCTCCATCACAGTCTTTAACACTGGTAGCATGCCGCGACAGCGTGGACGTGAACCGTATGTGCAGTTGACGGACTTTGAGCGAGGGCGTATAGTGGGCATGCGGGAGGCCGGGTGGACGTACCGCCGAATTGCTCAACACGTGGGGTGTGAGGTCTCCACAGTACATCGATGTTGTTGCCAGTGGTCGGCGGAAGGTGCACGTGCCCGTCGACCTGGGACCGGACCGCAGCGACGCACGGATGCACGCCAAGACCGTAGGATCCTACGCAGTGCCGTAGGGGACCGCACCGCCACTTCCCAGCAAATTAGGGACACTGTTGCTCCTGGGGTATCGGCGAGGACCATTCGCAACCGTCTCCATGAAGCTGGGCTACGGTCCCGCACACCGTTAGGCCGTCTTCCGCTCACGCCCCAACATCGTGCAGCCCGCCTCCAGTGGTGTCGCGACAGGCGTGAATGGAGGGACAAATGGAGACGTGTCGTCTTCAGCGATGAGAGTCGCTTCTGCCTTGGTGCCAATGATGGTCGTATGCGTGTTTGGCGCCGTGCAGGTGAGCGCCACAATCAGGACTGCATACGACCGAGGCACACAGGGCCAACACCCGGCATCATGGTGTGGGGAGCGATCTCCTACACTGGCCGTACACCACTGGTGATCGTCGAGGGGACACTGAATAGTGCACGGTACATCCAAACCGTCATCGAACCCATCATTCTACCATTCCTAGACCGGCAAGGGAACTTGCTGTTCCAACAGGACAATGCACGTCCGCATGTATCCCGTGCCACCCAACGTGCTCTAGAAGGTGTAAGTCAACTACCCTGGCCAGCAAGATCTCCGGATCTGTCCCCCATTGAGCATGTTTGGGACTGGATGAAGCGTCGTCTCACACGGTCTGCACGTCCAGCACGAACGCTGGTCCAACTGAGGCGCCAGGTGGAAATGGCATGGCAAGCCGTTCCACAGGACTACATCCAGCATCTCTACGATCGTCTCCATGGGAGAATAGCAGCCTGCATTGCTGCAAAAGGTGGATATACACTGTACTAGTGCCGACATTGTGCATGCTCTGTTGCCTGTGTCTATGTGCCTGTGGTTCTGTCAGTGTGATCATGTGATGTATCTGACCCCAGGAATGTGTCAATAAAGTTTCCCCTTCCTGGGACAATGAATTCACGGTGTTCTTATTTCAATTTCCAGGAGTGTACAATCAAAAGAAGAGCCACCTGTGAAACAAAACATCATATACCAGCTGTCATGTAAACACTGTTTGGCCTTTTACATTGGCATGACTACCACCAAATTATCAATTAGGATGAAAGGGGATAGGCAGAGGGTGTATACTGGTAACACTCAATATCCTGTTGTAGAGAACGCTCTACAACATTACAATCGTGACCTCAGTGCCTGTTTCATCACACACGCCATCTGGATTCTTCCCTCAGACACCAGTTTCTCAGAAATCCCCAGGTGGGAACTAGTGGTACAACATGTCCTTGGTTCTTGACAACCACCTGGCCTTACTTTACATTAATTTCTTCCATGTCAGTATTTTGTCACAGTAATTGCTCATTTCTTCACTCCGCTTTTGTTTTCTACATGTTTCGTTGTCTTACCTGTCTATGTTTCACTGCCCCCTCCACCTCTGTTACGTACAATGATCTTACCTCTTCACTCTCATTAATTCATGCATGATGTTTAAACAGTAATCTCTGTCTTGTGTATTGCTCTGCCTTCAATCTTTAAGATCTCAGGTTTTCAAATCTCATCTTACGTAGTCCCCAACAATCAGTCTCTCCTTCTCAACCTGTGCAGTAAGTCTTCCCTGCAGTTCTGGGTGACTTTCCCAAAATCTACCTCCTTTCCTAGACCTCTCCAGTCCTTTTCCTTCACGCCTATTTGTTCCCCTTCAACCCTTCTGCTTGAAGAAAGAGCCACTGGCTCTGAAATCTTGCCTAATTACAACCCTATCTTTATGTGTGTGTTCTGGTGTCACTTGATGAGTAGATTTCTTATCTATCCAGTTAAATTATTTTGTCAAAACTTGATTGTTTTCATTGTTAAATTAGCACATGTAATTGTTGGGAACATATGACTAGGCAATGCCAGGAGTTGAGATGGCTCATGATTAGATGTAAGAATTAAGTTAATGTATTTTGTTTTCTTGTCTTGTGAGTGTTAGTTCTCAAATAGACTGGTAGAATCACAATCATCACAATGGGGTGTAGATATGCCAGTCACAAGTTTAATTGTTGCTATTTCTGGCAAGGCACCAAGGATGTGCTTTGTGAGAGACCTTGGAAATCTTGCCAAGATGGAAGGTTGGTCTGATACGGAATTATTGAGTGTTGAAAAATAGAGTAACAGGGGAAGCAGAAACTTATGTAGGGAATACAGGAGCTCTTAACGGAGCAACAACATTGAAAAAACTTAAAGAAGCATTAGTTCGGAGGTACACGAAATGAAATAGTGCTAGACACTATAAGAAACAATTACAGGTAATAATTAAGAGAAATATGGAAACTGTGGAACAATTTGCAGATAGGATAAGGAAAATTAATAGCTACACCTATGAATGAGGACAGGATGCTGCAATCAGTGAAATTGTTTTACAAGAAGTTAAGCAGAGGGCGCTTAATGCTTTTTTAAGAGGGTTGCAAACAGAAATGTCAAGACACATGTGGACAGAGTGTCTGATGGATTTCTGCGCAACAGTTTGGCTAGCTATAGAGTATGAGGAGATCGATTTGTTGACTAGAATGCAGGATAAACAGACAGTGTTTGCAGCAAATATAAAATATTTAAGGTGTGGACAAATGGGGTATGTGAGGCAGCAGTGTCACCAGCCTCAGGGTAATATGGATGAAGTTAGAGGAAGTAATAATCTTAGAGGTAGAGGATCGGGGAAGAATAAGCCGTTAAACACCAATGGAAACCCCAGGTTCACCTACGATCATTCCCAGTAGGATTAGATGCTATGCATCTATGCAGAGGTGGACTGTGCCATAAAAGGAATAGTAGGAAATAAGGATTGCAGGAGATTATTGGAAACAGGGGTGCATGTGTCAGTTGCCAGTAATGGTGGGAAACATAAGCAATGGGATCCACCATGATACAAATTGCCTGGAGTGGGGGATAAAGATGTCACACCATTAGGATCGGTGGAAACAGACTATTGCCTGGATCAGGTTCAATTTAAACAATGTGTACAGATTGTGCCACATGTGAGTGAGGGCTATGACATGATTTTAGGGTTAGATTTCTTTTACCAGCATTGTGCCATAATTGATTTTTAGCAACAAAGGACAGAACGCGATGAAAAAAAAAATGTTTCTGTTAGGTGAAGCCACTGCCAGTGTAGTGATGTTGTGATGTCATCAGAGCAGTATTTAAATGGTTTAAGGAAAGTACAGAAGGAACTACCATGGGAGTTGGGGTTGGTTTTAGAACCCGAGTACAAAAACTTACCTTTTCATTTCAAGGTAGCCACAGTACCTGTGAGAACTGATGGAGCGGAAGTTTGCATTTTCATTTCTCTACCAGTAGCAGGGAAACAAGCATGTCATAATCACTAGAGAATTCATCCATATCCTGTCAAGTGAGGGATATTGAAGAAATTTGAAAGATCAAAAACACAGTGATTATTAATTGCAAAAGATAAGGGAAGATATGTAGAAATGCACAAAACAAAGTTATAAAAATGCTACCAAGGGGAAATCACAGTCTGTCCAAATATGGTAATACGAGAGGGGCAGGATTCCTACACAGTGAAATTGCTAATAGACAGGAGGAGGTAAGAAAATGCAATAAATAAGTGATTGAGTCAGAACTGCACTTTCAGCAGGTCAAGGCATATTTGTTGAACTCTACCTTTGACAAGATGGTAGCAATAGCTTGTTTTTCTGAGCAGGAGAAGATAACATCAGCAAAGATGCTAGAATTAAATGGGCATGGTTTGTTATTAAATGGAACAGCCTGCAATGCAGTCAGGCATACTTTCCATGTGCCCGCCACAATTTCAGGGATAACTCACCTTAATACTTGGCAGCCTTGCTTGTATTGGCCAGAGGAGCCCATGGAAGTGCTACCTGCTGCAGATCTAACCAGCTTAAATCAAACTCTAGGGCCAGAATTAATGCAATCTATAAACACGATTCTGAGCTAGCAGGAGGGATGAGTCTGCCTGGAAACCTTATTGCAGTTTGTAAATTTATATCAGGAAAATCCGTACTGGAAAGAGACAACACTGACTATTGACATACCAACCATCACAGCAGCACTTGTTCTGCTAAGCATAGTCCTTGTTTTGGTATGAAGAAGACAAACCACAAGAGTGAGTATGGACCCAGCCATGGTTCAGATTGCAGTCTACTGGATACTCTGAGCATAAAAACAGCAGAAGGAAGATGAACCCACAGGTCAGTGGTATTAAGGATAATTGATTCATTTTAGCTTGTAAGTTGGGAATAGAGAATTAGAAGTTATTGCATAAGAAGGCTAGAAATGAAATAAATTCCACAGTGTTTTGAGTTAAGGAGCAGAGCAAGGCGACCTGTAGATATGTCTAAGATTAAGTGACAGGTTTAAGGAGAACCCGAATAATAATTAAGAGGCAAAACAGAGCCAGAAGGGCTGGTTGCCACAAACTGTAGTGTAAAGGATAATCTAGTTTGGTCGACCCAAGGAGCCAGGTCTTGATAAACAAGAGGGCAATATAGAGTATCAACCATGTTCAGTCACAAATAGAACACCAAACTAGAAGTGAGCTGCAACAGAGCTAGCTGCAGGCAGGCAGGAGTGTTATGCATTACGAAGCAAAACACAGCTGACAGGCATCACGAAGAGAGCCAGCTGGGCATGGTATAGCAACAGCCAATGCTACAACACACTAGTGGGACAACAGAAGCCTTTCCTCACTTGCCTTAAGCCTTAAATGAACAGTCTGGAGCATATAAGTACTCAGCCACTTATGTACTAAAATATTCTCTTCTCAGTTTCACAGGCTACAAACAAGTCTGTGATGCCCAGACCAACATCCTAGAATGAAGTACAGGGTCCGCTGTTCGACCACGGGACAGGGCAGCCTGCCCCAAGTCACGAAAGCAGCCGCCGCTGGAGCAGAGAGCCGCCCGCTCGGGAGGCCAAGGCTGCTCCCCTGGAATTGTCAGCTGTGCTGCCATGCTGTCATCATGGTTGCAGCCAGAGACATCACTAACAATTGCATTCAAGTGACACCATGCTCAGCCCTGCCCTTTGCACCGCCAGCAATGCCAGACATCTATTGTTTTGCATTAGGCAACTGTACACTTCCACCAAGCTGTTCCTGCTGTACTATGGCCAAGGGCTGGAATAAAGTTTACTGTTGTTCTTGCATTCCATGTCACTCTCCATGGGTGACAATCCCTGGGTCATCTAACAGCGTAAACAAAACAGTTTAATTGCTTCACTAAGCAATCCATGTTATTAGCCCACAGCAAGTTTTTGCAGTGATCAGTTTTTACCCTCATAATTTAACTGCAACATATATTCAGCAGTTTGTTTGGACCTGAAATGTATAATTTGTGCTTTTGTAAGGTCTAATTTCATAGCATCGTTACTTATGCAAGCTTCAAGTGCGTGAAGAGTTTGTTTTATATCCTGTACTAGTTCTTTGTTGTTTTTACTGCAAACTACTGTCGTTTAATTGTTTGCATAAAAACTGTTTCTGAGGTTATCTTATTAGACTAATGCATAAATTATTTGGGTTTATGTTTTGCATGTTGGTATTCCTTTTCCTATGGGTTTATTTATCAATTGTCTTGTTTAATTCATATTTCAATGCTGCTGTTTAAGTTTACATCTTGTCATTTGGAGATAGTGAGTGGAGCTGAGGGCGCTAGAAAATGGACTGCCAAGTGAAAAATTGGAACATGTCTAACATATTCTTCTGTTCCAGTTCAGTAGAGGCGTGACACCAGTGAATGCAGCAGAAACATTTGCACCGTGTATAGATGGAGCATGCCAAGCAAATGGTTTTCTCATTTTAAGGAGGATTGTTTAGATTTTCCATATTCAGGAAGACCTTCAGGGTTTGAGGAAGATCATTTAACACATTAATCCACAATGATTCACATCAGTGTATTCGAAAACTGGCAAATATGACAAAGCATAATCACTGCACCATCATGTGGAATTTGTATGCAGTGGGGAAGGTTCAAAAATTGGGTGTATGGGTACCGCATGCTCCAAGTCAAGATCACAAAAATCGCCATGTCCGCTTCCTCATCATCAACTGGCTTGCGAACAACACCAACCAGTCCTATCCTACATTATTACTGGTGACAAGAAATGTTCTCTTTATGCTAACATGAGGAAAACAAAGGAATGGTTGAGACCAAACAAAGCAGCAACTCCTCGTACAAAGACCTGCATGTATCCACAAAAGGTAATGTTACACATCTGGTGGAACAGCAATGGTGTGGTGTACTATGAGTTGTTCACCGTGGTATAACCATCCCTGCTGACATTTATTGACAACAACTAAGATGTCTTGCAGATGCAATCCAAGAACAACAACCAGGAAGACTGTGTGAAGCGATGCTACTCCACAAGAACGCCCGCCAGCATTCTGCAAGACTGACACAAGACACTATACAAGAGCTGTGTTGGGATGTCACTCTGCAACACCCTTGTTCACATGAACTTGCGCCCTCAGATTTTCACTGCCTCTGCTCTTTATTGAATAACCTTCAAGGAACTTTCTTTCTGGATGAGAATGTGCTCAAAACATGGCTCAACAAGTTCTTCGCCTCAAAATGACATGATTTCTACAGTCCTGGAATTGGAAAGTTACTGCAGCATTGGCAGGCTGTTGTGAATAGTGAAGGAGAATATATTATCGATGACTGAAGTCTCTATTATGCGTACCTATTGTGTTCATTAAGCTTTTGGAAAAATGTTATGAACTGCAAAATGATTTAGAAAAGATATCTGAAGGGTGCAAAAATTGGCAATTGACCCTAAAGAAGGAAAAGTGTGAGGTCATTCACATGAGTGCTAGAAGGAATCTGTTAAACTGGTTACATGATAAGTCAGTCTAATCTAAAGGCCATAAATTCAACTAAATACCTCAGAATTACAAATACAATTAATTTAAATTGGAAAGAACACATAGACAATGTTGTGGTGAAGACAAACAAAAGATAGCATTTTACTGGCAGAACACATAGAAAATATAACAGATCTACTAAAGAGATTGCCTACACTTTGCTTGTCCGCCCTCTTTTGGAGTGCTGCTGCACTGTCTGGGATCCTTACCAGATAGGATTAACAGAGTACAGTGAGAAAGTTCAAAGAGCAGCACATTTTGTATTATGACAAAATAGGGAAGAGAATGTCATGGACATGATACAGGATTTGGGATGGACTCCATTAAAATAAAGGCATATTTTGTTGTGGCAGAATCTTTTCACGAAATTTCTGAATGCTAAAATATTTTATTGATGCTGACCTACATAGGGAGAAACAATCGTCATAATAAAAAAAGGGAAATCAGAGCTTGTACGGAAAGACACAGGTGTTCGTTTTTCTGCGCACTCTTCAAGAGTGGAATAATAGAGAATTATTGTAAAGGTGGTTCAATGAAACCTCTGCCAGGCACTTACGTGTGATTTGCAGAGTATCCATGTAGATGTAGACTTATGCAACAACCTAGTGCATGAGATGTTTTTTACGTAATACAGGAACAGTAACAGGCCTAGCATGGATCCTTGGGGTACACCTACTTGTATCTCCTTCCAACTAGCAAAGTCTTTCACCTTTTTGTTGTATAACTACCCACTATTTTTGAAACAGAATGAGAACCATCTTAAAGATTTTCCATGGAAACCCGATCAGCCATTCTGTGAAGCAGCAGCTTATGGTTTACCATATTTAGTGTACTAGTGAGGTCACAAAAGATACTGGATACACACAGCTTGTTATCAAGGCATTTGCCAATTGCAGTGCTAGCTTTGTTAATAGCATGCCCATGCACAGGCACAGTACTTTGCTCCTTCCTATATACAAACTGATTATTTAGAATAATGTTATGTTTTTTGTTATACTTTTCTGATTACTTATTGTTCACTCGAATACTTCAGAAAAAATTGATAATATTGACACCAGGAGAAATTTTCTGTCTTGTTTTGTCTGCCCCTTTCCTGGATAGGGTGAACTCCCACATATTCCTGCCTGTTAGAAAAGCAGCCCTCATCAAATGATTGATTTATTGTGAGGCCGAGTTTGGGTGCAATATAATGACAACCTGCTTTTATTATTTTTGACAGAATTTCATCCCAGCCTTCAGATTTAAGATTTTATAAAGGAATTTATAATGCTAACCACTTCAGGGTATTATACATGAGTAAATTTAAATTCTCCAGATCTTTGTTGCATTATATTGGGATTTATGTGATATGAGAAGTCATCCATTTCACTGGAAGTGATAAAATACCTGTTGAATTCTTCACAGATATGTCTAGAGATTGTTATAGTTTCTCCATAAATTTCTAATTTAGGTTTTCTCATCACCTTCTTCAGTCTTGACATCTGCCATTCAGCTTTTGATTTATGTATGGCATTTGAAATGACTGTACTGTTTGCCATTTGTATTGTCTGTTTAACTACTCTGTCAAATATTCTTTTGTTTGTTTATATGCATGAGACATTCCACATATGGTTTTCTTTGCTTCCATGTACAGCTTCTTCTTTCTAATACTAGAGATCCTGATGCCTTCAGTTATCCATGAATTTTGTTTACCGTATTTGTCATGTACTCTTATTTATTTTGTATTGTATGGCTTTTTGACACACTGAAGAAACTACACTGAGTGTAGAGCATAATATTTACAAAATAAAATCTTATAAATAAATGTCTAGAGCATTATGTAATCTATTAACTCAGGAGTCACCAGCAAGAAGTCTTCTGGTTTACCATTGTATGAGGCAATCTTCTTTGATGTTTCTGATGATCTGTGGGTCTCCACAATCACAAGTGGGGGGGGGGGGGGGGGGGGGTGCTTACCCTAATTGTGTAAAAAAAGTCTACATCTGTCCTGTTGGGTTCTAGTTCTGTTTAGCATTAACCACATTTTGTGTGGCAAGTCAAATCTTGGTCGTTTTTGAGTGATAGATGACATATTATTATTTTCTTGTCCAGTCCATTCTTTAGTTGATTGGTAAGATTGAACTCATCTCTGCCAGCAAGCGTTGCTATTGTTGTTGGTGCTCATCTAGAGCAGAGTCAATAACAGTTTGCATTATCAACATGTTGATGGATTGATAAAATAAGGGAAAGGCAATCAGCTACATATAAAGGACTGGTGTGTGGCACACATAACAGAAAACAGTTAACACTAACTTTTGAGCTCTTTGTCTTTTTCTAGTAAGAGTAAATACTTTCATACAGACAACCACACAGACATTCAAATCCAGATTGGTAGATTTTTTTATTTTAGTTTTTTATTATCTATGATGTTTTTGCACTCATTAGAGAGAGCATTTATACTTTATAGTTAAGGGGATGGAATGTGGCATAGTACTGGCAGCCATTCCATAGGTGTTGATTTGATAATGCCAGCAATCATTTCAATGGCTTTCTTTTGGTCGGGCATCTATCTTTAGTGCTAATGGTCTATTTAACGCAACTGGGGCACAGTATTTAACAGCTGACAAGACAAGACACAGAGCAGAACCACATATGGTGGGTGTGGATACTCTCCATGTTGCACCAAATTTCTTTTGAATGATGCTGTTTGTTGCTCAGGTTTGTGGCTGTTTTTGTTAAATGCTCTCTGAAAGACTATCAAGTATTACCCGCAGGTACTTTGGTCTTTTACTGCAAGCAAGTGCAGTGTTTTCAAACTGACTGTTGAGTTTTCTTTTGGCAAGTTTATTGTCAAGGTGTAAAGGTAATTCACATCTGTAGCAGAAGTCTACACATGCACTCTGCACAACATTAAATGAACTAGTAAATATTAATACTTAGGCAATCTTATGATCTCCTGATTATGAGACACTTTCTACATATTGTGAAGAGTAAGCACTTACTGAAAATACTCATGAACTGTGATACAAAAGCATTGTAGTTAATATTTACTAAATACCGTTTTCTGAGTGACCAAGAAGGTGATAATAAGAACTGAACTACCCGACGAACTATCCAGGAAATTGACAGAGCTAGGTAAACAACTAAAACAAGAAATAATTACCAACATAGCCCGCAATATAAATACATTAACAGAAAAAGTATCATCCATAGACGATAAACAGGAACAACTGGCAGGTTAGTTATGAAACCTTAGTGAAGCACATTCTTAAATTCAGGAGACACAATCCCAAGTGGATGCATCAGTAAAAAATGTGACAAATTCAGTCAGTGAACTGCAAGACATATGCAAAAACTTACTTACAGAAGTACAAAAGTTAAGTCTAAAAGTAGAACAGTTAAGTTTAGAGTCAAAATTTGCCAAAAAGACAGAGAGATAAGATATGTGCAGATGTCAAGGAAATAACTGAAAAATCTGAAGCCGGGATGCTGGATAAGGGCAGCACCTTGCTGCAAAGGGTGTAAATTCAAGGGCAGATATAAAAGAAATGGGCAAAAATTTAACAAAAGTAACTACAATGGGCATGTAGCATATGGCCAGCCTGTACTATATGTACAGACACCAGCTACTGGCAATAATCAGCTGATCGCTTGGCAATCACGAAAAAATACCAGGCAGCCGAATAATCCACTGACAGCAGTATTCGGACAGCAAAGTAACACACATAGGTAAGTGAATCAAAGTGCTTGTCTCAAGAACACCAAGTGGAACTTAGTGAACTGATACTTGCTTATATATATGTATTTGATAAAAGACCAGGTACCATTAAGGATTTTGTGTACAAAATGGAACTATATCCTCTTGAAGCTTTTTGTTCTACTTCATACCCTGTACCACGGACAAAGAGGGAAGCAGTAAGAAAAGAGATTAACAGGATGATTGAATGGGGCATAATACAACCATCTTTTTCCCCTTATTGTAGTCTTATTTTGCCCATGAGAAAGCCAGATGGCAAGGTGTGCTTGGTCCTCGACACACATAACATTAATATGATTATTGTACCAGTCTGAACACATCCAGACAATTTAGAGGAACAGCATATGAAATTCCATGATGCTAAATTTCGTACTACAATCAACCTGAGGTCTTCATATTGGCAAATAAAACTACATGAAGAAAGTCAGAAGTATACTGCCTTTATATGTGGTGGCTGGAACTTTGAATTTCAAGTATTACTGTTCGGATTGAATATGTTACTTCCTTCTTACAAGTTTCTAACAACCTTTCCTATACATCAACTAGATTTACACCAAATGAGCTGATGTTCAATTGCAAACAAGTAGACAAGTGGGAGAAACCTTTCCCCAAGATACCAATACCGGAATTGTCACTGAATGATAAAATACGACGAGCAGTAATCAACCTTGAAACCTGGGCTAAATATAGGAAAGGAATTTATGACAGAAATCTGAAACATACACCACCATTTTATATAGGACGAAAGGTGTTACTTAGAAGACATCCCAAATCCCCAAAAATTGGAAAACTGAACCGTAAGTGGGAATTACTATACACCAGACCATATATAATTACCAAAATCTCCTTCCCACTGGCATACACTAGACACACAAGAACAAGGGTAAAGATAAAGGCCCCTACCCATACAAAGACCTGAGAAAGTTTATATACTGAAGAAGGGCTGTATACTGTCTAAGTTGTATATATGTATAATAATATTAGATTTAGGATGCTGGAAAGTCACATTCCAGAATTTACGTTATTAGTTGATAGGGACAATTTTTGTTTGTATTTTTTCTTATATGTCAAATGTGTAAACGATAAGATGAGTGGTAGTAACGAGGAAAAATTTTACTTTCATATGTCAAGAGACAACGATACTCCAAACACAATGCTTCACACTACATAGTTCAGTTGTAAACAATAAATGAACTTGTGAAACACACAGTAGCTTGCAATGCAGTACACAACTCACCGCATCATAAGTGGTACCAGAGCGACACAGTTATTGTGCATTGGGGAGCAAGCTAGTCAACAAACTGCAAGCACGTGCACACACACACGTGCAGCTGGAAGTGTTGGAGCCCCCAAAACAAACTAACTTTACAAGCTACAGCCCACACTAGCATTAGTAAAGCTTATCGCATAAACAGGGACATAGAAAATTAAGGATGAGTCTGTGCTACAACTACAACTATCTGCACAATAAACACATACAAACATATGTTAAGGAATTATATACACAGGGAAGGGTCGCTAAACATCGAGATATTTACTTCTGCTATGCTACTATATACATTATATCTATATATGTACAATATTTACAGATTTAAGTGTTGGAAGTGCACACACCTATTATACTTGATGGACGAGAAAAGTCTTGCTGCAGGTAAACAAGCGAGTGCATTAAAGCGGCAAACTGAATAAAATGTCTATCTTTCAGATTTATAAGGTAAGCAGAGATGCACACAACATAAAATACATCGAAGATTTCAAAAAGGATCACGCCGCTGACTGCATGCTGAAGTGAATGAATATATGGCTAAATATGTCAAAAAGGTATTAGTAGCCACCAAGCCACTATACACTTATCTATGAAGACTTGGTCTTAAGCCGTATAAAGTTTTTCTCTTCGATGGAATGATGAATCGAAAGAGAGTGAAGAAAGATAAATGCTTATAGAGTGTCGGGTACCATATAAACACAAGAAAGGACTGCACCGACAATAAATATAGTTATAAGTTTATGATACACATGACTGTGGTAGTGTGAAAGTGTGTGACAAAGAAAACAGTTGCATTACGTCACATATCATGACGCTCAACTAACGAGCACTACGAAATAATTAAGGGGCTGTACCCTAATTACTGCGAGTGTCGACTACTCAATGAAAGCGTCAAACACCTGGTTTACATTGAAATTTTTATGCACATTTGTTACTTATGTAATCACTGTTTTACACTCATTGTATGTAACATGTCATATTGAAGATACAACTCTGTATAGCTCAGCATATGAAATATAACAAGTAGATATTGAGCTGCACTTGTAAACACTGAATAAGTATTTGATACAATTGGTATCGTCAGATTTGAATTGTGTTTATAAACAACAACCTATTTTGTTCTTGGGATCACAGCTAAGTCTATTAACATAACAGCACATAAATGCCTTTCTGTGGAGATTCCTCAACCCTTGATCCTTCCTGGAGAATGTTAGAGGGGCGAGACAATGCATAGTTATTTGAGCTGCTCGTAGTATCTATTGTAGTGAGTATTGTTTGGTTCTTTAATTCTTTGGAATTGATAAATATGCTCCAACAAGAAATCATTGTAAACTGAAGTGAAATGTATGTCAATTCATGCCATAATGGAAAGCAGAATCTATTATTGTATGAATTTTATATGAAGAATGTATAACCAAACGAGAGTAATGCGTGTACTCATATAATTGGAATCGAATAATGTAACAAAATTGCAATTTAATAAAATACACTAAAACAAAATGACAACCAATGAAAATATGTATATAAAAAGGGGACAGAATATGTTACAGACTATAATGTATATAGGCAGCAATAATGGCATGTCAGCAAATGAATAGGACAAGTGTATTTTGTAATTGTATTTGTAATTTTTTTTATTATGTGTACGGTATGTGGAAAGGACACTACACAAATTTTATGTAATGCAACTGAATGAAAGATGCTCCAAAAAAAAAAAAAAAAAAAAAAAAGAAAAAAAAAAAAAAAAAAAAAAAGAAAAGAAAAAAAAAAAAAAAAAAAAAACAGGCTGCAAAGTGTTCAGTGTGCATGTGATATATGTGGGTGTGCGCGATGAACTAAAGATGGCAATACTTCATGTAACATGAATTTTCTGTGCTCGACAACCCTGTAAAAACATGAAGTTTCTGTGCTCGGAAATGTCATAAAGACAAGAATTTTCCGTGTTTGAAAATGTCGTATAAGCCGCAAGAAAATTACCTTGTCGACAGATGTCAGATGTACAGCTGGTGTCCCCACCAAATAAGTGAGAGTGACGAGGTGAAATAAATTCCTCAGGCCGCCATAATGGAAACCAGTTGTCACTGCATCGAAGATTTCACAAAGTATCACGCCGCTGAATGCGAGCTTCATGAATTTGTGCAGTGAAAGCTACTGTAAATGCACGACATGGACACTCTGGCCTCACACTGAACATGTGAGTGCGAACTGGGATGATAACGGACATTGAGCTGCATATGCATGCTTCGCAAGCTAAACACTGTGCAGATGCTGATTGACAACAATGGGGCTATGCAGTTACAGCAAGCACTTTATTAGGAGAGAAAACTTGTGTATGTACACTACTGGCCATTAAAATTGCTACACCACGAAGATGACGTGCTACAGACACGAAATTTAAACGACAGGAAGTAGATGCTGTGATATGCAAATGATTAACTTTTCAGAGCATTCACACAAGGTTGGCTCTGGTGGCGACACCTACAACATGCTGACATGAGGAAAGTTTCCAACCAATTTCTCATACACAAACAGCAGTTGATCAGCATTGCCTGGTGCAACGTTGTTGTGATGTCTCATGTAAGGAGGAGAAATGCGTACCATCATGTTTCCAACTTTGATAAAGGTCGGATTGTAGCCTATCGCAATTGCGGTTTATCATATCGTGACATTGCTGCTCGCGTTGGTCGAGATCCAATGACTGTTAGCAGAATATTGAATCGGTGGGTTCAGGAGGGTAATACAGAACGCCGCGCTGGATCCCAATGGCCTCGTATCACTAACAGTCGAGATGACAGGCAACTTATCCGCATGGCTGTAACAGATCGTGCAGCCACGTCTCGATCCCTGAGTCAACAGATGGGGATGTTTGCAAGACAACAACCATCTGCACGAACAATTTGACGACGTTTGCAGCAGCATGGACTATCAGCTCGGAGACCATGGGTGCGGTTACCCTTGACAATGCATCACAGACAGGAGGGCCTCCGATGGTGTATTCAACGACGAACCTGGGTGCATGAATGGAAAAACGTCATTTTTACGGATGAATCCAAGTTCTGTTCACAGCATCATGATGGTCACATTCGACATCACGGTGAACACATATTCGAAGCGTGTACTCGCCATCGCCATACTGGCATATTACCTGGCGTGATGGCATGGGGTGCCATTGGTTACACGTCTCTGTCACCTCTTGTTCGCATTGATGGCACTTTGAACAGTGGACGTTACATTTCAGATGTGTTACGACCCGTGGCTCTACCCTTCATTCGATCCTCGCGAAACCCTATATTTCAGCAGGATAATGCACAACCGCATGTTGCAGGACCTGTAAGGGCCTTTCTGGAAACAGAAAATGTTCAACTGCTGCCCTGGCCAGCACATTCTCCAGATCTCTCACCAATTGAAAACGTCTGGTCAATGGTGGCCGAGCAACTGGCTTGTCACAATACGCCAGTCACTACTCTTGATGAACTGTGGTATCGTGTTGAAGCTGCATGGGCAGATGTACCTGTACATGCCCTCCAAGCTCTGTTTGACTCAATGCCCAGGCATATCGAGGCCGTTATTACGGCCAGAGGTGGTTGTTCTGGGTACTGATTTCTCAAGATCTATACACCCAAATTGGGTGAAAATGTAATCACATGTCAGTTCTAGTATAATATATTTGTCCAATGAATACCCGTTTATCATCTGCATTTCTTATTGGTGTAGCAGTTTTAATGGCCAGTAATGTATGTGTTAAAAGAAGCTGACATGCCCATATAAATTGATAACCAAACAGGATAACTACAGTGGCCAACAATAAAGACTTTGCCCATACTGGTCAGGGTTATCAACCTTCAAAAAGGGAAATAATCTAAGACACTGTGCACCTCCATATGATGTCAGTGCAGGGGGCAATTATAATAGATCGTATTACTTTTTCTTTCTTCGTTCTTTTCTTTTATAGATGGAAGCTATAGATACACAAAGCCAAAGATAAAATAACAAGCTGCTTTGTGGCAGAGACAATGTTTTGGTACAAAAAATAGAAGAAATCCACTCTTCAATTGATTAATTTCTGTATCTTCACCCGTTTGTTTCTACAAGCGGGCAGACATTTGACGAGATCTGTCATACCCATATTGTTTAAAAACATGTATTTCAAGCATAAATTAAAAGCGTTAGAAAAAGTTATTGGGAAAGTAAAGTTTTATTCATATATTCACATTGACTGCACCTGTCTGTTCTTCATTACGCCCTCTTTGAGAATCCTACATCTGGAGGTTCTGAGCAGACAAGAGGAATTTGCACGAGCAGTGAAGGAGCAATCCTGCATCGGCATTGTTATAATCAGGAGTATGCGCAATGGAATTAATGTGAAGAAGTACGTAACTTAAATGATAAATATTGATCTTAAATGTATTGACATTGAAGGTCTGTTGACATTAGTGCCAGTTAAAGTTCACCCAAGATGTGTATACCTTCCAATTTCTTTCCAATTAATTTTTTTTAATTATTCAGGCAGCAATTATTAATCAGTTTCCATTATTTATCCGCCCACCTATTCTGCCACTATTCAAGTTTCATTAAGTTTTGAAACAAATACATTTGCATTTTGCTGACTACCCTGTAGGGTCTTTTCACTGACAAAAAGGGCTGAATGGGCATATACTTCTATGTAATGCCATAATTAATACAGTTCACAATATTCTCTCTACCTGTTGCCGATATTCTGTTACTCTTGAGTATTCTCTAAAATTTAGAGTTAGGAAAAATTTGTATATAACATGTCCTTCAGGGAAATTACACATCTGTTATCCATTCTTATATCTATGTTAAAGTCACCACAAATTATGACCTTTTTAACAGTTTTTCTGACTGTAACCTGCTCAGCAATGTTTCAGATTCGTCTAGAAATGAGCATATGACTGAACTGTGAGTGGTATGACATATGCTAATAATTAATGTGTCGTGTTCCAAAAGTTCAATGTAGTAGCTTTCAAATAATAGTTTCTTGTTCAAGCAATAAAAATTTGTCTGACATCAGAGCACAATACATGATCCTCCAAATCTGTTTTTTCCATAAAAACTCACTGGTAAACTGTAACCTAAAAGTGATTTTATCAAGGTGTTACTGTCATTTTTAAGCCAGTGTTCATTTGAGCATATAACTTTTACAGAATTTGTGTTTTCTAGAAATACTTCCAGTTCATATACTTCATTCATCATTCCTACTGATAGTCCATCCATGTTTTAATGCATTATGAAGTTATTTTCATAAACTAAATCAAGCACAGAATCATTAAATTGGTCAATATTTCTGGTATCTGCATTGGTCTGTATTTCTAGACTGCATTATTTTGTCACTTTTCGACGAAATTCCTTAGTCATGACAAATTCTATTAGAGCATGTTACAGCAAATGGCTGAGAATACAAAAATTATTCTGCTTGATCTTTGCACCTCAACTTGGGAGACAGCACTATTTCCCAGCACGTGGGTGAAATTTTAATTTCCCTTGTCAAACCTAGAGAAACTATACATGATAGATCTCAAAGAGTTGCTTTCATTAGCTAAATTAGCTGCCACCAGTATGGATATTAGTTGCTTTTAGTATTGGTTCAGGCATATTGCTGCACTACTGATATCCTGACTATTTTATAAGCAGCTGTACAACATGCGTTCATGCACGTGTAGCACCTACACGTTTTCTTCCACCTTAAGAAGACCTGTGATTATTACTTGGAAGCATAATATCTCTTCCAGGAATACCTAACAGTTTTCTCGGGTACTTCCTTTTCCTACGCTATTCTGGATTTTAATCTGGTGATGACCTGTCTTATCAGTTTGTATACAAGAATATCATCTCTCAAAGTAGTATTTGAAGTGCAACACTGTTTGAAATAGCTGTGTAGCTATTAACTGCATTATGTACTTCCATGTCAAGCACCCTCAATCAGTGGTCTCTATTCATGAAACATTTTACCATTTTTAGCTCTGCTTACAGCAATTGAAAAATATATACACACGGTTGTTTGGAAGCTAGATGGGTGCACAGTAAAGACAATTAAAATTTTCCTGTGAAAAATGTGTGTGTTCATTTGAAATATCCACACTATGTTTCTCATCTTTCATAACTTAAAATGAAGGACACCATTTTAATTTCTGTATCTGATGGACCTGAACATTTGGTCCCTCAAAGCACCTAATATTTTAAAACCTATTGTGCACTGAGTGCAAGGGGCAGACCAAGTTTGTGTACTCCATTTTATACTGTTCCAGCTTTATTGTGGATGTACTGATTTCAATCTGCCAGCCTTACGTGAAGGTATTGGGACATATATATTTTCGATCCATAACTGTATTACTCATACACTGGCCACAAGGATGCTTCGTAGCAGCCCAATTGCCAGCTACTGTCCTAAGCCTAGCAAACATTACATCATGTGGCGTCTCTTCATGGCACATACAAAATTTACTTTGTACCAGAGAAACATGCATACCATTTCACTGCTTGTCCACCCAAGAGCATCTTTGTAGTAGTTACTTCTGAAAGACAAAGCCTTTTGGGATTCATACAAATACTTGTCTTTTATATAAATCACCACCTGGCTTATTAAAAAAAACTCAGAGCTGTTTTAGATTTGACAAATTTCAGGAAATGAAATAAATAAAGTACGATTTTGAGAACTTTGTCTCATAATACTTAAGATAAGCACTACAGTTTCATTGCTCAGTACAAGGTAATTCCTTAAGCTGTTCCTTGGGTTTCCTGGGTTGCATCTTCAGGGTTAGCCTGCCAAATACTTTCACAGCTCACAGTGATTAGTTGTACCCGTATGTGATCCTGAGGGTACTGAGGCAGATGAGATACAAGCGAAATAAGAAGTTTCTCATAAGCCCTATACCCTTAGTGTTCTTCAGGCCTTCCAGCAAATTTATCTAGCATAGAAAACAGTCTAGGACATACAGTACTTCCTTCACCAACTACAAAATGAGGGGGAAAAGGGTGCATCACGCTGGGAGTAGAGGGGAGGGAGAAGTTGAAGGTGATTCTAGGTCTTACATTGGAAACTTTAATGTCATCTGAAGATGACTCTAGGTCACACTATCACACAGTAGAAACAAGCCCAGTAATTGTCATACAGTTAAAGAAAATAAGAAAAAATAATTTTGTTTCAACCATAGTATTCTCCAAAACAATATTTATTTCCTGTTTCACAAAACATTTCATCACACAGCTGTTAATGTGTTAAACATCCCATGCTCAAATGTATTGCATTTAAGATGAAATCTCACAATGGAAAGTCCAAGCTGAAATATCAACAATATTATGAAAAGGATAGATTTCTACTCACCATGAAGATGACATGCTGCGTTGAAGACAGGCACAAAACAAAAGACTGTTATACATTCAGCTTTTGGCCAAATTCTTCATAAGCAAGCACACCTCACATACACACACATGACCGCTATTTCTGACCACTCAGGCCGGCATATTTAAGATGAGATAGATTGAGGCAGATTATTTAAAAAGAAAGAAAAGAAGATTAAGGGTCTTCAGCTGCTTGGTCTGAGACATATTGAGGGAGATTATTTAAGGAAAAAGGAAAGAAGAGTAAGAATTGATGCCTTGTCAAAGATGAGGTTATTAGAAATGGAGCACAAACTAAACCACAGCAGAATACCACATCTGCCATTTTCTACACAGAATAGTAGCACTTCCTTTCAATGCTTAAGTTGTTCATTCTCCATGGAGTCACTAATCTTGTTCTGATGCCAGCACAGCCTCAAAATAATGCTTATGGAATGGCTGACGTAGTTGACAAGTGTACATTGCATAACTTTATTTAAGGTACAAAAAATATTAATTCTCCAGAATTGTGTCAAGGAAATAACTGAACATCTCTAAGAACCCTCTTCATATACCTAGGGATTCTTAGACTTATATGCCAATACATATACTCCCAAAAGGCATTTGTGATTAATAACAGCAGAGAATTTACAGTGCACACTAATTCACAACCAAAATAATAGGAGTAAAAATTATTTCCATACAGATTATGCATCCCTGTCTAGGGTTCAGATGTGAGTGTTGTACTCTGGCACAAAAATCTATAACACGTTGCTTGTACACATCAAGCATGAAATTAAAAATTCCCAAATATTAAAAAACAAAATAAAAGAATGTCTCATTGTCTTTAGTCACACCTTCACAACATATCAAAATATTCAGGGATGTAAATTCTGCAAAATGTTAATGTTAATATTATACTAATGTGAGCATATACTTTGTCAGTGTATGGATAGTGCATAATATACAGTGTAAATAAATGCTTTGTCTGAATACATAAAAAAAAGTAGTTGAGTAGTGTAAGAGGATAAAAATCAGTTTTTTTTTCAAAGTAGTAATTTTTCTCCAAATACACATATATAAAGTAAATTAGAAGTAATTTCCATAATTATCAGTGTGAGCAGATTAGCACTAGTCATAATTTGTTGGTTAACTTTCATAAATAGCCATAGTGGCTGCATCTGCCTGTTGACTCATTCCATATCCCTGAAAACTATCCTTCATTATGAGATTCATGGGACATGATGTACAAATGAGGGCCAAGTACAGAGACAGAAACCAATAGGAAATGAGCAACGAATGTCAAAAGGAAGAAAGTGTGTACTACTGAGTATTAACTGTTCTTGTCACAAGAAAAATGGTCCATATCTCAATGAGTATTTGTTTCTGGGAATATATTTCTAGATTTTTTCTAATTTTGGTCAGCAGTGTTTCCTGTAATAATGTGGCACACTTTTTTTTAATCACCCTGTATTGGAAAACAGGCTGCATCACATGGGTATTTCACTAGAACATGTGAAGACAGTATGATGCCTAGAATGTCACATACACCTTATTGATTGATGTAGTTAGTAACTTCTGAACATTTTATTGCATCAACATGCCATGAAATCTCCATTTATATTTAGGAAAGAAACAAGCTTAATGTTGTTAGTGAAACTTATTTTATTGTTGGCTGATACAATAAAATGAAACCAACTGTATCACAATTAATTATAGAATAAAATATGGTAAAATAAAACTAACATCACAGTCACTCAAATAATGAGGTAATAGTTATATCTTGAATTAAATAATAATATGTATTACACTGCAACAGTTCCAGCCATTTCATCATAATTGGTTAATATGACATCACTGTGTAATACAAATGCAACCTAGTAATGATTATATGTTTGGATACATTTCATTAACCATTTTTGTCAACTGAGAAGGAATGACCACCATACTGTTACTTTTGCTACATACATTTAGTGATTTGTTTCCTATATTTTGGATGCATCCTTCATATTATCTATACTATATAAACATTGAGGTTTCTTAAGAAGTGGATGAATATTTTTTACACATCCCACAATGCTTCCTGACTTCTCATATTCAAGATATTTTCTCAGGAAAAATCGGTTGGTTTCAATGACTCCAGGATCAGTCAAATAATCTGAAATCTGTTTGAAAATTCGATAATACAAAAGACAATAGAACAAATAGTGCAGTACTATATCTTCAAAATGTTTATATCTATTACTGTAATACATTTCAGATATATATCTAAAAACAAAGATGATGTAACTTACCAAATGAAAGCACTGGTATGTTGATAGAGACACTAACAAACACAAACACACACACAAAATTCAAGCTTTCACAACCTTCTTGTTGCTTCATCAGGAAAGAGGGAAGGAGAGGGAAAGACGAACACACACACATCCATCTGCACATATACAGACATATTCAGATATATTTACACATGCAATTATGTGTATTTCTATAACAGTGAAAATAAGTACAGCTGTTAACATTATCACAAATTTTTGCAACAGTAAAATACCATAATTTGGTCTTAATGTGGATGCCTTTATTACAATGACAAATTTCTTCCAGTTGAGTGATTCCACTTCCACCAAAGAAACTTTCATTACAATGTTTATTTACTCTATAAAGAATGTTATCCATGAAAAATTCAATGTAGAATAACAACAATGAACTATAAAAACAACTGAGATTTCCTAAATGCTAAGGATCATAAAAGTATGTCAGTATCCAAACATCAACAGATGTTTTCCTCAATACACAGTGCTGGAGAGGAAGGTTCACACATTACTGACACAGAAAACATGACTGCAACCACATGGCAAATCCTGAACAATGTAATTGTGAAATAATGATTTCCAACACCATAACAAAGTACTTTCAGTTTATTTAAGCAACTCAGAAATATGTTACAAGTTAGCAGGGAGGCATGTTTATATTCTGATGCAATCTTTTCAGGTTATCATCAACATAGCAGTGTCAGTTCAAAGCAACATTTCAATAAGTATTGTTAGTCATCATCTTCAGGCTTAAGGTGTCAAGTAGGTTACTTGTCAGACTGTTGCTTCAAGATAACGATGCCACTTGGCTGGTAATTCAAGATTTCACCAGTGAAATTTTCTGAGAGAGTGTGTTCTCGTAAGTTTATAATCGTTTTACTAAACCTCACCAGTCCTTTTCCTTCATCCCTTTTTCTCCTCCTTCAACATTTCTGCCAGAAGAAGAAGCCAGTGGCTCCAAAAGCTTGGAAATTTCAATACTTGTATATATGTATTTTCCTCTCATTGCTTTATGAGTAGCTTTTTTATCCACCCAGTTAAATTACATTTACATTTAGTGCTATCTTCATGAGTGTCATGAAGAAATATGTGTGAGTCTGAACAAGGCCATTAGCATCCAAGCGTGATGTATATATCCAAGCTTGATGTATATGTCTGAACGGAATATAAATTGATAAAAACATGTAGCTTTCTTACTACTTTTTTAAACGTATGTTAGGTAGATGTCATCAATTACCTTTTCTTCAAGTTACCAACCCATTTTATTAAGTTATAATTAATTATTTAAGCTATGAAGATTAGGTGAACACTGTCAAAACACTCAACACAATATTCGTTAACAAAGAATATGTTTTTCCCTGCACAGAAAAGTGTAGTTCTTGCCTTACATGAACTAATCTTGGTCATGTGACAATGAGTAGCAGAGTCCAAGTGTAAAATGGTGTGTGTTGTTATTTCTCAGTAAAAGCATAGAAAGTAATCAGATGCATGCTGCTTGAACTGGTGTGACTGATTTCAATTATAAGCAAAAATGAAATAAATTATTTTGTGTGTCAGACTTCAAAAAGGTAAAACAACATGGGATATAATCAACTGTGAAAAATATAGCCAAAAATTTAAAAAACAGTAATTTTATTAAGTCATTGAAAATTGATGACAATATAGTTAATTGCTAATGTACTAAACAACAACTTCAGAGATGCAATACAAAATTTAAAAGGGGGGAAACAAATCATCAGTGGTCGAAGCATGCTAAAACACTTGGCCAACCATCCCACTCAATGTTCCTGGAACCAGTGACAAAAACAGAACTCATAAAAATAATCCAGAAATTAAAACCCAAAAAGTCCACAGGAGATGATGAAGTATTAAATTATTTAATAAAGCATGTGAATGAAGAAATAACCAAACCTCTTTTGGATATTGCAAATTGCTCATTTAGAGAAGGGGTATTCTAGAAAAATTAAAAGTAAATGAAGTAGTACCAATATATAAGGAAGGAGACAAAAATGATCCAAATAACTACAAGACCAATGTCTTTAATCTCTGGTTTCTCAAAAATACTAGAGATGCGCATGCATAGTAGGTTGACCACATTCCTGAAGAAACACAGTATTCCGATTCCAGCATAACATGGTTTCCAAAAGCAGAAATCTACCAGAAACAGCCATCTCAAGCCTCACAGAATCCATTATAGATGCATTAGACAAAACAAACTCTGTCTGCTATGTTTCTGGATTTGTCTAAAGTGTTTGACATAATAACTCATACCACACTTACTGAAAAACTTGAAAGCTATGGCATTCATAGACTTGCAGCCAAGTGGATAAAATCATACATCAGCAACAGAAAGCAGTAAGTGGAAACAGAAACTGGATGCAAATCTGAAATCAGAAACATTAAATACAGAGTGCCTCAAGGATCTGCGCTTGGCCCACTTCTGTTCAACAATATCTATGTTAGTCATAAAGACAAAAAATACTATATGCAGATGAAATGACACTAATGAATGTAGGAAAAAAATCTCAAATCACTGGAAAGAAGTGTGTTTATGTCAAAGAAACACAGCACAGTGGCTTATACAAAATGACTTAATTTTAAATCTGAAAGAGACAATGTTCATGGTGTTCACAAATGGAGAAAAGGAAGAACACATAAATATATTCATAGATGAAACAAGACTGGAAGAGGTTACCACTATTAAATTTTTGGGGATTACAGTTGACAATAAGCTCCGATGGAGTTAACATATAGATGTTTGCTGTAAATTAAGCACTGCAATATTTGTTATAAAACAGCTTGCACACATTATGCCAAGAAGAAGCTTCCATGTACAGTGTACCATGCTCTATTTGAGCCATACCTACAATATGGAATTACAGTTTGGGGAAATTCCAGCAGCAAAAATACAAAAAGAATATTTACATTGCAAAAAAAGCTTTTAGGGCCATCTTGAACAAGAAGACTCATGCAGAACTGTTTTCCATAGTCTAAAAATACTGACATTTCCATCTCTATACATTAACAAAAAAAAGACATTCCAAAAACTTTTAAAGGATCATTTAATGGAAAAAGAATTTTTGTAGTGTAGAATAGTAATGTATCAATGAATGAAAAATGGTACTATTACTGTTATAGAAGTGCTGTAACTAAATGAACACATTATGATACGCAAATAACATGAGAACATGAATATTAAGAGAAAAATGTAAATACCAGTATAACATAGTATGTAAATAATTCTCAAGACCTAGAAAATGGGTGAAAATGTATGCAACATTATTATAAGTATTGCCACTTTGGTGTATTAAATTGTAATGAATAGGTTAAATAGTGTAGCGTGGAGAGCTGCATCAAACCAGTCTCAGGACTGAAGACCACAACAACAACAACAACAACAACAACAGGTTAAATACTGCAAGAAAATAGATTTAAGTTGTCCTATATTACAAGTACACACTTTGTACAAAATGTAATCAAATGCGACCAAATAAAAATCAATCAATCAACTTCACTTTGAAATACACCTAAATACATAATTGATCAAGGACAAATACTGGAATTATCCACAAATTAATTATGTTCTTTACTTTTTAACGTTTTAGGGACTTTACATGAGACCTTAAATACACGCATTACATAATCAATGCTGGCAAAGTGAAATGAACAGTGTTATTGCTGAATGACAGCATCTCCTCCTATATATACAGGTTTTCAGTAAACAAAAATATGCAAGAACTGTTTTAATACATTTGACAATCGCTATGTCATCCAGACGTAAATCAGAGGGACTTTAGATAGTTTATTTCATTTCCTCTGTCACATCTTAGAAAACATAATAGAGAAGGAGAGAGACAGCAGTGTGCACTTTTCCTCTTTACACAAATAATCGAAAGAGGTACAGTTGTATAAAGAAAATGATGAAGATCATTAGACAACACATCCTTTAATGGACAGTGCAACTAAAACTCAGTTACAATGTGTAAATTGTGTTTGTGTTCTTTTAGAAAGTAGGCACTTACTTCGGTGATCGTTTCGTCAACTAACACATGGTGGCACTCCAAAATGCAACTGTTTATACCTCTGTTTCATCAGTGTAAACACAACAGTGCTGCTACTTTGGCTGAGACTACAGCTGGCCTTGTAAAGTAACATAAAATTAGCAAGTTAAGAACATCAGTGCTAAGATGAAATGCACAAATGTTTTCAGGCTACCAAATACTGAATACTATAGATTTAGGGACATAATTATGACACTTACGTAGTTTCAAGAAATATGTTCCTGTATATCCTGACAATAAATCTCCCCATTGTTTGCAACACAATTACAAGATTTTGCTTGCACGTTTATTATAAAAGACTCCCAGTAAAGGAAAAAATTAAGACTCTTTGGTAGCCACTGCTCAACTCAATAAGACAGCAGTATATGCTGAAGAAAAATCAGAAGCAACCAAAAAAGTGGCACTGGTACCAGAAGCAGTAAAAATCTAAATTAATGGTTATTCATGATTGATAACATCTGCATCTAGTTGTATTAAATTTTATTTTTCAATAAAAGGGCAGCACAACCAGGATTCAGAAGAACAGTACGATCTTCAGGTGCATCTGAAAAATTACAGTTAAATGTGATGACTATATGTATTCTCAAACTTTAAGAAAATCAATAAATCTTGTAGTAACATTTTAGAGAGGATAACACAACACATATTCTCTGGCACACAGCATGTAAGCAGAAAATTCATCTTATATATTCTACGGCCACACAGTAAACCTCTAAAAGAATTGGGCCTACATAAAACACAATAGGTTCCCATACATAAAAGAGCATAACCACATTGAATGAAATAAAACATAAACAACCCATGAAATCAATGTAAACTTACAATGGTCCTCGCTTAAGCTTGTCACTAACGTATGGCCATATGAAGTGGAGAAACCAGACTTTCGCAAAGTGAAACCAGGAAAAGATGTAATAGAAAGTCTGTGCACCTGCAGGCATCAATTCATGTGTGATCTGTCCTCTTTATCTAAAGATTCTGACTTTCCAATTACACATACACACTCAATGAGTACAGTACTAAGTCCACACTGATGTTAAAATTCCAGGTGACGACACATGTCCCAGCCTCATAAATGAATGCAATCACAGGCACCACCTCATTGTTGTTGTTGTGGTCTTCAGTCCTGAGACTGGTTTGATGCAGCTCTCCATGCTACTCTGTCCTGTGCAAGCTTCTTCATCTCCCAGTACCTACTGCAACCTACATCCTTCTGAATCTGCTTAGTGTATTCATCTCTTGGTCTCCCTCTACAATTTTTACCCTCCATGCTGCCCTCCAATGATAAATTTGTGATCCCTTGATGCCTCAGAACATGTCCTACCAACCGGACCCTTCTTCTTGTCAAGTTGTGCCACAAATTCCTCTTCTCCCTAATTCTATTCAATACCTCCTCATTAGTTATGTGATCTACCCATCTAATCTTCAGCATTCTTCTGTAGCACCACATTTCGAAAGTTTCCATTCTCTTCTTGTCCAAACTATTTATCGTCCATGTTTCACTTCCATACATTGCTACACTCCATACAAATACTTTCAGAAACGACTTCCTGACATTTAAATCTATACTCAATGTTAACAAATTTCTCTTCTTCAGAAACACTTTCCTTCCCATTGCCAGTCTACATTTTATATCCTCTCTACTTAAACCATCAACAGTTATTTTGCTCCCCAAATAGCAAAACTCCTTTACTACTTTAAGTGTCTCATTTCATAATCTAATTCCCTCAGCATCACCCAACTTAATTTGACTACATTCCATTATCCTCGTTTTGCTTTTGTTGATGTTCATCTTATATCCTCCTTTCAAGACACTCATAGCTAAGTGATAATCTGATATCCCTGTTATCATTACATCTAAAACATCACAAGGTAACACTATTACCAACACACTAACACTGATCATGTACAAGAGAGACACCTGCAGTACACCAGTTACAAGATGCACAGGTGCAATCAAAATGAAGTAAATGGACATACCTCCTACAAAGCCATTTATAAAGTAAGATATCACCATGTGACAGCACAGACAAGGTAAACTAATATCTCTTGGACTCAAATGTTAAAAGAAAATTTCCATTTCATGTAGATCACTAACACAACAACCCATGTAGGTCACTAACACAACAGCCCATGTAGATCACTAACACAACAGCAGTATTATTAAAACCACAATTTAAAAAACTATATTAAGAATCCGTTTAAAAATGAAAACATACTACTGGAAGATGAATCTTCGATAGAAAAGCTTGTAACCACCACTAACCCAATGAATGCATAATGCAAGAACCAGTCAACAGCACCGAGACCCACCAGACCACAACCCCCTGCATAAGCCACTGTATTTGCTTTGTTCACTCTGGGGAAAGCTTTCTAACTGTATATCAAAACATGGATATGTGCTTCTTATTCATTCAGTTAAATGAGTTTTCACAATTATCTGACAGACAATCCAATAAAGTACTTCAAGTGCATTTACAGAACCATTCATCATAAAAAGGAGGCAGATATTTGCATTATCTCTACCAGTGCTGTTTTTCTGGGGGAACGCTGGGGGATGCGTACCCCTAAACTTTTTCGTCGACAAAGTAATTTTTTTACGATGTTGAGAACTTGGAAGAGTGTCAAAGATTTATTTCACGGACATAAATTTTTTATTTCATTTTTCCGTGTTGGTAATTGCAATACGAATGATACCAGTGCAGTTTTTGGTGGGAAAAGCGATGTCGTTGACTGTTTCAAGCATTCTGAAGCTGCAGCAACCATTCTCAACAACTAAATTGCTGGCAGCCACTCTGACAAGCATGTAGAGCCCTCGTCTGCTAATAGTGGGTGATGGTAGTGCTAAATGGATATGCGTACACTCGAATGCCGAGCCACCGATAGGTGTCTCTATGGTCCCGCTACCATGATGATGCTGATGACGTCATGGCTAAAAGCAGACGGGTGGTATCCCATGCTTCAGTTATAAGTAATTTCCACTGCATTATATCGAATGCCGGAGTACTCTCAAATTTTTTTTTTTTATAGAAAAAAAGCCCTGATCTCTTCTATATGGAAATGATGTAAGCCTATGGGATGACTACATCCTTGTGTGAAAGTGTATAACACAGAGAGCTTTTTGAAAACAATCAGCTTTTTGCAGACATTATTAACAACTCACTCTGTCTATGGGCCTGTGTAGACAATGATGACACTTGAATAATATACCAAAGTCGATGATAAAGTTGTAGTTTTCACAAAAGTACTGTGAAAAAATGTGACACATAAGACTTTGGGAAAGACAAGATGAAAAATGAACCACAAAAGGAGAAAAAGTAATAGGTGGAAAAGTTGTACGAACAGACTTTTTAACTTAAAATCAATAATTGCCACAGAACTTTAACTGGAAAACTTATAATAGTACAATTTATTTATTTCAAGAAAGCATCTGATTTGGCAGCCAGAGAAACAATAGATAAAATTATTAGAGAATTTGGTATTAAAGCAAAATTAGCAAACATAATTCATCAAACTGTAACCAATACAATATCTGAAACTTAAATTTATGGGAGAAGTATTTCAGCCATTTAAAACAAAAACTGGCGTTAGAAAAAAGAGAGACAGCTCATCACATTTGCTGTTTAACTATGTTATAGAAAAAGTTTTATGGATTTCAGTATCTTGCAGAAACCATGCAGCAGAACAAACTAGAAAAAATTGTAATAGATGTTACAGTTAATAGAATAGGTAGAGCATATGGCTGGCAAAAGAATCTACAACAAGAAATGCATGTCAAGGAAAGCTTAACTAAAACACTATACCTTTTGTGGCAAGACCAAAACGCTTAGATGCATGTGAATGCTTCATGACAAACTGTAAGCTATAGGCCTACAGAATAGAGATACTGGAAAGACGGATTATTAGAAATATAATGAATGCAAATAAAAACTACAGATGTTTGGAAAATGAGAAGCAATGAGGAGACCTATGAACATATCAGAAGTAATGGCAAAGTGAAGATTCCTCTTAGAGGACACATCTACTGAATAAAGAGAACATGTTAGAAAAAACTATATTCCTGAATTTCTCGAAAGAGAAATTGACAATAGCATGGATTACAGAAATACGAACTAGAAAGAAACCCTTATGGAATAAGAAATAACATAAATAAACCTTTGTAAGCATAAAATTCTAAATTTAGAAGGCTTTCAAGGCAGAAGAAACAAGAAATTGGGAACAACATGGACATAAAAATAGAAAGGAAAAGACAACATGGGGAGAAGATCAAGGACTGCTGAAAAAACAGGAAAACATGACACAGCAAGAAAGAAAGGAGAGGAAGTGGAGTTGTTACATAGTTCTAGTTGGTCAATATAAAGTAGTTCTTCTTTTTTTAAAGGTGATCAGGCACTGTAACATACACAATCAGTTCTAGCATGAACCATGTGAAGATTTACAGTATTTTCTACTTGGTTATGAAATTGATGATAGCCACCCCCAAAACTCTGTTATATGAAACACTTCACCTAATGAGGGTAGGGAAGCTCAGTGTGTTGAATACTCCTCAAGGACATTGCGTTAAGTTTCAGTGTGTGTGTGTGTGTGTGTGTGTGTGTGTGTGTGTGTGTGTGAAGTAACACATGAGGGATAGTCACACAGTTTTGTTATCGCCTTGAAAAAATAGTTACATAATTAATTTGTTTGTTTGTTTATAGGTACATTGTGGGGAAGCAAGCACCTTTGGTGCCTAGTACTAGAGATGAGTTAGTGGGGAAGAGGGACTCCCCTATTCAGCCTCAAGATCAAGCCAAGTGCACCTTCAGTAAGTAATCATGGCGGACAAACAGTTGCACTATTGTGTAACGCAGAAATTGAGTACTGTTAGAATTTTGTAATTTACTCATAAAATAGTGTAGAATAATGTACATGTAAGAAATACTAAGTTTGAGCAAATGCCAATATGCATTTGTGACAAACATTGCTATATTTGATAATGGTACACCTGGCAAGGAACAGAGATATAAAACTGAAATTTTGATGGTATATTAGTTTTGATATACAAATATGATCTAGAAGGTTTGGTAAAATTATCTTCAATATGTTTTGTTATTTTTACAGAAATGTGAATTTTGAACTAAAAGACATAAAACTTAATGGATTATCCTAAAGTTGGATAAAAGCTGGACTATATAAAATACAGCATTATATTCTATATAAGAAGTAATGACAGTGTACTTAATGGATCTTACAAAGATACAGCAGTAACAACAGAGACAGTCCAGAAGGTAGAATCCGCTCAAGGTTCCATTGAAAACTCAATACAGCTGTATAAGATATGATAGCTGTATAAGATATGATAGCAAAATTAATATGAAATGTTGCAGTACAGATTTACAATAGGAAAAGTTACAGAGACAATATGATCTCTATTGGAGAAGTTTAAGTATGCAGAGAGGCAGCTTCTTTAAACATGAAGGAAAGAGTGCTGGTGTTTTAGTAACGAGCATTCCTTACGGAAACAATGCTACATCCATGCTGCCTCATCATTTATTTGCTCAAAGAATTTCACCAATGTGTATTACTTTTGGATGGTGCCAAGCTCCTTGATGAAGTTCACTGTAGTTTAATCTGCAACCGGAAATGCGAGCCATCGGTTGGCTGTGTATGGACATCTTTGAGTGATACTGAGAAACTTTAAGACTTTGCATTTACAGAACTGATAATAGTGAGCTTCTGCTTGAACTCAATAGATGAGATGTTTCTTTTGTTTTGTGAGCTACACACTGCTTTATAAATCTGTTAGGCAAGTGGTGTAAAAATTTATAACTTTTAGGTACACAGCAAACAGTACTCTGAATTACCCAAACAACTTGTTTCAGAACAAGAATACAATTTTGTTGAGATTTTGGCTCCGAGCTGTACCAAGTACTGGTTAGAATACAACAAATGATGCATATTATAAAAGATTTTGTATGTGAAACAATTGATTTTCCTGCAAGAAAAGGATGACTGGCTGCTGTTTTTCATCACTTGAAAAACAATTGATTTTTTGAATGCACATGATTATTTAAAACAATAACTATTAAGTTACTGTCATTCTTTCCTTACTCTTTTCAAAGTAGCAAGAACTTTATTTTCATGTCTAGACAAGCTGAAATGTAGAAAAGAAGAATGTAGGTTACGAGATCAGGTTTCAGGCTATTTTCTAGATATTGATCAAAGTAGTTAATAAGCCCTGATGGCGTAGTAGTCACAACAACAATGACAATGTGACAAACCCGTTGTCGCACAACGTGTTTGCACACACTCAAATCCTTGCACCACTGTACCGTAGCATGCCATTACAGGAGCCAATCCAAAATGGTGCAACCCATCGATAAAGTGGAATGTACTGTGGTAATCTGTTTTCTGCATTTGGAAGTAATGAAGCTGCAACAATGCACATTGAGTTCGTGGAAGTGTATAGCAACAATGCACCATTGTATGACACAGTGGTTTGAGCATAGACACTTTCACCATGGTCAAACAAGTCTGAATGACGAAGAATGAAGTGACAGACTGTCCTTCTATAAAGAATCGAGAACTGCAAGAGAAGTGAAAGTCCTGGTGCTTGAAAACTGCATTTCACAATTGAGGCAGTGGTGGAAAAAGAGAACATAAGTAAAAATGTTACAAATGTGTCAGTCTAATCCAGGTAACTTCTTTAACTGCCTAATCACCATGGATGAGTGCTGCATGTATCACTATGACCATGAGAGAAATGAGAAAAGCAAGCAGTGGAAACATGTGAACCCACCACTGCCGAAAAAGACCCAACCAGCATTGGACACGGTGATGCTGAACATTTTATTAAGCCTGTCTTTGTGTGGTTGTAATGTTACGTGTACATAGGTAAATTTTTTGGCTTCCTAGAATTGGTATGAGGTGAGGGGAATTTGTTTTGTGAATGAATGCAAGTCAATACGCCCAGGAGCAGCATGGCCAGTTGAGGCCAAGCAACCTCAGCTGGTCAGCCCATGTATGAAGGGGTGCAGTGCTTGGCTGGAAATGAGTCAAACCCAGTGCACGGAGAATGTAGATGGCAGAGCTCAATTAGACACAGGACAGACAATGCACTAGAAGTGGCAAAGTGCAAGACAGACTGAAATATGGCTACCTACAGCTCTTAGAAATTCTATACCATATTTTACGAACCATAAGACACTACAAACTATACTATCCATCTTAGGTTTTAAGCAGATTTTGAAAAAAGTAATATTTTTACCATTTTTATTATTAGATTTCAAAGCCAGACTAAAAAAAATCTTAGTTTATAAAACCATACTCATCTTCAATATTCCTGAAAATTGTCATCTGAACTTTCTTCTTCTTATTCTTCTTCATCCTGTTCATCATCATCATTGCACTCATCACATATAAGATGGTCTTCACTACCATCTAGAGCGTTACTTATGCTGCACTTCTTGAAAGATTTAACAATAGTGTCCTCTCTCATACTAGACCATGACTGTTTTATCTGCTGACACACTTGTTTGATTGTAGGTCATTTTAAAGCTCCAGACAGCATGATTTCATGTTGGCTTTAATCCATCGTACATTTGTTCCATTCCTCTCTCATACATACTTTAAATGGTCTATTTATCAAGACATCAAGAGGTTGCAATTGTGAAGTAAGTCCTCCCACAATAACAGCAAGCTCTATTTCCCTGTCTCAATTTTTCTTTCATTGAAATCAAACAATGGAAAATCCAGAATGGAATGTAACAATATCATGAGAAGGAAAGTTGCTACTCACCATATAGCAGAGCACTGAGTTGCAGATTGGAACAACAAAAAGATTTTGACACTTAAAGCTTTTGGGCAATGGTCTTTGTCAACAATCCACACACATATGCACACACACATTCATGCAAACACAACTCACACACGACTCTTGTGTGCAAGTTGTGTGTGTGTGTGTGTGTGTGTGTGTGTGTGTGTGTGCGCGCGCGCATATTTGTGTCTATTGTTGACAAAGGCCATTGGCTGAAAGCTTTAAGTGTGAAAATCTTTTTGTTGTGCCTATCTGCGACACAGGATCTCTGCTATATGGTGAGTAGCAACTTTCCTTCTCATAATATTTTTCTTTCACTGAATTTTTCAAATTACTACTAAACTAACCGAGCACAAGAAATGAACCCTTCTTCAATAAAGCACCTTTCCTTCTTGCCCATACTCTGTTAATCCATAATTTCATACCACCTTTGTCCATCCACTGCTTGTTATGTATGTGAACAGCAACACCTGGTGGTATTTCAGAAGGTTTCAGCATTGTTTTGCACTTGCAAATGATGACTAGATTAAGTTCATTCAGTAGCATCAGGACAACTTGAATGGACAATAGTGTAGTGCATTTTTTCATGTCCCTTTTTTGTAGTTACAGTTTAAGCACCTTTCATGGCAATAATTCTATTACTCGACATATCAAATGTCAAAGGAGTTTCGTCCATATTCGTTGTTTGACTAAGTTCCACACTCATTTTCTTTTGACATTGAATAATGAAGTGATGGAAAGGTAATATTTCCTCTTCATACCCTTGTGGCATTTTCTGGGATATTTTGGTTTTGGTTCACATGTTATGACCATGACGATTCGCAAAAACTGTAGCACCAACCAACTTCACCAATCAAGTTCCTTAACTTCCAATGTAGTGCTAGCTTATGAGCATATATTTGAATCATTTTTGTGTTAATTCCAATGCCATTTTGATGGTATCTTTGAATTCGTTTAAATACGTCATCTTCCAATTTCGATTATTTTGCATTTAGTCTTCCTCATTTTTTTCAGTTCTTTTTCACTATCCAGCCAATCGCAAATGGTTTTTTTCTGTTGGTGGAAGGCCAAAATGCTACTCACATGCTCTGTTTTCACATCCTTCTCCAATATATGGCCCACATCATATGAATACATTTTATTTTTTTCCATTAAAAAACTAGCTACTAACAAAAATATTGTACTGTTACCAATATCCCTACTCACAAATTCAAGTTCACTGGCACTGTAGACTGCAATGACATGTCATAGCTAGACAGTGTTCTGGGTTTGTGATGGCGGTGCGGGAGGGAGACAGTGTTAACAAGCTTGTGAATCCTCGCAGCTCATATTTGTGGCATCGGTGCACTGCTGCTACCAGTTGAATCCAATGTTGCAAGAAAGAGATAGGTTCCCCATGGCATGGACCATATATGGGCATTTTTAAGACTGGCAGGAATTTTAAATCAAACACTGCACATTTTTATATTGATTTAGAGTATAAGACACACCTGAATTTTGGAAACAATTTTTTGAAGGAAAAGGTGCATCTTATATTCCATAAAATACAATAATAAAACACAGTTCCATAACAAAGCAAATCTGAATACATTGGCAATCTCAGAGGTGCATCTAATGAAACAATAATATTTTCAATAATTTAAAAACTACAAAGGTTAATATTATACATTGACTAAATACCTCAGATAATATTGCTGAACTGCCCCTACCATCCCAGAAAGCTAGCATGTGTAACTGTTTTATTTACTGATTTATTATATACTCATATTTTTTCATTATGCAAATGTTTGACAGAACATCATACTCTCCACAATAACACAGCAACTAAATGCATTTTGAATACCTCATATCTTATCACACTTGTATAGTTATTTATGAAATATGTTACTAATTTTGGCAACTTCCTTTAAGCATGATTATAGTAAGAAAAAAAAATGTAATTTAAAAGTGATCAACTGCATGTGTTCGCTGACATCACCATCGAAGAGAGTGCCTAAAGACACTTGACATTTGTTTGTCATTTAATATGAACACATATAAGCATGAATGCTGTCTTATTTATTTATGAACAAACATTATTTATATTTATTGCGAATGTCTGTGTAGTAACCAAGTAATACATGAACCCAATCCAAGTAACACAAATATGACTTTATCATAAACCTCTGAACAATAATGGAAATAAACTTCTCATGAATCCACACATAACAGGACACAGAACTGATGTGACAGGTATATCTGGTAGAACAAATAGCAAGTCCAGTCAATGCTGCTTCACGCACATATGTGAGTGAGTCACTGGCAAGCAGCACGGTGTAGACTGCACTGCACGCATGCCTCCCACAGGCGGCCTCCAGCGGCCGGCCTGAGCTGATACAATTGGCAGCCAATTTACGCACATGTGCATGGTGACACTACACTCGGTGCACTCACACTCACATGCACTAGTAGAAGGATACAGCACACCTCTTGCTTGTGCAAAGTGGGCACCCAGACTATGGAGGAGAGACACATCCATTGAATCCGGAGCGGTGGCAGCAGCTGGGGCTGACAGATGGAGTGGGACAATGTCCTGGGTGGGCACCGGGAGCATAGGGCTGGAATGCACAGGGGTGTGGACATGCTGGAGGGCGGTGGGCCTGTGCAGCACCTGACAACAGAACTGGAGAAGAGGGTGTCACTGCCACTTCAGTGTCATCAGCAGCAGTCCGATCCCAGTGTGGAGAAGATGGAGCTGGGCCTACTGGCAAGGGTGGCTGAGGTGATGATGATGATGAGCCCAGTGCAGGTGATCTGGCGGGAAGAGCAAACTGTGGCAACAGACCCAGGGCCAAAGATGGACAGGTGTCCAGCACCCAGAAGCTGCAACCCCAGGGCACACTATGTGGAGGAGGCAGCCGATGGGACGGGGGCACCTCTGCAGCAGATGATGACAGACTCGAGGTGGAGGGTGGCAGGGTGGGCTGCAGTTACAAGGGCTGCAACATACAAACCAGTAGCTTCTGGCAGCAAGCACGGGGGCAACTGATGATTGTGGCATGCCACCAGCCCATTGGCCATACGGATGTCACAAAGATAGCACCCCCAGTGGTGGACAACAGCAGCCGGTATCCATTTGGGCTGGTGACTAAATTCTCACACCCGCATCAGCAATCCTGGCACAAAGTGGTTGGACAAACCCAACTGTGGCAGGAATGGCACAGGCTACAGAAGGTGGAGAAGCGTGTGTGGCTGCCATCTGTGAAGCAACTCTGCTTGGCTCCACTCCCCCATACGTATGAAGTGATAGGTGCTTAGAAAATGAAGAAGGGAGTCATCTGGCGAAGACTCCACAACAAATTTTTTCATTTGGGACTTGAATGTACATACTAGTCGTGCCTCGCCATTTGATTGAGAGTGGAATGGCAGAGCTGTAACATGATGAATGCTGTGATGGGAATAAACAATTGAAAGGTACGAGAAACAAATTGGAGCCCATTATCGGAATTAAGGTACAATGTAATCTCTCAATAGGAAAAACACTCAAAGACTACAAATTGTGACCTCAGCTGATGTTGATGCACAATGGAGAATAAAAGGAAACTGAAAAATCCATGCACAACCAAGAGCCAATAGGAATTCAAGAAGGGACCCACAAAGTCTATCTGAATGCATTCTTATGGCTAACGAGAGCAGACAAGGGGGACTTGGATGCTCTGGTGGGAGCTGATTGTTTTTGGGTAAACTGCTCACAAGTTGCGGCAAAACTGACGTCTTCACCGTCAATCACTGGCCAAAAAACATGTCTCCTAGCTCACAGTTTAGAGCGTAAAACTTCCCAATGGCCCTGGTGGAGAAGGCATAGTACCTCACACCATAATGTGGTGGGAATGACTATTCTGGAAGAGAGGTCTTCTGTGGACAAAAGCAAAACAAGCACCCAGCATTGTAGGCAGTGCACTACCTTGTCAGGCAAGTAATTGTGAGGGGCAAACAAAGAAACTGAGGATCTATGGTCAGTAATAAATTGAAACTTGGAATCATACAAAAACACATGAAATTTCCAGAGAGCACACACTATTGCAACAATCTCTTTTTCCACCTGACAGTAATGTTCCTGGACCAGAGTGAGAGATTTAGAGGTGAAAGCAACAAGTCGTTCAGGGCCGTCTGCCTATCAGTGCATGAGAACTATGCGAAGGCCATACTGCGAGGCATCGGTCACCAAAACTATGTGCTGATCTGGAGAGAACATAGCTAAACAAGGGGCCAAGAGCAGTTTGGTTTTCAACATCTGAAAAGCAGGTTCACAATCTGGACTCCAGAAAAAAGGTACATTCTTGTGTAACAAGCTATCCAAGGGCTACCTGGCAGGAATTTATGGTAGTAGGGTATCTTCCCTAGAAAGGCTTGAAATTTCTTCATGGACGAGGGGGGAGGCACAGATATAGCCACAGATATGTGGTCTGACAGAGGGGGAACCAGATCCCTCATGACCTCTAACCCAAAATAAACAACAGAAGTTTGAAAGCACTAAGATTTCGTGAGGTTACAAGGTAAACCTGCAGACTGTAAGGCAGAAAAGAAAGTGCATAATTTTTTCAAATGATAGGCCATACAGCAGCCCATGACAACAATAACCTCCAGATAATTAACACAAGCCAGGACATGCATAGTCAGTTGCTCTAAAAATCATTGGAAAATGGTAAGGGCACTAACCACACCAGAAGGAATGTGCAAATACTGATAGAGACCAAAGGGAGTATTCAAAACAAGAATTCACTGAGATTCTTCATCCATGGGTACCTGCACTTACACTTCAAACAAATCAATTTTAGAAAAGTACTGGCCACCTGATATTTACGCCAACAGTTCCTCCTGGTGTGGGGAAGGATATGCATCCATGATCGACTGCATATTGACAGTAGTACTGACATCACCATAGAGGCAAAGTTTCCCTAACAGCTTGCGAACTATAAACAGCAGAGACGACCATTCACTAGCCATATCAGCTTGCACTTTCCTAGAGAATGAAGTCTGTCCAATTCTGATTTCCCCTGATATTTCAGGAATAGGATGTGCGTGACAAAAACGAGGCTGAGCCATGGATTTCAAACAAATAAGAGCAGAAAAATTCAAAGCACACCTTCTGAAAACAAGTCCAATAACTCCTCACACAGTGTTTCCAATAAAGAATATGGTACCTGATCAGACACAAGCTGAACTGCTTTGGTGATAGAAAATCCAAAATGCCTGAAATGTGTCCATCCCAAACAAATTCTCTACACTGGCATCAGAACCACCGAAAACGTAATGGAATGAACCACTGACTTATAAGAGCCAGATGCCATAAATTGTCCTAACAACACAATCTGTTCATTATGACCAACCAGATTCCGCATAACCGGAGTCAATGATGGTGAATCTAAACTCATATAGGTTTGAGAATTCAATAACATCATTGCAATAACTCTATTGACCTTTAGCCAGAGCACTTGCCGAAAAATGCTTAACTTGATAAACCACTTGGGAGAAGTCACAAGCATTCAATTCACACAGTGCACATTCATTTCCATATCCAGAGCATTTGGCCAATGGCACATGGAGGCGATGTGGCCATTCTTCTGGCAAGCATTACAAGTAGCCCAGAGCTTTAGGGCATGCCAAACGTTCATGCTGGACAAAACAGAAAGGACAAGATGGAAACAGAGAACACTGATGCTGGTTCTGTGGCAGTCATGGTTGCTTGCGCTGGCCTTGGTCTGCTTGGCACTGGTCCTGCATGTTTATCGCCTTCACTGCTGCTTCCTCATGCAAGCTATCTGTCCTCCTAGTGGGCACACATTGTGACACTAGTGTCACATCGCCCCACGCTTCAATTTGATCAAAGAGAAACTTCAAAAGATTGTGTTATTTGCAAAACAGGGGGTTTTCACAGAGTAAAGACTTCTGGCGTACTTTCTTGTCCAAAGCTAAACAGGTAATTTCATCGTGCATCATAGAGTATGTATGAGTTATTATGGGCATCAGTAACAAACTGACCCTTATGGCTAAGGCCATGAAGTTCAGCTCCCCAGGCTATGTATAACCGGTTTGGTTTCTTGTGGCATCTGTAGAATTCAACTTCCGCCTCTATTTCATGTGATCATTTGCTATGCTAGTTGGACAATAAACTGCACATGTAATTAAATGTAAGAGCTGCTGGTTCTTGTAAAAGGGACCAATCTAACACAGTAATTTATGGATTTTAGTTGGAATCCATGAGAGGAAGAAGTCTTTGCAACAATTCGAGTCTCTCACACCAAAACCCAAAAAATGCTGTCTGAGACTTTTTTTGTAAGCTTCCTGATCTTCGGCTCTATCATTATATGGAGGAAAAGTGGATGGATGGACTTGTGAATGATACCCTGTCTCATATTGGAAGCCAACCATATGGTAACTGCCAAAGTAAGCTGTCCAGTCAATACCGATAGCATGGTGTCCACAATGAATAACTTGATGGAACAGCACTTAAAGACTGCACCTGCAGAAACCATCCTATCCTCATTGCCTGGCGTAGTAACCAAGTAAAACACAAAACTGATCCAAGTAACACAGATATGGCTTTATTCATAAATCTCTAAACAACAAAAGAAATAAGCTTCTAGTGAATTCACACATAACAAAACGCGGAACAACTGATGTGAGCGGTACAACTGGAAGAACAAAGAGCAAGGCCTGTCAGCGCTGCTCCACACATATACACTCCTGGAAATTGAAATAAGAACACCGTGAATTCATTGTCCCAGGAAGGGGAAACTTTATTGACACATTCCTGGGGTCAGATACATCACATGATCACACTGACAGAACCACAGGCACATAGACACAGGCAACAGAGCATGCACAATGTTGGCACTAGTACAGTGTATATCCACCTTTCGCAGCAATGCAGGCTGCTATTCTCCCATGGAGACGATCGTAGAGATGCTGGATGTAGTCCTGTGGAACGGCTTGCCATGCCATTTCCAACTGGTGCCTCAGTTGGACCAGCGTTCGTGCTGGACGTGCAGACCGCGTGAGACGACGCTTCATCCAGTCCCAAACATGCTCAATGGGGGACAGATCCGGAGATCTTGCTGGCCAGGGTAGTTGACTTACACCTTCTAGAGCACGTTGGGTGGCACGGGATACATGCGGACGTGCATTGTCCTGTTGGAACAGCAAGTTCCCTTGCCGGTCTAGGAATGGTAGAATGATGGGTTCGATGACGGTTTGGATGTACCGTGCACTATTCAGTGTCCCCTCGACGATCACCAGTGATGTACGGCCAGTGTAGGAGATCGCTCCCCACACCATGATGCCGGGTGTTGGCCCTGTGTGCCTCGGTCGTATGCAGTCCTGATTGTGGCGCTCACCTGCACGGCGCCAAACACGCATACGACCATCATTGGCACCAAGGCAGAAGCGACTCTCATCACTGAAGACGACACGTCTCCATTCGTCCCTCCATTCACGCCTGTCGCGACACCACTGGAGGCGGGCTGCACGATGTTGGGGCGTGAGCGGAAGACGGCCTAACAGTGTGCGGGACCGTAGCCCAGCTTCATGGAGACGGTTGCGAATGGTCCTCGCCGATACCCCAGGGGCAACAGTGTCCCTAATTTGCTGGGAAGTGGCGGTGCGGTCCCCTACGGCACTGCGTAGGATCCTACGGTCTTGGCGTGCATCCGTGCGTCGCTGCGGTCCGGTCCCAGGTCGACGGGCACGTGCACCTTCCGCCGACCACTGGCGACAACATCGATGTACTGTGGAGACCTCACGCCCCACGTGTTGAGCAATTCGGCGGTACGTCCACCCGGCCTCCCACATGCCCACTATACGCCCTCGCTCAAAGTCCGTCAACTGCACATACGGTTCACGTCCACGCTGTCGCGGCATGCTACCAGTGTTAAAGACTGCGATGGAGCTCCGTATGCCACGGCAAACTGGCTGACACTGACGGCGGCGGTGCACAAATGCTGCGCAGCTAGCGCCATTCGACGGCCAACACCGCGGTTCCTGGTGTGTCCGCTGTGCCGTGTGTGTGATCATTGCTTGTACAGCCCTCTCGCAGTGTCCGGAGCAAGTATGGTGGGTCTGACACGCCGGTGTCAATGTGTTCTTTTTTCCATTTCCAGGAGTGTATATGCACAAGTTGCCACCAGACGGCATGGTGGAGACAGCACTGTGCGCATGCCTCCCACAGGTGGCCTAAAGCAGCTGGCCCACACTGATACAGTTGCTGGCCGATTCAAGCACAAGCATGGTGAAACCACGCTCAACACACTCCACTCACACTCACTAATAGCAATATACAACAGTTAGAGCATGATCAATTGTTTATAATGTGCTTTATTAAATATTGCTATAATACAGGGTGTAATGGGTATAAGAGCAGATATTTCTATTGGTGACTGAGCACAGTGTACTGAACAACATTACATCAGTATTTACAGACAACAATTATAGCTATTACAAGATTCCCTTTTTAAGTTGGTTAATAGCTCCAAGTACATGTGACCATGCCATTAATGATTATTTTCCTCTGGGCAGCAGGTCAGGTACTAAAGTGTGGATGCTTGGAGCAAATCAGTTGATCTATGCTGATACGCATAGCCCACTTAGCAGTGTAGTTATGACTGTGCAGAAAACATCAGGTAGTAAATAATATGACGTGTTTGTGGGAGACTGTCACACGGAGAGAAAAAATGACAAACACACTGATGTGTGTGTATATATATATATATATATATATATATATATATATATATATATATATATGAATATAATAGAGGGAAACATTCCACGTGGGAAAAATATATTTAAAAACAAAGATGATGAGACTTACCAAACAAAAGCGCTGGCAGGTCGATAGACACACAAACAAACACAAACATACACACAAAAATCTAGCTTTCGCAACCAACGGTTGCCTCGTCAGGAAAGAGGGAAGGAGAAGGAAAGACAAAAGGATATGGGTTTTAAGGGAGAGGGTAAGGAGTCATTCCAATCCCGGGAGCGGAAAGACTTACCTTAGGGGGAAAAAAGGACAGGTATACACTCGCACACACACACATATCCATCCGCATATACACAGACACAAGCAGACATTTGTAAAGGCAAAGAGTTTGGGCAGAGATGTCAGTCGGGATGGAAGTACACAGGCAAAGATGATGTTGAAAGACAGGTGAGGTATGAGCGGCGGCAGATTGAAATTAGAAATTAGCGGAGATTGAGGCCTGGCGGATAGCGAGAAGAGAGGATATGCTGAAGGGCAAGTTCCCATCTCCGGAGTTCAGACAGGTTGGTGTTAGTGGGAAGTATCCAGATAACCCGGACAGTGTAACACTGTGCCAAGATGTGCTGGCCGTGCACCAAGGCATGTTTAGCCACAGGGTGATCCTCATTACCAACAAACACTGTCTGCCTGTGTCCATTCATGCGAATGGACAGTTTGTTGCTGGTCATTCCCACATAGAACGCTTCACAGTGTAGGCAGGTCAGTTGGTAAATCAAGTGGGTGCTTTCACACGTGGCTCTGCCTTTGATCGTGTACACCTTCCGGGTTACAGGACTGGAATAGGTGGTGGTGGGAGGGTGCATGGGACAGGTTTTACACCGGGGGCGGTTACAGGGGTAGGAGCCAGAGGGTAGGGAAGGTGGTTTGGGGATTTCATGGGGATGAACTAAGAGGTTACGAAGGTTAGGTGGACGGCGGAAAGACACTCTTGGTGGAGTGGGGAGGATTTAATGAAGGATGGATCTCATTTCAGGGCAGGATTTGAGGAAGTCGTATCCCTGCTGGAGAGTCACATTCAGAATCTGATCCAGTCCCGGAAAGTATCCTGTCACAAGTGGGGCACTTTTGGGGTTCTTCTGTGGAAGGTTCCGGGTTTGAGGAGATGAGGAAGTGGCTCTGGTTATTTGCTTCTGTACCAGGTCGGGAGGGTAGTTACGGGATGCAAAAGCTGTTTTCAGGTTGTTGGTGTAATGATTCAAGGATTCCGAACTGGAGCAGATTCGTTTGCCACGAAGACCTAGGCTGTAGGGAAGGGACCGTTTGATGTGGAATGGGTGGCAGCTGTCATAATGGAGGTACCCACGTGATTTACCAACTGACCTGCCTACACTGTGAAGCGTTCTATGTGGGAATGACCAGCAACAAACTGTCCATTCGCATGAATGGACACAGGCAGACAGTGTTTGTTGGTAATGAGGATCACCCTGTGGCTAAACATGCCTTGGTGCACGGCCAGCACATCCTGGCACAGTGTTACACTGTCCGGGTTATCTGGATACTTCCCACTAACACCAACCTGTCTGAACTCCGGAGATGGGAACTTGCCCTTCAGCATATCCTCTCTTCTCGCTATCCGCCAGGCCTCAATCTCCGCTAATTTCTAATTTCAATCTGCCGCCGCTCATACCTCACCTGTCTTTCAACATCATCTTTGCCTGTGTACTTCCGTCCCGACTGACATCTCTGCCCAAACTCTTTGCCTTTACAAATGTCTGCTTGTGTCTGTGTATATGCGGATGGATATGTGTGTGTGTGCGAGTGTATACCTGTCCTTTTTTCCCCCTAAGGTAAGTCTTTCCGCTCCCGGGATTGGAATGACTCCTTACCCTCTCCCTTAAAACCCATATCCTTTTGTCTTTCCTTCTCCTTCCCTCTTTCCTGACGAGGCAACCGTTGGTTGCGAAAGCTAGATTTTTGTGTGTATGTTTGTGTTTGTTTGTGTGTCTATCGACCTGCCAGCGCTTTTGTTTGGTAAGTCTCATCATCTTTGTTTTATATATATATATATATATATATATATATATATATATATATATATATATATATATATATTTATAATAGAAGGAAACATTCCACGAAGGAAAAATATATTTAAAAACAAAGATGATGTGACTTACCAAATGAAAGTGCTGGCAGGCCGACAGACACACAAACAAACACAAACATACACACAAAATCCAAGCTTTCGCAACCAACGGTTGCCTCGTCAGGAAAGAGGGAAGGAGAAGGAAAGACAAAAGGATATGGGTTTTTGGAGAGGGTAAGGAGTCATTCCAATCCCGGGAGCGGAAAGACTTACCTTAGGGGGAAAAAAGGACAGGTATACACTCGCACACACACACATATCCATCCACACATACACAGACACAAGCAGACACTTGTAAAGGCAAAGAGTTTGGCAGAGAGTTTGGGCAGAGATGTCAGTCGGGACGGAAGTACAGAGGCAAAGATGATGTTGAAAGACAGGTGAGGTATGAGCGGCGGCAGATTGAAATTAGAAATTAGCGGAGATTGAGGCCTGGCGGATAGCGAGAAGAGAGGATATGCTGAAGGGCAAGTTCCCATCTCCGGAGTTCTGACAGGTTGGTGTTAGTGGGAAGTATCCAGATAACCCGGACGGTGTAACACTGTGCCAAGATGTGCTGGCCGTGCACCAAGGCATGTTTAGCCACAGGGTGATCCTCATTACCAACAAACACTGTCCATTCGCATGAATGGACACAGGCAGACAGTGTTTGTTGGTAATGAGGATCACCCTGTGGCTAAACATGCCTTGGTGCACGGCCAGCACATCTTGGCACAGTGTTACACCGTCCGGGTTATCTGGATACTTCCCACTAACACCAACCTGTCAGAACTCCGGAGATGGGAACTTGCCCTTCAGCATATCCTCTCTTCTCGCTATCCGCCAGGCCTCAATCTCCGCTAATTTCTAATTTCAATCTGCCGCCGCTCATACCTCACCTGTCTTTCAACATCATCTTTGCCTCTGTACTTCCGTCCCGACTGACATCTCTGCCCAAACTCTCTGCCAAACTCTTTGCCTTTACAAGTGTCTGCTTGTGTCTGTGTATGTGTGGATGGATATGTGTGTGTGTGCGAGTGTATACCTGTCCTTTTTTCCCCCTAAGGTAAGTCTTTCCGCTCCCGGGATTGGAATGACTCCTTACCCTCTCCAAAAACCCATATCCTTTTGTCTTTCCTTCTCCTTCCCTCTTTCCTGACGAGGCAACCGTTGGTTGCGAAAGCTTGAATTTTGTGTGTATGTTTGTGTTCGTTTGTGTGTCTGTCGACCTGCCAGCACTCTCATTCGGTAAGTCACATCATCTTTGTTTTTAAGTATATTTTTCCTTCGTGGAATGTTTCCTTCTATATATATATATATATATATATATATATATATGGTACCACTTATAAAAATATCTGCTCTTATACCCATTACACACTCTATATTACATTAGTACTGAAAGGGACCAAGCTGAGTCAAAATCATGTCTGTAGAGCATAAGAACAATGTATTTATGATGGAAATGGCCTTCAGCCAATGAAAGTTGACAGTGGCAGGACATGGCTACAGTCAAGTGAAGACAAACACTTCATAGGGGGTGCACTCAGGCGAACAATACAAGACACCTTTACTTTTGTTCTGGAAGAAGGGAACATGTGTTATCCAGTCGTGTGGGTGATTGGTTCTGGGTGGTGAACAGCCTCTGCAATACTTTAAATACTTTAACTTTTGAACAGAAGCTAACTTTCACGAGATCTGGACGTGCTCCAGTGCAGAACTAACTTTACCGCTTGCATTATGGAACTGACAGCAGACAGAGTATGAATTTCTACTCATTATTTCTTGTGTGTAAATCATCATGCTGAACTCGGAATTATGGTGAGCTGGTGAATATTTCATAGATTGTGATCATGAAATGTACTTAGATTTTTTTAGCACCTTTGATGACTATTTAGCTTGGGGACTTAGCTACCATTTTTGTAACACTCTCAATGCAACTTTCTGCTTTTAATAAGGTTATTTTCTGTCTGCATTAGAAGTGATTATTGTAGGGCCACTTTCTGTAAATTTGAGTTATATCTTATTGAATAACCATTATTCAACACAATTCTCTGATGTCATCTACATCAATATAGATGTTAGAACAGATCCCTTTTTATTAATTATTCATATATCTTTTGTTTAATATTTCTGTTTATTTTATTAACTTGCAATTCCAGTCAGTGCATTGACTTTTGACTGCACGATCACTGCTAAGGTTATTATTTGTGGTGAATTGACTGTTGAGCATGAGAGCAGATGTGTGCGGCTTGACCCTGTGACATTATCAAGCTATTCTTCTTAAACAGAGCTGTGCATACCCCAATTACCTAAGGTACGAGTGACATCAGATAAAGTCACAATTTGTTTGATCATGTGGGACACTGGTTAGAGAAGCTACTACTCAGCAGAATATCCCTTACATAACATTGCACATTGTGCTAACAGATTATGCTTGTAAGGGGCAAACTGTCAGCAGAGCACACTAATGACATCTCCTAATGTGGTATCACACGGCTGTAGAGGCAATCAAGAGGATGTTTTTGCTCCATGAGAATGCCCCAGATCTTTGTGCATAGGGCACAATCACATATGCCGCTTCCTTTAGCTATCAAATTTTGTCTCACCACCTATACTCTCCTAATGTGGTACTCAGTGACTTCTTCTTCTTCTTTCCTTGGATGAAGGAACCACAGTGTGGTAGGCATTTTCACAATAGTGACAAGGTGATCTTTGAGCTAGAATATTTCCTGAAGAGACAGAATGAAGACTGTTATAGCCAAGATCTTTGCCAAGTCATCTATGACTGGAAAAATGGGTCACACTGAAACATGTTTTTTTTTCTTTTTTTTAGGTGATACTAAAAACTTTATGACTACCCATCGGGTTTAACATGAGGACAGATAAATGTTCATCTACAGCTGAATGTCAGGAGGTGTGCTCCATGGTTACCAGACCTTATTTATAGTTTGTTGTTTCAATCTTACGTTTTCAGTCATAGCAATGAATTTGTATTAAACCAGTTCTAAACCTGCATGTTGGCTTCAACACCACACTACAGTTCTGAGCATGGTATTATGCTGAGGGAAATGCTCCTGACTTCCTCCTACCAGTTAAGTTGAACTGTAATCCTAACAGCAAATTCAGAGCAGTCATTTGAATGCAGCAGTATATGCACGAAAGGTACATAAAATAGAAGCATGTGTGCAGATGATTTTAACAGTTAAATGGACAAAGAAGGGTATTATCACATCATGTTTCAGCTACTTCTCACAAGAATACTCCATTAAATATGCAACACTCCTAAAAACTAACAATAATTGTTATGGATACAAAAATGCTGTAAAAAGCTTTAAAAGAATGTGTAACTCTAATTAATGGAGGGGAAAGTGCAACAGAGACGTGGTATTTCCCATCTTTCTAACCAAAAAAATTGTTAGCTATGACAATGAAGGTCAAAATTAAGTGAGCGATTAATGTTTTTTCTCTGACTGTGTCACTGGTATCTATAAGTGACTTATTTCAGTCTATATGGTATTGAGATTTCTCGTATTTGACAATTTGTTGACCATAGATTGAATAGCATCAGATTTGTACACTAATTTAATATATACAAACAATGGAAATCCAGGATGGAATAATGACAATATTATGAAAAGGAAACTTGCTACTTACCATACAGTGGAGATGCTGAGTTGCAGATAGGCACAACAAAAGGATTGTCAAACAAAGCTTTCGGCCCAACAAGCCTTCATCAGAATTAGACAAAAAACACAAACACAACTTGCACAGACATAATGTGTGCCTATCTGCAACTCAGCATCTCCACTATATGGTGAACAGCAACTATCCTTTTCATAATATTGTAATTTAATATACTCTGTGCATGAAGCAGTATTGCTAACTAACCCAGAAAAAGATGAGAACTGAAATAGAGCTAGAATATTAAAATGAAAGAAATGATATTCTTTTGTAGTTTAATCACCACACTACTGATATCTTTATGCAGGAATTTTTTTATTGAATGTGCATACCTTCATCCACCGACAATCTGCAATCTCACGGTCACATTTTGTTATTGATTCAGAAATAGGAGTCAGGCAGACAATAAAATAAATATCTGAGCAGGCAAAATTAGCACCATGAGTATGTCGGAAACAAATAAGATATCTGAATTCTGTTTGGACATTAGTTTCTTCAGGACTTCTCTTATTGCAGCATCTGGAATATCTTCACCTGTAAAATAAAATAAGTAAATTCTTTAGAAATCATGATACAAACCACCACAAACGTACTTATTTTCAGTTTACATAGCTAGTACAATCATATACCAAATACTAAAGCACAAAGGTAGTGGTGATGCTTGTGATATATAGTTGGAAGTGAAGTAATTTATTGTTTAGTATTAATTCTTAATTACCCTTTTCCTTTATCTTGTTCACCAAGTTAAATATAGACACTGAAACAGACATGTTCTTTCTTCTTTTATTGTTATCTATATGTTTAAACTGTTTCCTAGATGCTTCTCTGGAAATTCTCCTCCTTCCTCTTTAGTGAACTACAGTGCCATCACAGATGCAATGTTTCTTATCAGATCAGTATACATAAAATCTGCACTGACATGTTAGCTGATAGAAAGCCTGTGATTGTGTACAGAAAACTAAGTTTTAAAATGCTGATATCAGTCTCAGTGGATCAACATCATAGATATCAGAAATTAACTGAAAGGACAGACAAATTCTAAAGTACAAAGTACAAACCAATAGTAAAAAAATTCATGTCTTCTATTAATTAATTAATTAGTTCCTGCCGACCGGGCTGGTCGAGCGATTCTAGGTGCTATAGTCTGGAACCGCGCGACCGCTACGGTTGCAGGTTCGAATCCTGCCTCGGGCATGGATGTGTGTGATGTCCTTAGGTTAGTTAGATTTAAGTAGTTCTAAGTTCTAGGGGACTGGTGACCTTAGAAGTTAAGTCCCATAGTGCTCAGAGCCATTTCAACCATTTTGAATTAGTTCCTCATGTTCAGCAGATCCCATAAAGAGATGAACCTTTAAGGATGTGGAATGAGTCAAAGTATACATTAGAAAAAAAGAGATAACCAAACCACAGAAACTTAGTTTGTGCTCAGTACTAACGATAAACTATCAGTATACTGATTAGTGCTTAACCTAGTTAAATTTAACACAGTAAATTAAAAAGAAAGGTGCTGCTTTCTCAGTTTCATTAAAAAGTTGCTGTTTATCTCCTATGATTGGGAGCTTAATATTCACTTGATTTCAATGGTATTTTCAAGGAAAATAGTAACTTAACCTGTAAATACAGAGACATATTTACAATGCATTTCTGCTTGTTATTCAGCTTTATGATGAACACTGCTATTTGCCATGTAGCTAATTGAGCTTTTCAATTCTTCAATCTAGATTATCAAAAATTTGTAGAAAAATTATGTTTTTAATTTTCTTTTTAATTGATATGGATTCTCTATTTCTTGCTCTGTGTTAGATAGATGCTTGTTGAACACCTTTCACCCAGAGCACATAACTCCACTCTGAAACCTAGATGAGGTTGCAAAGCCTACATGAAAATTATTTTTGTGTGTTGTAGATTGTGTAGAGCACAGTTCAACTGAAACTGATTTTTATTGTTAGCAACAAAAGCCATTAACAAGCAAATATATTAGAGTGTGAGAGTAAAAAATTCCAAAATCCTTTAAAGGGTCACTCCAAGAGGTGCAGCTATCACTTCACACAATATTCTTACTATTAATTAATGCTGAATTAATACTTTATTTATTTATTAATTATTTGAGGCGCACTGCCCTGGAAGATAATGCCATTAGACAACGTGGACTGAAAATGCACAGAATTATCCAACACTTTTGCATTTAGATCAAAACAATGAGAGCTACAGCTAAGGGCAAATCATGCTGAATTGAGCTTCTGGATAATTTTATATATGTATTGACTCCACTTTAACTTGTCATCTAGCTAGATCACATGGAATCTTACATTTAGTGTAGGACTGTTGTATACTTCTGGTAAGAGCAGGTCATTTTTGCTTACTTGAACTCACATAATATGAGTCTTTGTGAAATTAGACTTCAACTATTTCCTGTGATCCAGTTGTAGGCCTGTTTGGATCTTATCTGAATTGTGTCTCTTAGGTTTGAATTTGGATTCTTTATTATTGTGCATGAGTCATCGGCAAACATGGAATTTTTTAATGAGTATTTAAAGCAGCGAACGCCAAGAACTTTGCAAATGTGCACAGTGCTTACATGCATGCAGATCTCTCATCTGACTGAACATTATCCCCACTATCACCACGCTGTCTGAGTGGAGAAAGGCAGAAACAGTTGATACACTGCATTAGGTGGTAGTGCAGTCATGCAATGAACACTGAACTGCTTGTAAGCAGCTTTGTTTTATATTTGTATTATGCTGCATTAATATTTGAAAATCTGAATGTCTGTACAATACTTCGTGAAGAGCAATATTATACTGTTACCAACTGTTGGTGCAAGAGAACAGACTTATAAAAATTTAAAAAATTGGGTTTACAACTGCATAACAACAGCAAAAATTGTGTCCATCACCTTTTTTTGTTAACTGCCTTCTGACTCAAGAATGTAAAAAGCAGGCTAGCACAGGCAAATAGAGCATTCCTAAGCAACAGAAGTCTGATAATATCAAACATTGCCCTTAATATGAGGAATAAATTTCTGAGAATATATGTTTGGAGGACAGTACTGTGTGGTAGTCAACTATGGACTGTGGGAGAACCAGAAAAGAAGAGAACTGAAGCGTTTCACATGTGTTGCTATAGAAGGTTTTGAAAATTAAGTGGACTGATAATATAAGATAAGGAATGAGGAGGTTCTCCACAGAACTGACAAACAAAAAAATATATGAAAAATATTGACAAGCAGAAGGTACAAGATTGTAAGCCATGAATTAAGGCACTGGAGGGAGGGTGGGGGGGGGGGGGGGGGGGGGGGGGGAACTTCATGGTACTACTGGGAGCTCTAGTGGGTAAAAACCACAGGGGAAAACAGAGATTGGAATTCATCCAACAAATAATTGAGAATCTACGATGCAAATGCTACTCTGTATGAGATGAAAAGGTTGGGACAAGAGAGGATAGTGTGGCATGCTTCATCAATCCACTCAGAAGACAGTTTGGTAGGGACGGGAGAGGGAGTATGGAAGGGAAGTGCACACAATATTGCTGTTGTAATGCAATTATGTGTGTGAGCTGCATTTGTGTGAATCTGTGTGTGTGTGTGTGTGTATGTGTGTGTGTGTGTGTGTGTGTGTGTGTGTGTGTTTATTTCAGAAGAAGGCCTTCTGGTAAAAACCTTATGTGTTTATTAGTCTTTTTGTTGTGCCTGTCTGCAACTCAACATCTCCCCTATATGGTGATTAGAAACCTATTCTTTTCACAATATCGTCATTACTCCAACCTGAATTTTCCATTGTACCATCATACTTTCTTTTCTTTACACATAGTTCACTTTTGTTGGAATGACACACACCACCACAAGAAGCTGAATGTTCTGTTGACACAACAGCAACTTGCAATTATTTTTAAACCCTGTTTCCCTTTCAAACTTCCACTTTTCAACCAGTTATCCATTTTAATGTGAATGGAAATGATTCTGATGTGTAACTGACAACTTACTGTATGTACCACAATGAAAGAAGAAGTAGGCTACTGTTGAAAATCAAAGGCGTGACTGTTGTGTAACTGTTCCTTACTGCGTTCACAGTACTGTGGTCAATATTTTTGGAACACAAAGAAGCTTGCAGACTAAATTTCCATTGTATGGATATCAAATGCATTCCTAATAAATAACTGTAAATCTAGTATTCATGGTAAATATTAATTTATTGCTCAAATAATGTGATAAATTCCTGGTGTTGCACATATTTAACAAGGGGCATTATGGGTTAATTTAATTTTAAAGTACTAATAATAACAATAATTACTGTTATTATTATTATTATTATTATTATTATGACAATGCCACAGAAAATTAGGAAACAGTAATAAGGCTAACCTCAAAATCCACCATTATGGAAAAAAGATGTATGGTGAACGCCTTGCAATATTTTGCAAACCCCTGGAGGTTCACGAACCACAGGTCAGGAAACGATGATGTAATGGAATGCATCTTTCTGCTCAGACAGCATGGCATGTCAGTGGGTTTAATGTGTAGACAGACAAGTGAGATCACACATGTATGCCTGAGCTTCGCACATGTGCACGGACATAAGCCGCAAGTTGTGCTGTGTACAATATGTCAATTGACTTGTCCAAAGGAATCAAGAATGCAAGGAACTTGCTGGCATCATCAATTAGCTGCCAGTAAACATCCGCTGCCATGACAACTATGTAGTGAGTGAGTGATTGTCATAAAAGACTAATTTTGCAAAACTTCTGTACCTTCAATGGTATCATAAGTTCTGCTGCTCCAATAATCTACTCACCACTGCTGAAAGATTTATCTGATGTGGCAATTCTGAGCACTTTTTTGTAGCTCATTTTTAAAGACGGGCTGCAACAACATGTTACTGACCAAAAACAAGAAATAATGGAATGGGCTATAAATACAATGGCATTCTACAAGCATACATGTACAAATACAAACACAATGATTTGCATGGGGTATGCACATATAGAGTGGCTTACTGTACTGTACTACTTGTTTTTAGGTCTGCCAACTTGTTCATTCTATCTTCACAAATTAAATCTTTAAATTCTATGTCCATGGTGTCGCAATGCATTCCACAGCAAATCTGTTGTGTCTGGTGAATATGCAATTGCACAATAGACATAGAGAATTCTCATTCTCCTCTTTGAAAAATAACTGTGTTTCTAATTCTTTTTTAAAGACTTATGATGATGGATCATTAGACTGCCACCATAATTCTGCCAAACTGAAGAAAGTTGTGTTGACAAAAAAATGCGGCACCAAATACGGGAAGAAACAGTGCTGCATCACAATGCTAAATGAAATGTTCACCACGGCAAGGAGTTCTGAGAAGGATCACGCAAAGCTGAGACAGATGCAACCAACCTGAGATGTACTGCATAGTGCTGAGACAGGCTAAGCCCCGGACAGCAGGCTCTCAAGAAGCTCTGCACACTGTGGCTGACCCTGCTTTAAAATCATTGGACAATCATTTATGTACATTAAAAATAAAGAGTGGGTCCAGTATCAAACCTTGTGGAACCATATATGTTGTGTTCCCTCATTCGGATGGTAGTTTCATGCCTGTGACACAGTTTGTCAATGTGACACCCACTTTGTTACGGAAGTGAGACTTCATCCAAACAAACATGGTGTCAATAATGCCATAACACCTTAGTCTGCCTATTAGAGTTTTTTGATACACAAAATCAAAGGCTTTTTTGAAATCACAAAGTACACCACTCAGATAATTTTTGTTGTTTAGCACTGTTATGACTTCATTTGTGAAGCCTTGTGTTTCTGATGGTTAACACATTCTGCTCAGATAAATGATTCTACATTCTGTCATAGGCAAATTACTCCAAAACTTTTAAAAGGAATGAAGGAGTGAGAAGCATCAGTAATTATGGATAGTTTGCTTAACTACTGTTTCATAGATGGATGTAGCTACAACATAGCCAAGTCTTCAGGAAATATGCCTTGAGTCATTAAATGATTGCGAACATAGCGTACAGTTAGTCCTTTCAGGTCAGATATCAACATTCTGCCACAAACAGCATCATAGACAGTAGAATTACATATTCTAGTGATTTGATAATTTTTAAAATCTCCTTATGGGTTCTATTCTTGAGACTAATGTCTGTCTGTGGTGCACTGAGTGTCTGTTAAAGTAAATATAATGCATCTGTATTTGCTAGTTTATTAGTTGTTGCCATGTCTGTTGCCATGGGTGAGGAAGTAATCAGTGAATTTGATTTCCAATGATTTAACTGTATCACCATTTTTACCAGAACTATTTTCTGCAGGCTCAATTTCATTTGGATTGCCACTGCAAAAAAGCCCTGTCAACCCCTGGTCACATTTTGTCAGATCCAAAGCTATCTGAATCACATAGAACTCAGCATGAAACACATTAAATTCATTGGAGAGATGGATCCTGACGCTAGAGTCAGAAAAAATGATAGAATAACCAATAGGGTTCTCTGGTTTGTGCTCATAAATACAGGGTATCTATAATTAAAGTTCCAGTTTCAAAACACTATAGAAAGAGAATCGATGCTCAGAATTATGTGAAAATTTGAACAGCATATTACTGACATAGGGGAAAATGTCATGGAACAAAAAAGTAAATATATAAATTAATAAATTCCCATCACTCCTAAAGTGACGTTCCAATCACCCACTCAACCTACACAATATCTTTGTCCATCCCAATGCCACTCCCACTCCAAACCAACCTGCCACACGGATTATATCACTGTGGGAGACCCAGGTGCAAGACCTGCCCAATCCACCCACAAGCACTTCCTACTGCAATCCTGTCACAGGCTTATCCTACCCCATAAGAGGCCACGCCACTGTGAAAGCGGCCACATTAACTCTGCTGCCAGCTGTTCACCAGAATGAATGGCCACTGCCAAACTGTGGCCAAGAATAATAAAGTTAATCATCCAGTGGCACACCATGCAGCTGACAGCAACATACTCAATTTCAATGAAAACGTCACAACCTGGGCCTTTTGGATCTTCCCTCTACCACCAGCTTTTCTACACTACGCAGTTGGTAGTTATTTTTGCAACACACCCTTCGCTCTCATAATCTTCCTGGCCTCAACCTCCATTAACCCACTGTCCTATCATCCTCCACCCAACCGCTTTTCCTTCCCTTCCTCTGTCCAGTTACTTCCTCCCAATTCATGTCTCGACGTCACCTCATCATGCACCACTCTCCACTGGCTCCTGGCTCTGGGATGTGTGTACCACATGCCTAGCATGTGAACCTGCCACCCCACACTTCCACATTAACAGCAGCAAATCAGCTGCCTCACTACAAGTCACTATCTACCCATCCCCAAATCCTTCTCCTGCCTTCCACATCTCTCTCCCTTTGTGTGTGTGTGTGTGTGTGTGTGTGTGTGTGTGTGTGTGTGTGTGTGTTTTGTACTCTAGCTCGAGAAGGGATTTATTCCGAAAGCTAGCAAGTTCTTTTATAGCTCTCTTTTGCCTGCCTGTTGATGACTCAATGCTTCTGATATTTCCCTGAAACTTAAGTAAAATACTTTATAAAGGATGGAAACATAAAAGTAAAATATATTTTTAATGTAATTAAGTTTGAGCCTGTTATAGTTCTATTAAAGCAGACAACATAATTCTTGTGGTGTTTTTTTTTTTTTTTTTTTTTTTTTTTTTAGTGCCACCTTGTGCCCAATGTACAATATACTTTTTCACCTGTAGCTTTATTACCACGAGCATGTGTTTATGCATGGTATGATCATGAACTATTTGATGTAATATGATCTCTTGATTCTCTAAGTTTTTGGTATGTATCTTTCATATCTGTATATTGTATTTCTCTTTCATGAGTAAGCAAGCACATCTTATTTTTAGTGAAATGTGAAATAAAGGATAACCCTTGTTTTGTTTTGTGACTGATCTGATGATGGCAGTTTATCAAAGTGCATCATCCATCTGAAGAAATAAAGTGTGCTCTAGACAGACAATTTTTGACTAAATTTTTTATTACATTAGTGAAAAATGCTGTACTAAAGATGTATGATCCACTGTTAGAAAACATAACTGATTTTGTTATAATGAACGATTGTTATGAAAGTATATGCAGCATAGGGTGTTGTAAGAGGGACAGTATTTTGACATTTGACATTTGAAGCAGAACGTGTATGCTTGCACTGCATATTCCTCAAATAAATTAAAGTTGTGGTTTGGCAATTCGGCTGACAGGTGAATAGTAATGTGAGTCTGTGACGAACACTTTTTCTATGTAGGTGACAGGTCCATACTTGAAAACAGGTCTATCCTGTCTTAGGAGGTTTATTTCTTAAACACGATTTCTGAAGCCATTTAGATTCCACTGGAGTATGTCCATTACCTAGTGATGAGGTTTCCCTTCTCTTCCTCATTGTACCTTGGTTAGGAGTCCAAGATCACAGGAGGAGAGCTCAAGGGCCTCAGCGTCAAAGAAAAATTTTGCCCATGACACTTTAGTCTCCATTCTGATGCAGTTCTTTGCTGTAAATTTTCCTTATTATCGGGAAGCAATTAGAGATGCCCTGAGACTGGGTAAACCAAATATTGCAAGTGAGATGTTTTCTTTTTGGAGTAAGGATGTCACAATGTCAGCAATGAAGTCTGCAGAACTGGCTCTCTGGCAGTCGATGGCTTGCCAGAGAGTGTAAATTGGCATGTGCAACAACATGGGAAAATGTTGGTGACAGTAGTTACTCACTGTATTCATGCTGAAACTCTAATGTTAACTGTAGGCTGTTTCAGAACTGATGCAACTGAGGTAACAAATGATGTGGGTGCTGACGGGCATGGACCGCAGAGGGAACACCCTGTACTGCAGCAAACCAAGAACAGAATGGCATCATTCCAGAAGATCACAGCGATCAGGCTTGGACTGCCGCGGGAACACCTTCAACTGCTGGTGGAGGGGGGAGGCCACAGACATACTGGACCAGGTCCACTCGAGGATCAGTCTCAGGTCACACCTGATGAAGGTTGCGAGCTATGTTACTGAAATATCATGCAAGTACAATGCTGATGTCTGGCAGAACACCCAACAACCCAAGATGTCGTCATGCAATTTGTCAGAACTGGGGCCTTGCAATTCATGAGCCTGTTGTGGGATGCACATTTCCACCAGTATGTTTTAAGTGCTCCGACAAACATTCAGCTTAAATGTGTCCAATCTAAACAGAATAAAATGAAATATGTGAAATCAAGTTTACAGAAGTGTGCTGTATGATGCAGTTACCCACCTCCCTGTCCCACAACAATCCCCCATTTACCCACTGTCTCCCACTTGATTTCATAAATTACAATCTACATCCAAATTTTTCACTCCCAAGTCATACATTCCCTCTGTTCTATGTACCATCCTCCCCCTCCCAACCCAGTCCTCCACCTTACCATGTGCTATACGCAATTTTCCATGCCTGAGCAAGGACAAGCTCACCAGTGCCACATTCGGCAGCCTGGTGGGCACTCTAGCACCTAAGGGTTAGGCAACCATTTCGACACCCCTAGAGTGCAGTTTGCCTACCTTCAGTTACTACAGCACATGGCAGACTGAACTGGTGAGGTACTTTCTGACATGTACATTTGTAACATGCTCAGCAAAGTTGTGTAGGCAGCACTGGGGTGTTGGTGAATGGGGGGGAGGGGGGGGGGGGGGTTGGTAGTCTTAGAGGAACACTCTGCCAATTTACTCATGCACTTGTTAATGTTGCACTCCCGTGTATCAAGCCACAGGAGGGCTGAAAAAGCCTAAGTATTCTTTTCTCCTTCAGATCATGTTCAGATTTCATTGAATAGTTTTTAACTGCCCCTAGGGTTTCCAACCTGTACATGAGAGCAAACAATCCTTATCCCATGCAGCTGAGTGCTTCGTCTTTAATGTGCAGATTATTCAACTTATTTCATGTTCACTCACAGTGCTGAATTCAAAGTTTGTACATTGGGGTGAGCAAATGTTTATCTTGCTGTTGTGGTCAACAGGTTGAATTGGAATGCTACATAAAGTGATGAAATATTTATTAAAAATGTCTCAGATCTTCTATTAATTTTCCCTCATGCAATATGCTTATTTCTTTTGTATTCGTATTTGATGATGCTTTCCGGTATTGATTGATGAGCTTCCAAGATGCTTTACTCACATTGTCAGATTTAATGGCTGTATCATTGTGCACCTTTTTCCTGAAATTTGAAAGCTCTGCCTTAAACATTTTCTTGGCTTTACAATACTTTTCCTTAAGGATGATATACTCTTTTGATTTACAAAGAAAGAAGAGGTCATGAACATTCTGCTTGAGTTTAATCAAACTACTTGGTAGTTTCAGCTTTGGTTTCTTTCTGTGTTTTAGAGTCCTTTTTACATCTTTAACTGGGCAACAATGATTTAAATGTCTCAAAACTGTTTCATAAAATTGATCCCATTTCTTGTTTGAGCTTGTTGTTATGAAGAAGTATTGCATCGTCTTTGCCCTAAAGCCTTCTACAAATTTTGCTGTTCGCAGACGCTTGTATGTGCGGTGAGTTTTATTGCTGTAAATGGTGCATTTCCTTTGCAACTTAAATTTTATTTTTATTTTTTTCCTCGTTTATGTTTTATTGCTGCAATATTATATTGCAGTAATGGGCTAAAGTAAAATTCTTTGTTTGAGATGAGTTCTTACCAGTCAAAACTACAAAAAATTAACTAAAAGCTAAAACAAAAAAAATTCCAGGATTCTTAAAAATTCCTGGGTTTTTCCTGGTTTTCTTCCGGATGAAAAAATTCCCTGATGTCCTAGAGCGTATACACCCTGCAGACCACACATGAGCACTGTGACATCTGTCACAATCCGCTGCCTTTGGTTCACTGTTGTTAATCATCTTCCAGACAGTTACAACTTGGCCTCATCCATTTTTTGTCAGTTTACAAAACTTATAGAAAACCTTTGAGGACTCACTTGGACAGTAATGAAGCGATGCAAGCAGAAGTGAGGCTGTGGCTCAACACAGTCTAACATAATACAGTGATGGTCTCAACAGACTGGTCTCGCATTGGGAGAAATGTCTTCATCGCTAGGGTGACTATGTTTAGAAACATAAATGAGATGTAGAATGTTAATAATGTTTGTTTTATTCAAAAAACTTTACGAGTTTTCACGTAAAAAATTTGGAGGCATTCTTTTTAGCATGCCCTCACAGGTAGGAAGAGAATAATCTAATTCCATTTCTCTTTAAAATTCTGTCTTTTTTTTTTTTTTTTTAATTAAAAGGTGTACAACTTTGCTTCCACCGTTTTCTCCCCAACAATTGAGGCTTTAATGAACCAATTGGTTACACACATATCATTCAAAGTATTTTCCATCGCTGGTCACTACTTTCTTCCACCTTTCAGGCAGTGCACGAATTCTGTGTTGAAAAAATTGTTCATCTTTTGAAGCGATCCACGAATCGATCCAATTTGTGACTTCTTCATGAGATCGCAAGTGTTGGTCAGCCAAGCCATGTGCCACTTATCTAAACACATGATAGTCAGAGGGAGCAATGTCTGGAGAATTCGGCAGGTGGGGTAGGACTTCCCATTTTAATGTTTCCAAGTATGTTTTCACCTCTTTTGGAACATGGGGTCAAGTGTTGTCATGCTGCAAAATCACTTTATTGTGCCTCTATTGTGGCCATTTGTGTTTTAATGCTCTGCTCAAACGCATTAATTGCATTTGGTAATGAGCACCTTTGATTGTTTCACTTGGTTTAACACCTCATAAGACAAGACACCAAGATGGTCCCACCAAATGCAGAGCATGATCTTGGAGTCATGAATATCCGGTTTGGCCATTGACGTGGAAGCATAGCCGGGATACCCCCATGATTTTTTGCGTTAATGGTTATCGTAATGAATCCATTTTTCGTCCCCAGTCACAATGTGATGCAGAAATCCCTTCTGTTTTTGCCTCTAAAGCAACTGTTCACAAACACACATATGCCGTTCAACGTCTCTTGGTTTCAGCTCACATAGTACCGAAGTTCCTTCTTACTGAATCATGCCCATAGCCTTGAGACGTTTTGAAATGGCTTGTTCTGTCACTCCCACTAATCATGCCAATTCTTCTCGAGTTTGACACGAGTCTTCGCTCAGCAATGTCTCCAATTCTGCACCTTCAAAAACATTCTCTCTTCCACCACTATGCCAGTCTACGGCATTAAAATCACCGTTATTGAAGTGTTGAAACCACTCATGACACGTTCTTTCACTAATAGCGTCCTTACCACACATACTTGAGAGCATTCGATCAGACTCAGCTGCTGGTTTCTTCATATTGAAACAAAACAGTAACACCTCCTGCAAATGGCGAGAATTTGGCTCCTAAACTGACATTTTCAATCTAGAACAACTTTATGATGCATACACAAATTGACTAATGTTTGAATCAGGTTATGTTGACTGAGGTCCAAGCTAACTGCCTGATGTCTGCGATCTGTTTCTTTTGACCACTACTTATCGTTGTTGCCACCAATCAGTAAATGGCAGAAGCAAAGTTGCACACCTTGTATGCACCAGCATTTGTGAGAAACACAGCATCAATGATTTTCTGAGGTTTTTCTGTTTTCAGTTTTACTGTTTGTGTTTGGCTTAGTGCTTACCAATTCTGTCATTATGTGTAACCATTCTTATGTATGGTTGAATCAATTATGTCCTTTGACTATAGAACTTAGTGATATCAGACTGCAAGTGAGTGCAACATGACATGTATAGTGCAGGTGCTGTGTGCAACTTGACATTGCTGTGAACACCAACAGCATACTCAATTACTGAAACCATGCAAATCTGCAGTTCTAGAGAAATATTTTTCAGTTACACAGGATGAATTACAACCATACAAAGATTCTGGCACAAATATTGAATTATTGGATGGTACCATAAAACAGCTGATTGTGATATGAGTGAAGGACAAGTTAATCAACCAAAAAAGCAGTTACTACCTTTAACAAAGGTGAGAACCCTCACTTAAATCAGTTAAAACAGGAAAAGAACTACTTTACAAGAACAATGATCTGACCTCAAGTCTAGGTACAGCACCAACAGGTATATTGTGCACTGGACACACCAGAAGATGTGAATTTCAAGTGAAGCAATCATTGACCTGCCATAGGTTGCAAAAGGTGAGTGTGCCACAAGACACATGCTAGCCTCTCAGCAGTTAGTTCATTGGCACAACTGATGATGACAACGTTGCCATTTGCCAAAATATTAAGCCTCTTGAACACCAAGATTTGATGATATGCTTGATTTTTTTTTTTCATAAAAATATGTAGATAGCTGTTATTTAAACTGATTGCATACTCAAAATTATTCTATACTAGTTTTGTCCAAAAAGTAACACCATGCACCTAAGGTAAAGGACATCCTTACAATTTGTGTAAACCTAGTACCAAAGAGTATAGAGTACACACCTGGTTCTAAATATCCACCGGGCAGTTTCCAGTGAGGTACCGTATGAAAGCGTTCCCGAACAACCAATAGTTCTTGGTCCTTGTTTACAACAACAGCACCTACTCCTATCATTGTATGTGCATATTGAGGAATATTGCATATTTCTGTGATTGGCAGCCACTTGACCATGGAAACACTCATCGGTTCTGCATGGTGAAACACGAAACCATTCTGAAACAACATTTTTTTTTACATGTAATCTTTTCAAAGATATTCCCAACACAAATGAAAACCTCATAGTAATATAAATAGAAACACAGAAATAACAGATGATTCATTATATATGAGAAGTTGTAATTAGTTTAGTGTTCTCTTCATTGTCCCTACACAGGAGCCACTGTCAGGGGCTGTAATGTATTACTAGACTCCTCCCTTAATATTGTAACTTGAAACTGTTTAAGTAGGCTTTTGTAGGACAGTTGATGTATAACTTCAAGGGTTGCAGCTCAGATTTTACAGTATTTCTGTGACATCTACTTTGAGTCAAACAAACCTGAGCCCCCAAGACATTCTTCATGGAAACAGTTTATAGGCTGTGGATATGTGATTTTCCGACATGACCTTTCTCCTGAGGGTGACAGTCCAGATACATATGCAGAAAGAAAGACACTGTAAAATATGAAAATTAGAGAGAAGTACTAGCAATGTGTAGCTTTTAATCAAACTATGAGATATATCTGGGAATTGTGACTGAGCATAGCTGTCAAGTGGTTAGCACACTGAGCTTGCATTCAGGACAAACAGGTCTCGTATATCATCTAGTCATCCTGAATCAAGTTTCCTACATTTTGTTACATCACCTACGATAAATCTTGAGGTTGGTCTTTTGGAAAGCAATGGCTGATTTTATCCTATAAACTAGCGTACACATCTATAATAAGGCTGGATTAACTGTTGCTGGATTGTAGAATTGTTAAGTCACTAAAATACACTGGGAGGTATGAGAGCTGTACATGTAAAGAAGATACAAGCTTTCTTACATGATCCAGTCATCCTGAAGTTGGATCCTCATGGTTTCCCAAACTGCTGCAGAATGGTTCATACTAATATGCCACGACCACACCTTTCTTTCCTTGCCAATTATTAAGAGTGTATGATGAAATAAATTTTTATATTTATTTTATTATATATTTATCCTGGCAAGGTTAGCTCCATCATATCCTCTCTTACATCTAATCAAGCATCTTCATGTTTTATAATTATATTCATTGTGCAACATGATTAGACAATTTATAGGCAGGTAGATGTAGACTCTGGGCTGTGGCAGCAATGGATGTAGCAAAAGAGAAGGGAGAGATATAAGGACATGGGGAAATAGAAAGAAATGACATGATTGAGAGAAAGAAGGGTGACTGGAAGAAAAAATGCATATTTGCTTCATTGTTTGACACACAGATATGACCAATTTTTGGAGGAAAAATCATGAGGATGTCAAAGTAAAGTGCCTCAACTTTTCCTTAAATGCAACAAGGCATAAAACAGCATGTAGAGAGCAGGGTAGCATGCTCCAGGTGGACGTCAATAATTAATAAGAAGCTTGTGAATGTTTTTGTTTTATGGGTGGGCACAGCTGGTCTATTGTTTGTCGTGTATGCTACAAAATCTGTAGTTCCCACCCTCTTACAATTGCAATTCACACTGAGATGATTAGCCAACAATAGATTTTTTTTTTGAAAAAATAATGTTCCCCTCTGCTTTTGCTTCAAGCCAATGTGCAGTGGCTTCCATATGCATTTAATTATTTTAATAAAGTCTTTATTTACTTGAAGTTTACTTTTAGTGACTATTCTTATTTATAGCTTGGCTCATCATCTGTTTGCTATTGAATCATTTAGAAAGTGTGCACACATGCAATTACAAAATGATAATCTATGCAAATGAATTTAAGCTGAAAAGCAATTGGAATTCTTTTACAAAATTCTCCAGGTTCTATTTCAGAAATACTAAGAAAATGAAAAGGGAACAAAATGGCACTCAACAATGACTTTGTTAATATTACAAATCGATACACTTATGAAAGACAGCCACATTTACATTTATTCATAGATCATTGTACTGATGGAGATGGTAACTTTAAATCGGTAACACAGCACACATTTAAACCAACTTCATTATTATTTCACTAATATTAATAACTTAGACAAAGGATGACACCCAAGACAATACAAGAGTTAATCAGCTTCACAGTCAGAGTCAAAGCCAGACACACACACACACACACACACACACACACACACACACACACACAGAGAGAGAGAGAGAGAGAGAGAGAGAGAGAGAGAGAGAGAGCGCTCAACCTTTATAATGAATGTTATACTTTTTATAGACCAAAAACAAAGGTTATTTGCTGCTGTTTAGATACAGGTACTTTGGTATATTACATTATTTCTACTGTATGATATTTATACAGCACAATATATATTTTATATATGAAAAAACAGCTGCTAGAATGGGATACTATGTAACTTCCATTATTGAGATTATAATAAAATGATAGGTAGTTGTTGATCCATAAAACTAAGTGACACATACACTGAGAAGGAGATAAAGTACACACAGCATATGGTAGCCTATAACTCATCTGCTAACCACCATCATAACTGGAATATGAGGTCATGACACAATCAAACAAGCTGATGTTGAAGTCACAATATCCACAAGCATTCATTGTTAGTTGTAACAGTCAGAATTTTCACTCTTTGTGTTATGTTGGACTACAACGCAATAGTGGATTTCCTGCAGAATAAGTAGCTGCACAAGTTTCATTTCGCATTCTGTGAAAATATGTTTATAATTTTTTTGGGGGCTTAGAGACAAGTAGAAGTTTTCCGACACATAGTGACACTGCTTTGCCACCTAAGTTACTCATCCAAACTTATATCCAGATTCTTCAGGATTTTCTGATACAGTATCACAGCACCAATAAGAAGAATAGGGGCACGTGTTCACAGAATTCAGGAATGAATAAGCTGTTACGAGATACTAAATTTACTTGTGACTTGTGAGCAGGTATGAGGGACGTCCTACCCAAGATACTTCCACCCCTCCCGAAGTGGTATTCCGCTACCCACCTAATCTCCACAATAGCCTAGTCCATCTGCCACCTTTCCCCTCTACCTACACCACTAGCTAGCCCACAGACAGCTCCCCCCTCACCCACAAGCGCTAGACACTTCTGCCCCAAACCCCTCCCTGCCTCCCATCTCTCTCCATCCCTCACTCCACCCCACCCCAGCCTACACTCCCACCTCACCCCAATGCACTCACTGTGGGCCAGGAAAGAGCTGGCAGCCAACTGAGCACAATTTAGGGAGACAGACGTGTGCATGTGAGTGAGTGTGTGTGTGAGTGAGTGAGTGAGTGAGTGAGTGAGTGAGTGAGTGTGTGTGTGTGTTTGTTTTCCTACAAGCTTGAAAAAGGAAGTTCATTCCGAAAGCTAGCACAGCTCTGTACCCTTTGCTTGTGTACCTATTGACGATGCAGCGTTTCTGCCTTTCACTGAGTCGTCTCCTTTATTCCCAAATCATTCGTTACTTGGGACTTCTTTGCGGATAGTTTTAGGCCCCGGTTCTGTACCTACCATAGCAATGAAGGCAGGTCATTAGTCATGTGGATGATAGCACTGCTGATACCTACAGGTCACATAGTTCAGTAAAGCTGGAGTCATTAGCATAGAAACATAATTTTCAGGACATTACCAATGAGATGTCACTGACATAAGGAAAAACAGTGGGCCGAAGGCACATCTTGTGGCACTCTTTGAGACCACTTTCTTCCATAATGCTTTTCCACCCCACAGGTAACAGCCTGCTTTTTGTTTGTCATGTGACTTTCAGAATCTTTCAGCAAACCATCCACAACTTTTTGCTGTTGAATTTTTATATGCTTCGTGTCAAAACTGATGGTATCAAATACTTTGATGAAGCCTGGTAGTGCGTCACAGTTGTCTGTGGCATACGTTGGTTAAAGCCAAAAGCCAACAGCAGTGAGATTTTTGCAAAAAATTTAGGGTATATCAAAGGGATAGGCTAATGGGAAATAGAAAAGGCATATTTGTCACAATAGACAAGATGCTAAAATCCACCAAGATAGAAATTGAAGCTACATTTGAGACTGCACAAGATTTGGTATGTAGGATGCTTGCAACTGATAGGTCTGACAGTAGATTTAGAGAGATCCGCTTCGGTAATACACACTCTATGTGATCAAAACTATCTCGACACCTGGCTGAAAATGTCTTACAAGTTCAGGGTGCCCTCCATCGGTAATGCTGGATGTCGGCCCACCCTTAGCCTTGATGACAGCTTCTACTCCCGCAGGCATATGTTCAATCAGGTGCTGGAAGGCTTCTTGGGGAATGGCAGCCCATTCTTCACGGAGTGCCGCACTGCGGAGAGGTATCGATGTCGGTCAGTGAGGCCTGGCACGAAGTTGGCGTTCCAAAACATCCCAAAGGTGTTCTAAAGGATTCAGGTCAGGACTCTGTGCAGGCCAGTCCATCACAGGGATGTTATTGTCATGTAACCATTCTGCCACAGGCTGTACATTATGAACAGGTGCTCGATCATGTGCTGTACATATCCCTTCCCTTCATGTTTCCACTTCACTATCACATTGGAAACAGTGGACCTAGGGATGTTTAGGAGTGTAGAAATCTCGTGACACCCAATCACCTGACCATGTTCAAAATACATGAGTTCTGCTGAGTGCCCCATTCTGCTCTCTCACGATATCTAATGACTACTGAGATCGATTGCTGATATGAAGTACCTGGCAGTAGGTGGCAGCACAATGCACCTGATATGAGAAACATATGACATATGTTTGTTTTTTTTTTTGGGGGGGGGGGGGGCGGGAGGAGATCCAAATACTTTTGATCACATAGTATAACATGCAGTTGGTGGCCAGTCACTGCAAGACCTCCAATCACTGCATGTCAGCGGAAACTGTCCACCTCTGAACAGCTACATGGTAGGAATGCCAACCATTACTGTGTGGAGTTATCACCAAATGTGCACTACTGTAATTGTACCAAGGCACAACACATTTATATGGACTGCATTAAGACAAACTGTTGTGACAATCTTATATGTTCTACATTTGGCTGGGACATATTTGACATAAATGTATGTTTTATCCATAGATGTACACTTTTTTTCTCCTGTGGAGAAGACTGGAATAATCGAAACTATTACGAATGAATATACAGTTGTACAGATGATGGTACAAATATGCTTTTTTTGAAACTTTCTGATGCTTTTATTAATTAAGCTTAATTAAAAGTTTTAAATTTAATGGTTTTGCTTAATTTATAATTAGAATTGTAATACAACAATGTAAAGTCATTTCACTGTATATTTCTTAAATCAAAGTAATGTACATCTTTTACTTCTTTCCACATCCCAGAGAATGCTTACGTAATGTAACATAAACTCCAAAGATTTTAATTAAATTTGTTATAATCAGACAGCCAACTGTTCTCTGTGCAGCAATGGGTACAGCTTATCTGAGGCAGTTATAACAGTGTTAGTACTGAAACCACCACTGTCATTTCCTGTTGTTTTTTAACTATTGTAACCTCGAGTCTTTAACATATCCTCTGCAAAACAGTATTAATTTATTTTGGTTCTAATGATCAACTATTGTGGTCAATTCACTAGGGATGACTAATACTCAAAGAAATACTTGAAATAATGTGTTCACTCTCTTACCTAATGGAGCACTAGTTGAAAATTATTTCCCACCAAGTCCACATACCTCTAAACAGTTTGCTAAGAGAACATGTGCAAACAATGAATTTTCAAAATTATAATTCCATTTTGTTTTGTTTTTTTCTCAATATGTTCTTGTACTTTATGTTTTATACCTCATTTCTGTTTTATCTATCTTGAATAATTCTTTTCTTGTCCAAGCTCATCTCTCTGTTGCTGATTGTCCTTTCTATGATCTATACCTTCTCATGTTTCCTGATTTCACCTACTGCTGACAATTCATTGTTGATGTCTATCTTGTTTAGCTCTGTTGTGTCTCCCTTGACCTGGGGTCCTGACTGACTTTACTATGTAATTTTTGACACATTCTATTTCATCCAACTTTTTCTGCTCCCTTTTGGTGACTGCAGGAGTACCAAGTTCCATAAGCAATTCCATATAGTTCTTGTTTAACGTCATCCTGACTGAAAGTAGCTTTACCTTTATGTGGTTCTACAGGAAATGGTTTGGCTTCATGACTACCCAATGACAGAATCATGATAATGTAGCTACAACTACTTCCTGAATATACTGCAGTAGCTGCTGACAAAAGTGATGTCAGCCATAGTGATCCAATGCTTGTCCTCACTTCTATATGTTGAAGACTGATATAAAACACACACACACACACACACACACACACACACACACACACACACACACAAAGCCACTGTTGTGTCACAATGCCGTTACCAGACAGTGGCACATAGTGACCTTGCCTGAGGAGATTGGTGGGGAAATGGAAGAGATGTGCAGTAGCCAGATGGGCCAACAGAACAGGGAGGTTGGGGGATAGGAAAGATCATGCTAGTGTGTGCAGAGGAAAGGATAGAGATGACTGGTAGAAACAAGAAACACCAAGAAAAAGGAGAGAAAAGGAGAGTACAAAGTGGAGGTGGAGAATGGGAAGTTACAATTGGTGAGCCAGGCCTTGGTGGATAAGTAACTGGGGGATTATGAGGCTACCTTCAGAGCAGGAGAATGGAATGAGATGACTATGTGATGATGGGTGGAGGCAGATGGTACTCAGGACTAATTGAGATTAATACTTGAGAAGGTTGCATTAATGAGGGTATGCTTTAGGGAGAGTTTCCACCTTCACATTTAAGAAAAGCTGCATTGACTGGTAAAACTCCAGGGGGTTGAAATCAACCAAATTACGTTGCAGCAAATGGGTGGTCCAGTTGAAACAAGCAATGTCATTCACACCATACTTTTCATCCAGCCAAAAGTAATATTTCACCACCCACCAAACCTATGATATACCCTTGCTTGTCTTGACATCTTTCCTACTCCCTACTACTTGCCCCATGGCTCATATCCCTGAGATAGCAGGCACACAACCTGTCCTATATTTCTGCCTATCTAAGTCTACTTGGGCCTTGTCACTGGCACTTCCTACCCTCTTAGAGACAGAAAAGTGTCACATTTTACATCAACTTAGCTGTGACCACTGTGCAGCTTTCTATGTGGGTAACACCATTAACACACTGACCAAGTGCCAACAAGACCACCTAGCTGCAGAACATGATGTGCAATATAGTGTGGCTGACTTCAATGGTTGCTTCACAACCTATAACATCTGGATCCTCTGCCATATCATGAGCTCTACTCCCAAACGAGATTCTTCATTCACACAACGCTCCTATTGTCAATATCTGTTAGCCCTGGTCTCCACATTCTCCTCCCTCCCACTTTGCATTTCATTACATCCAGCTTCCTCCAGACTAGTCTCACAATCCTCAGTCATTTTTCTACCACACTTATATCACTGAATGTATGCTTTACTTGTCTATTTATTTCCTTTTTGTTTAATGGAAACTTTACTTTCCCCTACACTCTTCTTTTTTCTCAAAGTTTTTCTTAGTGGTTCCATATCCTCCCCTCCACCCATCTATAAGTTCCACATTGCCCTTCCATCCTCTTTCTCTCTATCAGCACCCCACACCCCTTCCAGTTTTCTCCTATCACTAACATCGCATGCTGTAGTATGCAGATATGTCAGGAAACAACAGTCTCTCTCTCTCTCCTCTCTCTCTCTCTCTCACACACACACACACACACACACACACACACACACACTCAGAGAGAGAGAGAGAGAGAGAGAGAGAGAGAGAGAGAGAGAGAGAGAGTGTGTGAAATGGGGGACAGGGAGTGGAGGCATGCTCCTCAGCTCTGAGAAACAGCAAGGTAATATGACAGATTATAATATACTTAGCCTGAAGGCTGCTCTCTTCAATTTGGTAAGCAGTGACCTGCCCTCACAGAGAACTCCACAGTATGATCTACTGTATGTCATAAAAATGCAGCGCTTACCTACTGCCAATAAAATATATAGACACAGAGTGGCAAAATGTAGATTATGCACTAGTTTCAAAAATGTGTACTGTGATATTCAATCAAAAGTGTTGAAAAATCTAACAAGCAAGTTAAACTGTTTCCATACATCCTAGTTTTATCAAGTAATCAATAATAAGGAAATACATAACTACGCAAGAGCAAAAATATAGTATTTATTGAATGAGAACAATTAGTACATACCTTTGCTAACACTGGAATCCACTCTGCATGATGTAAGGCTACTCTGAACCAGACTGCTCGAACATTCTGTTCTGACCAGTGTTCAAGGGACTCTAAATGAAAACAAAAGTAATTTGAATAAGTAAACAACTACCCTTAAGGAAGTGACATACAAGAAGTGTCAGAATGGCAGATGGAAAAAAAATTGCTACAAGGTGTACATCTTTGCTTCCACCATTTTTTCCCAAACATTTGAGGCTTTAATAAAACAAATTGGCTACACACGTATCATTCAAAGTATTTTCCATCACTGGCCACTACTTTCTCTTATCTTTTGGGCAGTGTACGAATCCCACGCCGAAAAAATTATTCATCTTTTGAAGCGATCCACGAATCGATCCAATTTGTGACTTCTTCATGAGATCGGAAGTGTTGGTCAGCCAAGCCATGTGCCATTGATCTGAACAGGTGATAGTCAGAGGGAGCAATGTCTGTAGAATATGGTGGGTGGGGTAGGACTTCCCATTTTAACATCTCCAAGTACGTTTTGACCTCTTTTTCAACATGGGGTTGAGCGTTGTCGTGCTGCAAAATCACTTTATTGTGCCTCTCACTGTATTGCAGCCACTTGCCCTTTAATGCTCTGCTCAAATGCATTAATTGCGTTCGATTATGAGCACTTGTGATTGTTTCACTTGGTTTTAACACCTCATAGTACACAACGCTGAGCTGGTCCCACCAAATGCAGACATGATCTTGGAGCTGTGAATATTTGGTTTGGCCATTGATGTGGAAGCATGGCCAGGATATGCCCATGATTTTTTGCGTTAATGGTTATCGTAATGAACCTATAATGTGATGCAGAAATCCCTTCTGTATTTGCCTCTGAAGCAACTATTCACAAACACACAAATGCCGTTCAATGTCTCTTGCTTTCAGCTCACAAGGGACCCAAGTTTCTTCTTACTGAATCATGTCCATAGCCTTGAGACATTTTGAAATGGCTTGCTGTGTCACTCTCACTAATCGTGCCAATACTTCTTGAGTTTGATGTGAGTCTTCACTCAGCAATGTCTCCAATTCTGCATCTTTGAAAACATTCTCTCTTCCACCACTATGCCAGTCTATGACGTTAAAATCACCATTATTGAAGCGTTGAAACCACTCATGACATGTTCTTTCAGTAATAGCATCCTTACCATACGTACTTGAGAACATTCATTGAGACTCAGCCGCTGTTTTCTTCATATTGAAACAAATCAGTAACACCTCCCACAAATGACGATAATTAGGCTTGTAAACTGACATCTTCAATCAAGAACACCTTTATGATCCAGACAGAAATTGACTAATGTTTGAATGAGGTTATGTTGACTGAGGTCCAAGCTAATTGCCTGAAATCTGCGATCTGTTTCTTTCAACCGCTACTTACCACTGTCGCCACCTATTGGGAAACAGTGGAAGCAAAGTTGTAGACCTTGTATATAAAACATACAGTAAACACAAAATAGTATATGAAATAAGTTGATCATAATATATTCAAAAAAGAGGAATTTCAAGAAGTATGACACATGAACTAAAATGGAGTTTACATGTAAAGATAGGCTTCAAAGTTTTCATGTACACTTGCACATACTGTTGTAAGTTTGTTTCTTCAACAACACAGATTTTATTAGGCACAGATTATTTACAGGCAAATCCCAGAAATTAACAGTTCCTGACTCTTCCGGAAATGCAAACAACAAAACGCTTCTGGATGTAAATACCTCATGGTGAACACAGTACTCTGAATGATTGTTAAATAACTCACAAGTCAGTGGTGGAGAACACTGTTTGCAGGTTTGACTGGGAAATGCTTGGATACAAACCACATTTTTGGTGCACTCCTATGTCATCAGTTTGTTCACTGAAAACTCAAGGTTTGTTTGAATGGTGCACAAAGATTGTACCGCATTAGGCAGACAGTCGAATCCTTGCGCTAACCAAATGTCATTAGTAGGTAACAATGTCATAAATCAGTGCCCAGGAGAAAACCGTGTGGTGCATGGTTGTCATCTATAGATCCACCAGAGAGCTTACTAGAAATATCAGCTGGTAGACAAGTGAGGCCATGGTGGCCCCTAGCAGCCTTAAATCTGCCACGGGTGTTTTGACATATGAACTGGTGCTGGCAGATGTATCCTACCGTGCTGTGCTAGTGACCTTGCTGGATCTAAGTATATTTATATTGAGTGATCCATTAATAGTCTGGAGGGATTTCAAGACATACCATCATTCTCGGTGACAAATGAATGGGTCATTGGAAGAAAGACCTAATCTTCCATTTACTAAAGATTAGTCTGATCATTTTTTTCCAAGTTCTTTGCAAGCTCAGAACAAGTAGCTCAATTCAAACATTTAAAATGTTATACCTTGAAATACACTCTTGCCGTGGCCATGGGCTGCGCTTTTGGGTGTCTGTATGGTTGTGTGCATGTAAATGTATGTGCTATTGCTAGAAAAAGAGCTATTGTGAATGCTGTTTTCTGTTATGTGTTTCTGTGCTCCATGCATCGCTCCACTATAGGCAAGTGTCTGCCATTTCCTTATTTTTTGTATTACTCCCGCAGGTTAGCACTTTCTTCTGCCAAAGCCTCCACACAAACAAACTCAAATCATATAATTGCTGAAGAAAACTACACTGTACCTTTCTATTTAAACATAAGAGATCAAAATTTTGTACAAAGTTCTAAACAGTGTGCCTGAAACATATATCTGCATGAGTTGTTATTTATTAACTGAGGGCAGAAAGATATGAGGTGTTGGTCATGTAAGTGCTTCCAAGAGTATCATTGTGGTTCTAGGCAGTGTTCAGAGATATATGAAGATAGTAACTGGTCCCGAAAGAACAGATACCATTGACCATGCAGCTTTTCTAGAATAAATGATAATTAACTGAAACCCTCAGCTGCCGACAGGTGTTATTGATATACCTCGATGGGAACAGCTGAAAATGTGTTCCCCGACTGGGACTTGAACCCGGGATCTCCTGCTTACATTGCAGATGCTCTATCCATCTGAGCCACCGAGGACACAGATGAATAGCGTGACTGCAGGGACTTATCCCTTGCACGCTTCCCGTGAGACCCACATTCCCAACTGTCCACAATCTACATATGTAATGTTCCTAATAGATATTTACCCATCCACTCATTACTCGCGCCCACTAAGGTGACGATTCCCGTAAGAGTTCGGGAAACCTGTGCACATTCACACTCGGGAACAGTTACTATCTTCATATATAGTTGAAAGGCACCCGGCCATCGACCTTCATCTGTGTGAATGTGCGCAGGTTGCCCGAACTCTTACGGGAATCATCACCTTAGTGGGTGCGAGTAATGAGTGGATGGGCAAATATCTATTAGGAACATTACGTATGTAGATTGTGGACAGTTGGGAATGTGGGTCTCACAGGAAGCATGCAGATTGATAGAGCATCTGCCACGTAAGCAGGAGATCCCGGGTTTGAGTCCCAGTCGGGGAACATATTTTCAGTTGTCCCCATCGAGGTATATCAACAACACCTGTCAGCAGCTGAGGGTTTCAATTAATTATTAGTGTTCAGAGAGACCTAAACTGATGAGCCAAGACAATGAGACCACTGCCCACCATGAGACTGAATGCACCTGATGGCACTGCAGGCAGGTGATGAGTTAAAGAAGTAAATAAGAGGAGCAGAGCCGAATGAAGAATCATTTCAACAATGATAGGAGCCACAAATGGGGGAATCCACTGACATAAGTGACTCTGACAATGTACAGATCATTATGGCCCAGGTCCTGGAACAAGCATCTCATAAATGGTGAAGCTGGTCAGCTGTTTGCATGCTACTGTCACAAGCAGCTAAGAAAAGTGGTTGAAGGAGAGTGAAGCCATTAGCAGACAAGGTGTTGGATGTCTACACCTCATCACAGAACCTTCAGGTTGGAGACTACTCTCTCTCTGAAGAAGGGTAGGTGGTGGTCTGTGGCAGATCTGACAACAGAGTTTGGTGCTTATACAAACACAAGTGTTTATAACACACTGTTTAGTGCTCCACAGCAGACAACATCTATGTATTTGCATCGACATCATCATCATCAATTATGATTGCAGAGGGTGCAGGATCTTCCAGATTGGACTGTGGAACAATGGAAACATGTCACCTAGTATGATGAATCACATTTCTGGTTACACCAGATAAACGGGTGTGTCAGGATACGCCATCACCCAGGCAGACAAAGGCCGGCAGGGGCAGTTTCATGTTACGGGGGACCTTCATCTAGGCTTCCATGGGACCTGCAGTAGTAATCAAAGACACCATGACAGCTGTGGACTACACGCACATTATTGCATACCATTTGCCTCCCTTCAAGCTTTATGTTTCCCTCAATGGCGACAGCATCTTCCAGCAAGATAACTGGCCTTGTCACAATGCCAGAATGGTACTACAGTGGTCTGACGATCATGATAGTGAACTCACTATCTTCTCCAGCAAATTTGACTGATCCAAACCTGATGAAATGCACCTGTGACACTCTCAGGTAGCAGCTCTGCATCCACAAATCCCTCACTCATAATTTATGGTATGACCTATGCAAACACATCTGGAGTCATATATCTCTGGAAATGTACCAAGGACTTGTCAAATCCATGCCATGCTTAATCCCTCCTGAACTGCGATTCAAAACACACTATTAAGCAGTTAGTTATAATGTTTTGCCTCATCAGTGTATTATGTCAGGTGTATTGATACAAGACATATGGCAATAGCCTAAACATAAATTTCTTGGTCTCAATGTACTAACTGATCATGTCATAAACCTGCAAATTCAGTCATCTGGCTGTTCGATATGTACAATGAAGGATCGTCCAATTTTTTAAGTACAGTGATGAGTCTTACCAACTGATATGTACTGTTTGTTGGAGCATGAGGAAGCAAGAAGATTTGTCAGTACTTGTGAATGGGCAGACTGTGGGAGGCTAAAGAGTGTTAGTGATGGTGCTTGATCTTGCAACCTCTGAGATTAGAAGTTTGCTAGAATTGCATCAACACAGGGAAATGAAAAATCCGTACACATTATAAAAGTGGATGTGTGTGTGTGTGTGTGTGTGTGTGTGTGTGTGTGTGTGTGTGTGTGTGTGTGTGTGTGCACTTGTTTTCACAAATCCTCCTAAACCACTGGACTGATTTCAATCAAACTTGGTATACGTATCCCTCACAGTCAGGCAAAAATTGCTGTTGGGGTAAGAGCCATCTACCTATTATAGTTCAGGAAACATGACATCATAAACAATGAGATGCATGAAAAACTGCCACATCATGCACGATACTTAAATTTATTACTTCTGTGATATTACCTCTACTTTCACTTAATTTTTTCAGATAGCATCCAATTATGCCACTAAATGCACCTATAAAATTATATCATGGTGCCAAACATAGCTCATGAGGTATGACATCATAAATACTGAGATGCATGAGAAACTGTTGCACTGACCATGATGTTTAAATTGATTACTTCTTTGCTACTAGCTCTATTCGTGACATATTTTTCAGACAGTATCTCAATATGGTGCTAAATGTACCTACACAAATACATCTTTGTAAGACACACAGTTCACAGAATATGATGTCATAAACACTCCAATGTATGAAAAAATACCGGATTATGCGTGAAATTTTAATATATTTATTCTTTATTACTAAGACACTCCTACAGCTGAGTCAACTTACAAAAATCCCTGACACCTGGCAGCACTTTTGACAGCTTTCAACTGCGAAGTGCAAACAGCTGTAGGTGAAAACAATAGCCATCCATACAGCTATGCAGAGGTGTTGCCATAAAGACTTTTACAGAATTGCATTGTAGACATGTGTAGAAGCTGTACTTACAAATTTGTACATTATGCATATTTCTTTGTACGACTGTTCATAATTTCAAAGGTATTTTCACATAGACATGGAAATGAAATTTTTTCAATATTACACTAGCAACACAGTTCATTTTGTGTGTCCATTTCTAGTAGAAAACTGCCAAAATGAATATTCTGGGAATGCTAGGTTTCTCAGATAGTTTGTTATATGTATGTATGTGTGCAAAAATTATCCACTTACTTGTTGAATAACACTTGACATATTGTGAACTTCCTGAATTTTTGAATGGGTCGCAGACAGACCACACCTCAATCCTACTGGGTGCTTGCGGAGCTTAATGTACGTATTGTAAAACCTCGTTTTTACATTCCCACATTTTATATTTTTCTGCTTTTCATGTTCATTTTTGTAGTCCCTACAGAAGTCCTATGCATTCAATACAATGCTTTCCCACCATTAATGATTCTGTGTTATAGCATTTCCTGCAATTTAAGTTTTCATTGACATTATCATGACCTTTAACATTGATTTTCATACAGGTTTCTGCACGAAGTGTATCATATTCCTGCTAAAAGTCAGACTTGGAACAAAGCAGAAAACATAGCATTAATGCAGGACACAAGATTTTCATTGTCGGCATGTTGAGTCATGGCTGTCTGTATTATAGATTCGCAGTGTCTGGGAGGGTGGGAAAGTATGCTGAGTAACTGCCTTAATGATAATCATGATCTAACGATAGTGACTCTAGTAGGAACCTCCTTTCTGCTCATTGTGTTGTAATTTTTTAGTCATTATATCACATTACAATAATGTGTTGTTGGATCACCTCTTTGTTAGTGGCAAAAGTACAACTTCTCATTATTATGCACATGGTGAGTATTTTAACATCAACATAGCATATACACTGAAGAGCCCAGAGACTGAATGCCCTCTGGGGGGATAGGGGGGGGGGGGGGGGGGGGAGGGTTTGCACATGTGTTGCATTAAGTAGATAAGGAAAAGTGACAGATTTATGGCCCAGCCCCTGAAAACAAGAATCTAAGAACCAGTGAAGCTGGTCAGCCATACGTCTGCTACTACAGTAAGCATCTATTATCAGGCATTGAGGGACAGTGAAAACACATGAAGACAACAAGGTGTTGGACATATACACCCCATCATGGAACGTGGAGCGATGGTCTGTAAATCAGAACAAGTGGTAATCTATGGTAGATTTGATGACAGTGGTCAACGCTGATGCAAGCACAAGTGTTGCAGAGCGTGCTGTTCAGCACACAATGTCAAACACAGGACTACCTGGCAGACGACCCTCAGGTGATCCTATGCTGATCCAATGACACAATCAATTACAACTGCGATGGGCATAGGATTATCAAGACTACACTGTGGAACAATGGAAACATATCACTTCATTGGATGAATCATGTCCCTTGTTGTGCCATGTTCACGAGTGTATCCAAACACGCCATCTTCCATGCAAATGGCTGCTCAAGATATTCAGTGCGGCTGCCATGGGACCTATGCCAGCTGTGGACTATGTGAACATTATTGCAGGCTACCTGCATCCCTTCAAGCTTGATGCCTTCCTCAATGGCAATGGCATCTTCCCGCAGGATAACTATTCATGTCATGAAGGCAGAATCATAAATCATTGGTTTGATGAGCACAATAGTGAATTCACGCTGATGTCTTGGCCCCCAAATTTGCCTGATCTGAAACCAACGGAAGACATCTGGGATGCTATCAGGCACAAGCTCCACGCCCACAAACCAATGGCCCTTAGTTTATCGGAATTTGGTGACCTGTGCGTAGATATCTGGTGACACATAGCTCCAGAAACCTACTGTGGACTTGTCAAATCCATGTCACACACTACATTTCAAAGTTGGGCAAAAGTGTCATTAAGCAGTTGGTCATAATGCTTTGGCTCATCAATGGATCACAGCATAATGTGAGAAGAAAGATTCCATGAATCAGATTTATGAGCAGCTGGACTCATGAATGAATGCAGGAGTCCACATTCAGTGAGTCTACTCCACAAATATTTCTTACCATAATCTCTCTCAAACCAGAGACCAGCAGCCATAATGTCTTATGAATGCTGTATCTATGTTTCCCACAAGGTACAACAATAACAGAAATACCAGCATGAATAAAAAAGAAAATGAGGAATGGAAACCACTTACCTGTTGCTGATTAATGCATGGTTATTAGACACGTTTTTTCAGCACAGATATTACTACCTTATAAATTACTGTTCTCTTTCTATTTACATACACACACAAGCACTCACTTGCACCTGCTCATGGTGACACTCACTATTAAATGGTGATTTCTCAGGCTGACAAGAGTGGGGAGTGAGGAATAGGATGTTGCAAGTAGGAGGGGGTACAATGTATGGAGCAAGGAGTGGTGAGTAGATAAAGAGAGTTAAGGGGGGCATGATAGACAGGGAGACAGCTGGCTTGCAGTGGGCATTGTAAAATGAAGACTGAAAATGGTGGCATTAGAAAAATAAGACAGAGAGAGAGAGAGATGGAGTGATGAGGAAGGGGTAAGGGGGAGGGAGCCTAGTTATACAAACTGATCTGTCCAACTACCATGAGCACTTCCACAGGGCATCTTTATACACTAACCAGTTTATGGGCCACTTCCTAACCACTCAATCCCAACATCTATTTTCAACTCAGCATTACTGGTCCTTCTCATTTCAATCAACTAGTCTTAAATGTTGAACTTCAGTTTTCACAAAGCTCCATCAATACCTCTGTTCATATAAAATGCACCAACAACCAACAGTATCTCCATTTTGACAGTATCATCCGTTCCTCAATAAGAAGTCCCACATAGCCTTAACATCTATGGGAGTCACATCTGCAGTGGGAGACTGGTGTTAACAAAGTGAGCTGATAATCTTGCGAAAGCCTTGACAGACAGACAATATTCTGCTCAGCTAGTCCAGAATCAGATTTCTCATGAAATTTCTTCCTGTGACACCAAACAACACACTACATTGTGAATCACTCACTGATCAGTACTCCTCTTATCAACCAGGTCTTGAAAAACTCTGCCACTTCCTGTTTCAGGCTCTGGCTGCCTGTCATCATGTCCTGATATATGGGACATTCATCGAAAACCCTAACATCATAACTGAAACAAGAATTTTGTAATCAACCAAACCTAGGCAATATCCTAGCCTAGTCTATCTTTATGCCGATCTTACTCGTAACCTAACAGCACATGGGTCTTACCCCTTTAAGCAATCTAGGTATGAGATCTGTCCTTTACACACATTTACCACCTCCTGCGGCAGTGCTTGCACGGGTGATTGCTATCCTGTAAAAGGAAGGATAACATCTCAAACCAGCCAAATTATGCACTGACTGTGTTGACATTCCATGTGCCATGTGGGGACAACAATTAACCACTTGTCTCCATGCAAGGATGACCAATGTCTGTGGCTAACTGTGAACTCAGCCACCTAGTGCAGAAAAATATACTATACCACTGCACCGGTGATCTCAATAGCTGTTTCAGTAACTTTATCATTTAGACTGTGTGCCCCTCCTCTCCCCCCCCCCCCCCCCCCCAAAAAGTGCTCACTGCACCAGTTACTCTAAATTAAGTAGATGGAAAATGCCCAGTCAGCATATTCTCTGTTCTTGCAGTCCTCCTGGTCTAACATACCTTAGTCCCTTACTATCTTCCTTACCCTTGCCCTCATTTTTCCGCTCCTATAATTTACCGTACCACTTCTCCGTTGCCCAAACCCTGGACTTATCTTTCCATGAAATTCCCCTTATTCCCCCCCCCCCCCCCCACCCCTCACTTTGTGAATGCCACCTGTTTTAGTCCTCATTCTTATGCTTCTGAGAGCTATCTGCCTCTCCTCACTCTCTGCCTTCCCCTATACATCTTACCCCCTTTCAGTTGCCACATGCCTACCCTCACCCTCACTTGTGCCAGCCTGAGCAATTACTCATAAACAGTATGTATCACTGAATTTGGGTCAGAGAGGTTTTTTTTGTGTGTGTGTGTGTGTGTGTGTGTGTGTGTGTGTGTGTGTACGCTTGAACTAGAGAAAGAGCACTACCATGAAAGCTAGTAACTTCTCTGAGACATTACATGTGTCTATGAACAACACATTAGTCAGCTACAGGTGAGAGGCTGCAATCCTAGAAATTGCTATATATGAAGGAACTAACTGTTACACCAATTTAATTTAGTATACCTTTGCCCTTTCTGACTTATGAGGTCTGTTCAAAACATTGTAGAACTTTTGTCTGCAAAATTTTTCTGCACTTATCTTTTATGTACTGTGCATGGTCTCATCCTCCGATATTGATGCACCCTTCCCACTGCCGTTTCCACTTCCGGAAGCACTTTTGTTACACCTCTTGCTGGACTGCGCGAACACTGTCTGCAAAATTTCTTTTTATCTTGTCCATCATTGCAAATATTTGTCCTTTCAATGGAGTTTTCAACAAGTCCACAGGGGCCACATCTGTGGAGTATGAAGGATGAGGCACCACAGCTATTTCGTTTTTTGTGTAATAGTCATGCACTAACAGGGATGAATATGCAGGTACATTATCATAATGCAAGAGCCATGAATTGTCTCGCCACATTTCAGGCCATTTCCTTCTCATATTTTCTTGCAAGCATCAATTTATAGTGAACTAATCCTTCAAAGCCAAAGAAAACTACCTGCAATGCTTTGACATTTGACCTGGCCTGACAAGCTTTTTTCGATATTGGAGAACCTTCCCTGACCCACTGTGAAGATTGAACCTTGGCCTCAACATTGTAACCATAGACCCACATCTCATCACTAGGCATGATTCTCTTAAAGAACATCTCATTCTTATTTGCGCAATCCAAAAGCTCTTCTGGTCTCTATTCATGAACCGTGGACGAACCTGGTGGCAACACGATACATTCCAAGATGCTGTCTCAAGATTTCATGGCATGACCCAACTGAAATATTAGATTCTTCTACAATCTCTCGGACAGTCAATCTTTGACTGGCATCCACAATTTTGTTGATATTCCTAAAATGAGCATTGTCTGTAGGCATCGAAGGGCACCCTGCATGATGGTCATCCTTAACTTCTGTAAGGCTATTTTTAAACCATGTGAGCCATTCATAACACCACACTCATCACCATAGGTTGCCTGCATCATTTGGTGTGTCTCTGTAAAGGTTTTCTTGAGCTTCACGCAAAATTTAATGTAGATGTGTTGCTCCTCTAACTCTGCCGTCTTGAATTTTGCAAACTGTGGGACACAATGTTCAGCTCAATACAGCACTCAACAATAACCAACAGACATACAACAATAAAACTTGCAGCAGTTACACATTAAACACAGGCGTGTGCAGGGATGTCAACCATTTTTTACTCCAAAATACCATTGGCGTGAAATTATGAATGTTCTGGAATTTTTTGAACAAACCTCCTATAAAGTGTCTTAAAGAGTGACAAGGAACAAATCAAAATGCAGGCTTCTAAAATGATTTGGTTAGATAATTTATTATTTCAATTTCATTGCAGTGTGTGTAACACTTCTGGCAAGTGCCTTTGCTAGAAAAAGTATTCTTCATGTGATAAAGAACAGCATGTAACAGGGAGAATGTGTTTCACGAGCAAGCCAAGCCACTATCACAGGTGTCTAAATAATTTTCTGCGGCATTTTATTCCTCATAATATTTCACTTAATGAAAAAACTGTTACTGAAGCAATAATTTTCTTCACATGCCAGCTGAAGCACTTGTTGTCGTGAATGCTCCTGTCTTGACCACAGGTTTGTTCTGGTGAAAGAACACTTTCTTGTGTGTCAACCTGGGTCATTCTTCAGTTCTTTTATGTTTTAAATATTTCAGTCCTGCCTTTGTCCCAGTATTCTATCAGAATTACATTATATGGGCTCCAAAAAATCCATGATAATCACCTCTGGGAGGAGTGGGAAGGACTGTGGAAAGGATGTTCTTCATTTCAGGGTATGATGAAAGTTAGTCGAAGTCCTGGTGAATGATTTGGTTATGTTCTTCTGGAGTAGGAAGGTATTAAGTAATGCAGATGGGGGCGCATGAAGAATTAAGGACTTGTGAGGACACGAAGTAGGCAATCTGTTTGAAGGGCAATACCTGTCTGTGAGGGCCTCAGTAAGACCTTCAGCTCACTATGAAGGGGATTGTTTGATGTTGGATATGTCCTGTTCGTGAATGGCCAGACGGCATAAGACAGATTTTTTAGTGTGGAACAGAAGGCAATTATCAAGATTGAGGTAGCATTAACGGCTGGTGGGAGTCATGTAGCCATTATACAGAAGGAGATCCAGAAAGTTGGTACACTAAGCTGAACAACAGATGAAACAGAATAGAGAGAAGGTGTTAAGTATGTTGAGGAATGAAAATATCATGAGTGAACCTGCTTAGGATTTAGGAAGCTAGGAATGTTTCCTCCTTCTGGCACATCAAAAGGCTGACGCAGGAAGGTGTCCAGTGGGTGGCCATCCTGGCATGATCATGAGGTGGCTAGAAACGTTTCCTCTAGGTGGGCATAACCAGAGTTGAATATGAGAGAGCCATATCTCCATCATGATAGGCATACTTTTTATACTTGCTTATGAAGAGTTGAGTTTTAAATGTGCCAAATCTTTCACAGTTCTGTAAAATTCAGATTTTTGATTATGCATCTACCCTGAGTACTCCTATGAAAGATGTGTTCACATCATAAAATACTGACTAAAACACATTTTTAATGTGCCAATCACAGTGCAGGCCTCGTACAGGTTGGTCAAGACCAACAAACTACAACACACACTTTGACCTGGTGCTCTCTCACTAAGCTAAGGCAGAAAGGGTCTTCAGTAACACACATGTAGGTTAGTACAGTAAATCCACAAATGCAGAGCACTGTGCAGAAACTTGATGCTCATCAAATATAGTGACAAGGAGGCCCAAGCCCCAGCAACACACTTCTGTAATTGCACCATCGAAAAGTATAGACAAAATCTGAATTGAACACATTATAATAAATAAGATCAAATACTTTATTTAGAGTTAGGGAGCTTCCTTAAAGTATTGGAAATGTTCTTTGCATCTGTACCACCTAATGCTGGTAGAAATTCTGTCCATAAAAACAATCTAAAGCTCTAACAAGTGGATCCAGCATACTCATCTTTATCATTTGTGCCATGTGAGTCAGAGTTGTGCTAACTTGTATCAATCTGTGGAATATACATGAAGTATATAATACAATCTATTGGAAAAATATTTATCTTTTTTTCTGAATGTCAGGAAGATATTATATCAGCTTATCACTCTTTAATACTCGTCACAAAGGCATAATTTGGTTCATGCCAACACTGAAGTCACAGTGGGCATGTTCCTTATCTTCCAACAGTAAGTGCAGCGCAGCCTATCATTCATTAAAATTTTGTAATCAAGCTGCTCATTTTTTGTTGCTTTGTGCTATAGGTATATACACAACTATCTTTAACACTAGAATAGCAGAATATCTGACCTTTCTAAAATGATCGAGTCATTTTGACCCCAAAAAGTGCTTTCATATTTGACTTAAGCAAGTACTTTATTTTAGTGTGTGTTAATCCCTACCATTTTATGAGTTATAACAATAATTATTTAACACAATAATTAATATATTACTTACTTACCTCAACAACAAAATTTCTTGCCAATTTGTTGTTGCCTCTGCTAATAAGTTTCCTAAATTGTAGACTTCCATATATTAACTATTTGTAGAACCTTCTAGACATATTTAGTGCATGTGGCTTTGTTGCACTTATTACTCAAGTCACTGAAATCTACAAGATGCACTTAGCATAAGTGATCTGTCTTTTACAGGCACAGTTTCTGCACCATGGTTTTGTGACACTTTACACACCTTTTCAGAGGCTGATTTGGCACTTCTTTTGCCTTCTGGATACTTCTGATCCCATATCCTCTTCTCTTGTCTATTCTTATTGCTGTTTCTTTTTTTTTTTTTTTTTATGATCCACCATTTATTTCCACCATGTCCAAGAAGTTGTAGGAACCATGTATCGTCCACCTGCTACGTGCAGTATCCAGAACAAATTTTAGCTCTGCAGTGGAGTGTGCACTGACAAAAAACTTCCTGACACATAGTTTTAATCTGCCACGAGATTTTAACCTTTTTTAGGATATTTATGGGTCATTTGATCAACAACATATCTCTGACGTCGATCTGTTGTAGAATTTTAGAACATGTTTTTTGCTCGAATATCATGTCGTTTTTGGAAACTCAGAATCTACTATGTAGGAATCAACATGGATTCCGGAAACAGCGATCGTGTGAGACCCAACTCGCTTTATTTGTTCATGAGACCCAGAAAATATTAGATACAGGCTCCCAGGTAGATGCTATTTTTCTTGACTTCCGGAAGGCGTTCGATACAGTTCCGCACTGTCGCCTGATAAACAAAGTAAGAGCCTACGGAATATCAGACCAGCTGTGTGGCTGGATTGAAGAGTTTTTAGCAAACAGAACGCAACATGTTGTTATCAACGGAGAGACGTCTACAGACGTTAAAGTAACCTCTGGTGTGCCAAGGGGAGTGTTATGGGACCATTGCTTTTCACAATATATATAAATGACCTAGTAGATAGTGTCGGAAGTTCCATGCGGCTTTTTGCGGATGATGCTGTAGTATACAGAGAAGTTGCAGCATTAGAAAATTGTAGCGAAATGCAGGAAGATCTGCAGCGGATAGGCACTTGGTGCAGGGAGTGGCAACTGACCCTTAACATAGACAAATGTAATGTATTGCGAATACATAGAAAGAAGGATCCTTTATTGTATGATTATATGATAGCGAAACAAACACTGGTAGCAGTTACTTCTGTAAAATATCTGGGAGTATGCGTGCGGAACGATTTGAAGTGGAATGATCATATAAAATTAATTGTTGGTAAGGCGGGTACCAGGTTGAGATTCATTGGGAGAGTCCTTAGAAAATGAAGTCCATCAACAAAGGAGGTGGCTTACAAAACACTCGTTCGACCTATACTTGAGTATTGCTCATCAGTGTGGGATCCGTACCAGATCGGGTTGACGGAGGAGATAGAGAAGATTCAAAGAAGAGCGGCGCGTTTCGTCACAGGGTTATTTGGTAACCGTGATAGCGTTACGGAGATGTTTAACAAACTCAAGTGGCGGACTCTGCAAGAGAGGCGCTCTGCTTCGCGGTGTAGCTTGCTCGCCAGGTTTCGAGAGGGTGCGTTTCTGGATGAGGTATCTAATATATTGCTTCCCCCTACTTATACCTCCCGAGGAGATCACGAATGTAAAATTAGAGAGATTAGAGCGCGCACAGAGGCTTTCAGACAGTCGTTCTTCCCGCGAACCATACGCGACTGGAACAGGAAAGGGAGGTAATGACAGTGGCACGTAAAGTACCCTCCGCCACATACCGTTGGGTGGCTTGCGGAGTATAAATGTAGATGTAGATGTAGATGTAGAACATTCACCCCAAACTTATTTGCACTGTAGAATGTTAAAAGGTTTTCAGGTTTCTGCTTTCCTTCTTTGCTTACTGTTACTTCACCATGCAGTGTACTCAGACAAATTACAGTTTTATTCCTCTTTCGTTGGCATACAATCACTGTGCAATTTGTGTTGCAAGTCTGGCACAGGACTGTGGTGCAGTGTATTTCAATATTTAGCTTCTTTACCTCATCAGGGATTTCATAACGGGTCTTGTTCATTGTACCAAAATACGGAAGTTTTCTTTTCTTTGACCTTCTTAGCAAGTTGAAGAGATGTGATGAAGTTGTCTGTCATCACATTTCTTTGTTGATTTGCACATGGGTCCTTGAGACGCAGAACAATGCACTCTCCAAGTGACTGCATCCCTTTGTGTATGTCAAGATGTGGAAATGCAATATTTATATAGCTTGCTGCTACAATGGCAGCAATCCAGACTTTGAGAGTATATTTGTAAGGTTTGTTGGGCTTCAATTGTGTGAACCTGCACCTTGACTTGCTTGGTAATATTGCTTGCCTGTAGTTATATTTTCTCCAAGATGGTAAGAATAACTGTTCTCCACAAACTTTCCCAAATTTCAAATACAAGAGCAAATTTGTATCCCTGTTGGCAGGTGCTGAGCTCACATTCATTTTTCATAGAAACAGAGAAATCTGAGAAACTCCCAACACCTCTCCCTTGATGACAGTACGCCCTCAAGCATGCAACAAAAGATGATCCACAGAGATACCTTTTGAAAAAATGAAACCCCGAGATATATGACGGCCATCAATATTCCCAGTTCCTCAAGTGACACAGTCGGATCATTGTTTTTTAGTACTAACATTTGATTCTGTGTATTTCTTGATGAGATGTGCCCACTGCTTCATTAAAAATGACAGTTTTCTACTTGTTGGCAAAAGTAAACAGTGGAACCTCCTCTCTCCTTTAGAATGTTTACAGCTGATCTTCATTCAGAAACTGAACATTTTTTTATCTCCCACTCGGCTCCATTCCTAGTGACAGTCTTTGTAGACACATTGAATTGGGGCTGCTGTGATGGATGATGTGAGGATTGATATATATCATCTACATCTACATCTACATAGATACTCTGCAAGCAATTGTATGGTACATGGCAGAGGGTACCCTGTACCACTACTTGCCATTTACTTCTGTGTTTCATTCGCAAATAGAGTAAAGAAAAAGTGACTGTCTGTATGCCTCCGTATAAGCCCTAATTTCTCGTATCTAATCTTCATGGTCATATGTGCAATGTATGTTGGCAGCAGTAGAATCGTTCGGCAATCAGCTTCAAATGCTGGTTCTCTAAATTTTCTCAATACTGTTTTTTGAAAACAACATCACCTTCCCTAAAGTGATTACCATCTGAGTTCTCAAAGCATCTCTGTAACTCTTACATGTTGTTCAAACTTACCGGTAACAAATCTAGCAGCCTGCCTCTGAATTGTTTCAATTTCTTCCTTCAATCCTACCTCGCAAGGATCATAAACACTCGTGCAGTACTCAAGTATCCCTACCACATTTCTCACATACCCATTTCACCTCATATCACTTTGCAACATTATGCCCACACTTAAATGACTTGACGGTGTCGAGCAGGGCATTAGTAATACCGTATCCAAACATTGCCATTCATCTGCATTAACTTTTTACCACATTTAGGGCTAGCTGCCTTTCATCACACCAACTGGAAATTTTGTCTAATTCATCTTGCATTTGCCTACAGCCACTCAACTTCGACACCTTACTGTACGTCACAGCATCATCAGCGAACAACTGCCGATTGCTGCTCACCCTATCAGCCGAATCATTTATGTATATAGAGAACAACAACGGTCCTATCACACTTCCCTGAGGCAATCCTGACAGTACCCTTGTCTCCAATGAACACTTGCCATCAAGGACAATGCACTGTGTTCTATTATTTAAGATGTCTTCAAGCCACTCATGTATCTGTGAACTTATTCCATGTGCTTGCACCATCGTTAACAGCCTCCAGTAGGGCGCTATGTCAAATGCTTTCCAGAAATCTAGAAATATGGAATCTGCCTGATACTCTTCATCCACAGTTCTCAGTACAGCATATGATGAAAGGGCAAGCTGAGTTTCACATAAGCAATGCTGTCTAAAATCCTGATGATTTGTGCACATAAGCTTCTCAGTCTCATGAAAGTTTATTATATTCGCACTGAGAATCTGTTCAAGGATTCTGCAGTAGTCAGAAGGTAGAGGTATTGATCTGTAATTTTTTCAGATCCGTTCTTTTACCTTTCTTATACACTGAAGTCAGATGCTCTTTTTACTGTTTGCTTGGTACTTTGCACTGGATGAGAGATTCATGATAAATGCAAGCTAAGTAAGGGGCCAATGCCGTAGATTACTGTTTGCAAAATCGAACTGGGATTCGATCTGGACTTGGTGATTTACTAGCTTTCAAATCTTAAAGTTGTTTCTCTATGCCAGGTGTGTTTATTACTATGTCATCCATATGGGAGTCCATCCGATATGTCGCCCATACGGGAGTCCATCCGATGGCCAAATGACAATACAGTTCTCCTGTGTGAACGATTTCTTGAACATGAAATTTAAAACTTCAGCTTTCATTTTGCTGTCTTCCACTGCCACACCAAACAGATCAACAAGGGACTGAATGGAGGCCTTAGAACCACTTACCAATTTTACATACGACCAGAATTTTCTCAGGTTCTCTGCCAGATCTTTTGCATCTGAATCCACCTTCTCTAATCTCTCCACATTCACAATGTCTTCATCTTCACTTGTCTCTGGTACAAAATCTCCATCTTCAGCTGTGAAGAGAGTTTCCAATTCAACAGCGGAATTCTCTAAATGAAGTAACATTTCTTCACCAGAATCTGCACACTGATAGGGCATGTTTAAAAATGTCTTCCATGGACAAAGAATATTATCTGAATGACATGATGTAAACTGTAGCAGACTGGAATTTGTAAATACCAAAACACAATGAGCAGCAACAGCTGTGCATGATTACTGATTGTTGCCACTTCAGTGTTAGATTATTTCCATTTATTCAGAAGAGAAATTACAGAGTTGACAAACAGGCCCCTACTATCATTCTAAGCTATATAAAATGAAATGTCCAAGAAAATGTAAATAATTTGAAAATCCTTGGATATGACATTGAAGTAGAAGGTAGGACACAGGCTATTTTTACCCCTTTCACTGTTCTAATGTTAAAGAATCACTTGGCACTATTCATAGAATCTGCAGTTTTTAATATATGTAAACGAAACATTGCACAAAGTCAGTAAGATTTCAGAAAAGTTACTATTTCAGGTGAGTTATGGCGAGTCTAACAATAAAGTAAATATCAGGGATCTCTTGAGGCCATGCCCACATTGCCTCCAGCTGATATATGGGAATCAAATCTTAAAGTTGTTTCTCTATGCCAGGTGTGTTTATTACTATGTCATCCATCTGACAAACACTTCTATCAGGTTTTAATTTATCAGTTATGAAGGCCTGGGAGAAGCTTCAGGATAGCATAAAATAATGTTGTAGACATAATTTATATGACCTGAGGATGCACCTAAATTGGGGTGAAACTGGTCACCGTTTTAATAAAAAAATCTTCTACAGGCAAAGAGGTGTTTTTGTCTTCCTATTATAGAAACATACTACTACAACTGAGGACTTAAGTCTTTTTTGCTTACTTAAGAGTTTGGTGCTGAAGTTATCATCAGAATTCTCCACTTCTGAATCAACAATTATGCCACCAAACCGATCCTTCTTGCCTTTAAAAAGATTGCAAGTAACTGTAGATGAATCTGGAAGGCTCATTTTCCTTACTGTTGTTCCTGTCTTCTTACAATATTTTGTCTGAAGTTCCCTGCAAAAATAAACTGCCAATATATGAGGACTGGAAATAGAACAAAATAAATGTTTTCACTCATTATTTTAAATATTATGTTACCTCCAGGTGTTAAGTGTCTGATTGCACATGTGTAAGAAAATCAAAAGTAACTATGAAAAACTATTTTATTAAACACATTTTTGTGAATGTATTTAAAGAATTATTACTAAACCTATTAAGACAGATTAATGTGTGTGGGTGTATTACAATACTCTTTAAATCATAAAGTGAGATAGTTAATACATATAAGTACAGTATGTTGTCATTAGGTTTATGTAATAGGATCATACCATTTAACTACAGCATGAATAGAGTGCAGGCAGTATAACCACTAAAACCATGTGAATAGAAAACACTGTTGGTTGGCCAAAGTGAAAGAAGCTGAAATTCTCCAAAACTTATAAAGCGAGACAGTCATTAACATGACTGAAATACAGCTTAGCTATGACTATATGTATTCTGCAAAATCTTTATTAATATCAGACAGGAACACTGAAATATTCCTTTGTGGGGGGGGGGGGGGGGGGGGGGGGGTTAGAAGGAAAAAGGTTCTACTAGTTGGAAAGCAGAGTTCTTCTACAACTGATGTTAAATAAGTTACCTATCTGAGCATGAGACTGTAGTGTGATGATGTAAATCACCCCACTAACATTCACTTCAGGCCCCTCGACTAAGGGAGTGTGCACAATGAAACAGTATCTTTGGAAAGGGGAATAATTACTAAAGGTGTACCACAAGGACCTTAATGGGAGCTGCCAAGAAGGAGAAATAGTTCTTTTTGCTGATGATGAAAGTACTGTGATCAGTAAATTCAACACTTGAAAATGTAAATAAAAATTTATTGAGAATTAATAACTAGTTACCTATAAATGGACTGTCATTGAATTTAGATATAATACAATATATGCAATGCAGTAAGTAAATCTAATCTAATCTGATCTAGTGCTGCACAAAGCCAGACTATACCACACCTTTAGAAATAATGCATGGCAGAAAATGAATACTAGTAAATAGAACATAATATTCTAAATTCTTACTGTCTCAATCATAAAGAATTTTGTTTTGTGGAATACATACTTCAGCATATGTCTGGTTTAGTTCTTATTTAAGAAGCAGAATGCAGGACATATGAATAATACAAAGGGGGACGTCATAAAATCTTCCCGGGGAGAAATTACAATGGAAGTCCCACAGTGTGCAATCATTGGCATACTACTGTTCTTGCTTTCTGTTAATTATCTGTGACTTTATTTGAATCAGGAGGCAGAATTAGTCCTGTTTGCAGATGATACAAGCATTGTTATGAAGCCAAGTAAAGAAAAATTAACAGAGAAAATAGTAAATTACTTTTTTGTGGAAGTTGCTGAATGGTTTAGCTTTAAACTCCAAAAAACACAGCTCACACAGTTTGTGCTGTCAAAAATATTCCTCCTGCTAGTAACCTAGTATACCAACAATATATAAAAAACTCAGCAGAAAGTTTTAATTTCTTAGGTGTCTATACTGATGAAAACTTAAACTGGAAGAATCATATACTACATGTGCTAAAACATTTAGATTTGGCTACTTTTGCCATAAGAATAGTTGTCAGTTTTGGGGATATAGAAGTCAGCAGGTTTACATATTTTGCATATTTTCATCCAGTGATGTCTTGCAGATAACTGCTCACTTAGGCAAAAAGTATTTATTGCGTAAAACAAAGTAATTACAATTATATGTGGGATTCACATACATACATATTATAGATATCTCTTTAAGCAACAGGGAATATTAACTACAGCCTCATGTAAAACAAAAATGCAGAAAAATTGTGGCTATTAGTGCAAATTATCAACATTAGTTGAAGATTAAATACGTGAAAATTGGTGGTCTAAAGGCTGAGGTTACTTTACTAAATAAAAGGTGAAGAAAACTGATCAACAGTGCCTGCAAAATAACTGAAGATCTAAATCAAAAAACCAAGGAAAGCTTTCCAGCCATTATTATACAAAATAGGCATCAGATTCTTGACGAAGCAGTGGAAGTTGCAGTGTTTAACTCTGTGCAAACTAAAAACAACTGTTCAAACTATAAAAAAATTACAGTGATAAGTACGTAAGACACAATTCCTAACCTCATGTGCTACCTTAGCAAGTGACCAGAAGGTACAAATGGTGTAGCTAAAAATCAGTCAAATAGTGGCATCAGACACCTGAAAGTGACACTCAGTAAGTTGTTTGGAACTAAAGTAATTGTTGTTAACATTCCACAGAGATGTGATCGAATAGAACAATCTCTTGTGATCTTGGAAGTGCATAAAACAAAATAGGTTTAAACAATTTGTAATAAATTTTACAATTTGTCCCTGGTACATGTCACCAATATAGGCAGGGAAGTGTACACAGCTCATGGTATGCACATGGATAGAAGAGTTAAAAGATTGACAGTAGATTAATTATCAAAGAAATTACACAAAACTTTACACAAAATCGTGTAAATAAATGCATGGCCCAAGCCACCCATGGCCCATCTGGCACATAAACAGCAACAACTGGCAAGCCAAGGAAACTTGTAAAGCCTACATGACAGCTTGGTAGCCCTAAATCATCCTATACAGTCCAGCAGGAGATACTCAGCCTTAACACAGCAAGACCACAATGATCTGTCCTTCAGTAATCCAAAGACCCGATCATCCGGCACGTGTTGGAAATTATCAAGTACTTTTAACTTGGTGCTGTTGGCAGTACAGTTGGCCGCCTTCAAGAAACACTGGAACCATTTAGTACAGCACCTCACTGAACGATTTTTCTCATCAAGATGAGCCAGCTGCATTGTTAGTTTTGTAGTACTGTCAACAATTCTTTGTTCACTAGACAATAATGCGCAGTACTTATATTTGCAGCTGTGTTGTGCAATTTTATTTAGTATTTGTTCAACAAAGTCACTGAGCAAACAGTTCATACACACAGTGAATATGTTCTCCACGCAGTACTAAAATGGCAAAATGCAAATATGTGATGTTGATAATCCATTACGAAAGAAATTGAATGAAATTTTACACAAACACCGTGTTAATAAATGGACTGCCATGGAATGGCACAACCTGCCCAAACAGGATCTGGCACTTAAACAGCCACAACTGGCAAGCCAGCGAAAGTCGTAAAGCTTGCAGGGCAGCATGGTTTCCCTAAATTATCCTATATGGTCCGACAGGAGATACTCAGCCTTAATACAGTAAGACCACAATGATCCATTCCTCGCTAACACAACAGACCTGATAGTCTGGCACACATAAGAAATTTTCACGTATTTTTAACTCAGTGCTGTTGTCAGTACAGTTGGACGCCTTCAAAAAACATCGGGAACCATTCGGTACAGTGCCTGGTCAGTAATAATTGCCTGCCACATTGAATGATTTTTCTCTGCAATATAAGCCAGCTGGATTGTTAGTATTGTGCTAGTAACAACAATTCTTCATTCACTAGACAATAATGTACAGGTATTTATATTTGCATTTGTGTTGTGCAGTTTTATTTAGTACTTGTTTAACAAAGTCACTATGCAAACAGTTTGTATGCACAGTGAATATGTTTTCCAAGCAGAGTAAAAGTGCACCTAAAACAACACAGATATGTGACATTGACAATCTACTAAAAACTGGACTACATACGAACACCGGAAAAAGGTGAGAATCAAAACAATATTATGAATGAATTTAATATCTCATCTTCAACCATACATGATATTTAAAAAAAAAAAAAAAAAAACAGCTTCAAAAATGTGTGTCACAATCGGCAAACACTAAAGAGAAACCTAAGTTGGAAACTCTAGATGAAGTTTTGTGTAAATGGTTCAGTGCAAAGAGAACAGAGGGAGGGGGGGGGGGGGGGGGGGGGGAAGCCAATAACTGGGTCTACGTTAATTAAAAAGGCTAAATTTTTTCACAGGGAGTTAGATCTGTTCACATATGATGTTCTTTCATTCTCAAAGGTGTGGCTTCAAAATTCATCATGGCATCTGTAAACTAGACATTTCTGGTGAAATTGAATCTGCTGATGGGCTGCTGCTAATGCGTACAAAACAACATTTCAAAATCTTCTTGATGAGCATAAGATGTTCCCGCACAAAATTTACAACACTGATGAGACTGGCATGTTGTGGCAGTGTTTGCCAATTCAATCTTGGCAGGAACTGAGGAGTCCAGTGCAAAGGGTTTTAAAAGAATACAGACAGAATGATCATCTTAGCAAGTGAAAATGCTTCAAGTGATCATAAACTGCCTTTGTTTGTGACTGGGAAATATCAGAAGCCAAAACCCTCTAAAAATGTTACACATATGCAGGCTATTTATTGTGCATGGGCTAGTGCATGGATGAAAGCTGAGTTGTTCAAAGACTTGTTATTTGACCATTTTGTTCCAGTTGTGAAAGAAAATATAAAAAAGGGGCTACCAGCAAATTCTAAGGTGGTTCTCCATTCCTGAACAACTGCCAAGCTCACCCCTTCGAATCAGAGCTTGTGTCAGGTAATATTTTTGCCAAATTTCTTCCAGCCAATGTTCTGCCACTAATCAAACCCACCGGCAAAGGGGTCATGCAAAATTTAAAGTGATATTATAGAGGAATGGTTGTGTAAAAGTTGCAAAACTGAGATTGCAGTGTCAAAGAGTTCCAGCACAATTTTAACATTACAGACACTATTTTCATGGCTGCAGTTGCTTGGATCTCTGTGAAAAATACAACATCGCACTGAGATCGGAGAAAACTGTGGTCTAAACCTGCCAAAGAAGCTGAGATGGAAAGCGACGTAAATGATGATGATTTAACAACTGTTCACTCTGAAATTGTACGAATGATAAATTCTGCTTCTGTTAATGAACCAAGTGTGTTATCAGCAGAAAAAGTTGACAAGACATGGACAAAAATGAAGCTATCAAAGAAGAAATGACCGACAATGTAATATTACTGTTGTGACTCGCCGATTATTCAAAGTGCCGCCGCGCAATTACGCACGTCCTCTACGTGCGGCGCTGTCTGCCAGCCAGGCAGCAGCTGCGCCACCTAAGCGGCCAGCCGAGCAGCGGCCGCTAGACTGAGACTCAGTGTTTAATCGAATGCCGACTTGTACACAGGTCAACTTACTCAGTGACTTATATGTGTTGTTGTGTTGTCCGAAATATGTGTTAAATTTGAAGATATAAAAATTGGCGACGAGGATGGGATCTTTCCTTTTCACCGTTGACTCACAGGGTTCCATGGCTACTGTCGAGCAGCTCTTGCAAAATCTCCTTGAACAGCAAACGCTTCTAACAGCGGCGATTCGCGATTTCGTCGCGGCGTCCAATGCGGGGCGTTTCTCGTCGTTGGCTGTACCTCCTTTTCCACCTTACGACGAGACGGCGGAAGACTGGTCTGATTATGAAAAATGTCTTCGACAGCACTTCTTGGCATTTCATGTCACGGACGAACAACCATGTAAGTCTCTGTTCCTTTCCTGGATTTCACCTCAAATGTATCGGTTGTTGTCGCAATTGGCTCCTTTGAAGGATCCTGCGTCTTTGTCCATTGTTGAAATGTGCTCACTTCTGTCTGTCTATTTTCAAAAGCAAACGCATGTGGTAGCCTCTCGTGTTGCCTTTTATCGTTGTCAAAAACAACCAAATCAGTCCTATCGCGCTTGGGCTGCTGAACTTCACGGCCTCAGTCGAAAGTGTCAATTTGTTACTGATGTTCACAAAGAATCCTATGCCGATTCCATGGTACGGGATGCTATTATCCGGTCGGCGCCCGACAAAGAAGTTCGGCAACGTGCCCTTCAGTTGGCGAATCCGACTCTAGATGAAGTTCTCTCCATTGCGCAGTCTTTTGAAATTTCTCGCGCCGCTGGGGCGCAAATAGAAGCGTGGGGTGACGTCGGGGACATACAACCTCTGTGCACTGTTGACGACGCGTGCGGCGCGTCCCCGCCGGCCGACGTGGCCGCAGTGCGCTCCCACGCGCAGCCTCATCCTAGCCGTAAACAACCCACTAAGAAACTGCAGCAAAATCCCCGGCAACTTCCTTCATGTCCGCGGTGTTTTACGAAACATTCACGCGAGGATTGTCCCCAACGTTGGGCTGTTTACTTGTCCCGTTTCAATTATGAGATTCATTTCCGGCCAACGGCTCAACATGCGAATGCTGATGCTTTGTCTCGCCTTCCCATGGGTCCTGATCAGGCATTCGATAGGGACGAACTTTTGTGTTTCCACCTGGATGTTGCCGAGCAACGGGTTGTGGACGGGTTCCCCATCACTGGGGACAGGCTGGCGGCTGCTACGGGTTCTGACCCTACCCTCTCCCGGGTTTTACGCTGTATTCAGAAGGGTTGGCCAGATCACCCGTCCGCTAAGACTTCTGATCCGTTGCGGAACTACTACACTTTGCGCTACCGCCTCACGGCTAGGGATGGTGTTATCCTCCTCTCCACTGACAATGCTTCGCCGCGTGTTGTGGTACCTGCGTCTTTGCGTGCTTCGGTCTTGCGCCTCCTTCACCAGGGGCACTGGGGTGTGTCTCGCACAAAATCTCTGGCACGCCGTCATGTGTACTGGCCTGGCATCGACTCTGACATCGCACACATGGTCGCTGCCTGCGGCCCTTTTGCGTCACAGGCCGCTGCCCCGAAGTCATCTTTGTCACCGTGGCCTTCGCCTGAGAAGCCCTGGGAGCTCATTCATGCTGACTTTGCAGGACCCTTTATAGGTACTTATTGGCTCCTCGTAATTGACGCCTATTCTAACTTTCCTTTCATTGTCCGTTGCACGTCACCTACCACCGCGGCAACCACCAGTGCTCTCGCCCGCATTTTTTCTTTGGAAGGCCTCCCCTCTACTCTTGTTACTGATAATGGTCCGCAATTTGCCTCTTCCGACTTTGCGGATTTTTGTGCTCATCACGGTGTTACGCATGTCACGGCCCCACCGTTCCATCCACAATCCAACGGTGAGGCTGAACGACTGGTCTGCACATTTAAGGCTCAGATGCGGAAACTTCTGACTTCTTCTGCTGCTGATGACGCGCTTCTCCAGTTCCTGGCGTCTTACCGTTTCACCCCCATGGGCGATCACAGCCCGGCTGAGCTCTTACATGTCCGACAGCCCCGCACGCTGCTTCATCTTCTGCGGCCTCCCACCTCACGGCCGCAGGTGCCTTCACTTGGCCGGTTCACCGCCGACGACCTCGTCTGGGTACGGGGATATGGCTGGCGGCCAAAATGGAGCCCGGGCCGCATCTTACGACACCGTGGCAGACGCCTGTATGAAATCCAGACGGACACGGGTGTTGCAGTGCGTCATTCGGACCAGCTTCGGCCTCGGGTGCCAGCAACGCCTGTTCCGAATGCCGCCACACCACCTTTGGCTCTACCTGATGCTCGGGATCTTGGCATCTCTCAATACTCACAACGCAGCCCTCTCACCGTCATCGCGATGCCAGCACCAGAACGGACGCCACCAGGAGACGTGCCCATGCAGGAACCGGAGGACCGTCCTCTGTCAGAGTACATCTACTCGCCTCCTCCTCCAACAGATGCCGACACATCGCCCATGTCTCCTGTCATATCAACTGGACTTGCCGCAACGGGCAGATTGGTGCAGGGGGCCCCAGCAGATTCAACCCCTACGTCTCCTGTCATCTCGACCCGTTATCATCGGGGACACTTCCGTCCGTACGGGAAGCCTCCTCCTCGAGACTTTGCGGCGAGTCAAACAACGCCTATGGACGTTAGCCATCTCCAGGACACCTCCATCAAGACCAGAGCAACAATTTCAAAGGGGGGAAAAGTGTTGTGACTCGCCGATTATTCAAAGTGCCACCGCGCAATTACGCACGTCCTCTACGTGCGGCGCTGTCTACCAGCCAGGCAGCAGCTGCGCCACCTAAGCGGCCAGCCGAGCAGCGGCCGCTAGACTGAGACTCAGTGTTTAATCGAATGCCGACTTGTACACAGGTCAACTTACTCAGTGACTTATATGTGTTGTTGTGTTGTCCGAAATATGTGTTAAATTTGAAGATATAAAAATTACAAAGCACTTTCAACCCACAAGAGGCAATAGAAACTGGCAGTGACAAAGAAGAAGGAATGTCTCCAACTTGCATCTCTTGGGTTTGGTTACTGAGACCTTAAACACTTTTGTGAAATTCGCTAAGTATAGCAAACAATACAACGCTTCTAAATTTCTGAATCTGCATATCATACAAAATAATTTTTGTCAAAAAAGAGATAAATCCAAGAAACAAGTTACCATTTCTGCAATGTTCCAGAGGGCTCAGAAGGAAATTTCAGCTAAACCATCAATTGTAGTTACCATACAGACATATTCTTTATCCTCAAAAATGTCAGATATCTGTGCTGCTCCTAAAGACAATTAAAGTATGCCAAATTCTTGGTATTAGTTTTTATTTTATTAATTAGCTTGTTCTTGATCTTTTCAAATTGATTTAATACAGCATGCAGTATTCGAGCTGTAATTAAGTTTTGTTTTTACAGAGAAATAACACATACTTTTATTTTTTTACAGTGTTATCTCTCCTGTTGTGTTTAATAAATACAGTTGCTTGTATTTGTACATTAAAAATGTAGGTTTTTGCTTATATCCCTTTTTAAACCAGTTTTCTTAAACCTAACCTTGCTCAGGGATCTGTGAATGACAGATTATGAAATATGCTGGATTATCAAGGTCCTACTGATCATTACGGCAGAATTTTTGCAGTCTTAAAAACAAACAATCTGGTAGAATGGCACTTCCAATCAGTGTTCAGCAAACCAAACTACTCTATGTAAGTTAACAATAATACTGTCTAGACATGCATCAAATGAATAGGACACTTATTCATTTTTAAGGGTTTAAGGATCTTCATATATTAAGAAACGTTCTGGACTCTTGTTGCTTTGAATCTTCCATTTCAGTATTAAAACCCCCAGAGATAACAAGTTTCATTTTAAACTTTAAAAAGTCACTTAGCTACTAACTACAACTGTTCAAAAAAATACATTTATATCCCCATTTGGAGACCTATATAGGCTAATGATTATCATATTTTCTTCTATCAGTCTTATACTACTAATGTCAGAATTTATTTCTGAACAATATAGTGTCGTGTCTAATTTTGAAACTTTTAGATCATGCTTGACTTTAATTTCAGCACTGCCATTTTTCTGTGTTTCCTACACATTATGTCAGCTACAACATATTCTTGAGGAACAAAAGTGTCAACTTGATTTTCTGTTAGCCATTGTTCTGACACACATATCACATCTACATCCTTAATGCTACAAAAACATTCCAGTTCTAATAGTTTATTTTTCATACAGTACATATTAAATTGCAGGAACATAAATATTTTATAACTATTCTCTTTCTCAAGCGAGCACTCATGTGGCATATCTGTATTACACACACTAATTGTCTAAGTTGGAGCTATTGGAATGTTTACTTCTGCTAAAAAAAAAAGCATTTCCAGCATCACTCTTCGTCTTGATAAAAATCACTACTGTTTCGTCACATTGTAAGCTTAATTCTAGACACACTTCACTTTCATCTTTCAAAGGTATAATTTGCTTAACACCTTGCTGCATGTTTGATTTCATATGAACTATATGTGAGATCTTACAACTAAAATAATGCCTTTCCCAGTCTGTTGATGCGGAAACCACATGCTATATGAAATATTTTCCATATTATGCTTTTATCAATGTATGTTGGATAAAATATTCTTGGTTTTTAAGCTGCCCCAATTTGAATAAAATACTCAAGCTCTTGATGGTTAATGGTTCAAATGGCTCTGAGCATTATGGGACTTAACTGCTGAGGTCATCAGTCCCCTAGAACTTAGAAGTACTTAAACCTAACTAACCTAAGGACATCACACACATCCATGCCCAAGGCAGGATTCGAACCTGCAACTGTAGCGGTCGCGCAGTTCCAGACTGTAGCGCCTAGAACTGCTCAGCCACTCTGGCCGGCTCTTGATGGTTATCTCCACCATTGTTGTCATGAGTGAAAATGCCTAACTACCAGGGCTGGTACTGTTCTCCACTTAAGGATACAGGGTACTTTTCCAGCTCAATATTACGTAAAAATCAACACCTATCTTTCAGGCGCTGTTTATAATGTATATGTTTTACAGTTTTTTTTGTTGATATCAGGTAATGCAGCACACTTTCTAAACAAATTAGAAGTATTTTTGATATTTTTGAACCTGATTAGAGTGATTTGATAAATTACAATGAAATTGATGCAATTTTTTTCCAAAATGCTTCCTTAAATTGAGGTACCATTTAACCTAATGTTATACATTTGAAGGAGACCAAACTTTTACAAGATATGCATGACATGATAGCTGAGGTACTAGACCTATTTAATTCCACCTATTATGTACATTACAATGATAAAAAATATCATGTCTTACATTTTAATTTTTATAATTTTTTCCTAATAAAAATGTTATTTACTCTATAATTTAGTTTATTCTGCAATAAAGCTTAGCTCTATGAGTCCAATTAAACTGTGCCTCAGAATATTCCTGAAGCATAGTTTTCTTTCTGCAGCATTTCTTCATCTTCAAGCTTCCTCTTGGCATTCCTTTTATCCTTTTAGCATTTCTTGCTTCTTTGGTAACTTGAAGAGTGAATCTTTCAGCGTCATGCATCCGTTGTCTGTCATACACAAGCAATTGATCTTCCATATTAGAGCCATATTTTATGCCTAATTTCTCAGGACTTCCAACCTTCCTATCACTCCATCATTGAAACATATCACTGCATCTAGTACACCAACTTTATTGCAGGATCTACACAGAACAATTAATTTGGTGCAAAAACCTTCCTGCTACTATGTTGTTCAGTTATTTCCAGACAGCCTACATCGTCACATTGTTTACATTTTGCCACTCCCTTTATCAAATAAGATAAGATGCCCACATCAGCAACAACAAATCCACTACAAAAAGTGTTATTGTTAACACAAAAATTCGAATCACCAGGAGGTGTGCCATTTGGGTGTTTCTTCCCTGAAGAATCGATACATAGGTTACTTTCAACAGTGTGGCTTGCTTTGTTTGTGAACAGGAATTCCCTTTTATTGAGTTTCTTGATGTGTGGCATAGTTTGTATTTATTGCACACTAAAGGATAAGCACTTCCACAAATATATGTAGCACTTGGACAACAAACATTCAGTAACACATGAACAAACTGCTTCAGCAAAACAAAAGTAAATGCTAGCTAAGATAATCATTTACAGACACTAGAAACCTGCACTGTTACCAACATATACACTGTATCATGCATATAATTGCTGGAAACAGAAAGTTCACAGTTATTTTCAAAATAATACTGGTTTCTGTAACAGAAATAAAGGGGCGAGGGCAAACATGATCGTAACTTTAAAATTTGTTATATATATGTCATTTTTCATTTGAAACCCTATAACGTATATGTCAATGCAATCAGGAAATACTATAGAATTTAATAAATTCATAAAAAATTGATTTTTCCATCATTTATAAGTACCTTGTATCCTTAATATGGGCATGATTGCAGCATCTAACACCAATCAGAGAGGGCCATAATGACGCCTGCATGGAAGGCGAGATGGGTAACTCTTAGCAGCTCTGACCCACCGTGGGGCAGATTAATGTCAAGTGGCACAAAGGGCCAGCACACCATGTGAAACTGCTGCTCCCACCTACCTAGAAGTGTCAATCACCCGTCTTTGCTTTCTTTTGACACCCAATGCTGCGCCCATGCCTACTAAATGTGTATTAGAGTGTACCTCTGGTCTCTCTTAAAATTGCTGCTGTTTATTCTAATCTCAGCTGCCTCCTTTGCAATGGAATCCCAATATGTTGATAAATGTGCCAAGACTCTCATCTTTTCAAACTATATTTTGCATCTATTTAGCAGGCAACGGTCAGCTATGACTGACTTGTCAAGCTCCCTTTGTTTCATATGCCACTTGTGCTCAGTACAACACTTTGAAACTGTGCAAATAGATTAACCCACATAGCTGCTTTCACATTTTCAAGGGATGTCATACACACTAGGTGCACAAAGAGCGATGTTGTCTTAAACAGGTTACAGCATATCTCATGTTTTGGAGACGAGTTGGAACACTGATCTCAGTCCATGTCTCTGTAGTATATGTCATAACTTGCTGCTCGTTAGTCCACAGTATGGCTGGAAACAGCTGGCTTTGCCTCTTCTCTTGATTCACAAGCGGTCCTTCATCACTGGCACCTGAAAGTATTTTTATTGTATCCCTTCCTGTAACCATTCTCTCTCAACATACATCTCAAATCCTGCATTTAGACTGTAGGTGATTGTCATTAGAAATAATCTTTGGACTGTGTACTAATGTGTTCCAGGCTGCTTTCTTGTGTACCAGATGGTGAAAAGCCAAAAGACTCCGAGGACATAAATGTATGTTACATTTTTTAAATTCCCTGCACACACTTTGCACAGATTATTCGTTTTTTCTATTTCCTTATTCAGATGGGACTAATTACATAGTTTGTGATGATGGGACATAGAAAAAATGATCACATTCGTATTTCTGAGTATGTGCAGTCTTTGTTTATGGGAAATCATGAAATCTTTCGCACTGTTCTTTGCTACGCTGTTTGTCCCCACAAGACAGACAGAAAAGTCACTACTGTTTAGCCCTGAAATTTTACCATGACTGAGTACAACTGCTGCCTTGAAATTTGTGCCTGGTTTTACCATGCTGTTGATCTCATGTCTAGGTACACTTTGTAGTTCAGAGGCTATCCCTTGCCCTTGGGTATCAGCACAAATGTCAATTTTACACATACCTGTTGTGTGAAGATCACTGTTATGTGGTCTATAATCACTACAGGTACATGTTATATGTTATTCACAAGTTATATGTCATTATTTTTATCAACAAGGGATGGTGATACATGGGAAAACTTCTAAAAGCTGGTAAATGAATACTGTTCACATTCATGTTATGTTGGTTATTTTATCACGGTGAAATTCTTCTCTTTCATCTTGTTTGAACTCAAGCCAACAGCTGTTATGTTGGTTATTTTATCATGGTGAAATTCTTCTCTTTCATCTTGTTTGAACTCAAGCCAACCTAATTATTAATACTACCTAATTATTAATACTACAGAAAAAAGTTATCAGAATTATTTGTGGTGCCAAACCTCGAGATTCATGTCGGAATCTGTTCCCAAAATTAGGTGTGCTTACCATTATAGGTGTATACATATTGAAAGTTATATTGCTTGTGAAAACAATAAATCCAAATTTCAACTGTGACCTGCACCAGTATGATACAAGGCAAAAGTTCTGATACCATGTAAATAGCCACAGAACAGCTTTATATGAAAAAAATGCACTTCATGCTGGGCTGAAGCTAGCCAATGCCCTACCAAAAAGTCTCACAGCCCTTCCTACTAACAAATTAAAAGATCAGCTAAAAAGAATTCTAATTGAAAACCCTTTTTATTCCCTAGACGAGTATTATATCCGTATGAAAAGTGCTTCATAAGTATGTCAAGCTCATAGTTTTAAGTAACCTACAACTAATATAATGTTGATAAAAACAATATTTTTAATATCGTGATTGTATACTACCAAATGTAAAATCCATCAAAATGTAAAATTTATTAATACAAACAAATCTTTAGTTTGTAATTTATAAACTGACGTATTCAGAAGAATTATCTGTATGATGTCCTGAAACTGTATTATTTCTAGGGATTGTATTTGATTATTCGATGTTGAATAAATATTATTATTATTATTATTATTATTATTATCTTTGATCTAGCGACATGGTTCCACACTGTTCACAGTTTATGTTGATTATGACAGAAATTAGAAGTCATCTCTTACAAATCATCTTAAAATTATAAGCTCTGCAACTTTTGAATTACGGATAATATCAGATTTTGGGTTATAGACTGGCAAAAAGTTGACTTTTGCTACTTTCATTCTTCAATGTCTTACAGCATCCTATTCTGGAGTAAATCATCATTAGGGAGAAAAGTATTTGTTGCAAAGAAGCATGTAACAAGGATAATATGTGTTTGCATTTTAATAACTCATGTAGATAGCTCTTAAAACAGTTGTGTGTACTGGCCAACAGCCCCACAGTACATTTACTTCCTTATGCTCTTTGTTGCTAACAATCATAGTTTGAAAACAACAGTAACATTTGCAAATATAATACTAGAAGGAGAAACGATTTACACTATCCATCACTCAGCCTTAGTGCAGCACAGACAGGAATTACGTATTCACCCAAAAAACTCTTTGACCACTTATCCAGTGATATAAGGAATTTAACAGATAATGAAATTAACTTCAGACACAATGTGAAATCATATCTGCTTCAAAGCTCTTTCTACCCATACAAGTATTACTGAATATCCAGTACATAAATCACTGTATGTATTTAAAAAATACAGTGCATAACTTTAAAAGATCATATACATGGTCAGTGTGTTGCCATAGTTTCCACTGAGAAAGTATTGTGAAAAAAGTTTACTGTAATTATTATGAAACTGACTCATTCCACATCATAGTGATAAGTCACAATTGTGATCTATGGGCCTTCAGTCTGGCTAACGTGATTGAGTTGGTAATATGCTACAGGTACCCTGGATCTTTCTTTCAAATGCAGAAAAGGTTAAGTGATGTAGGAAAAGATATTTTTGTATTAAAAATGTGAGTGACTCAGATGATCTGGGGGATGCAAAGGCAGTATGTGTGTTCGATCGAATGTCATTTTCAATCTTAAGATGATAATGTAGTTGAACTGTCTGTAGCCTTTCTGATTATTTGACACTACCCACTAACCATCATTAATGAGGTAGATTTCAAACACTGAAAGTATTATGTCCAAATCTATCTTCATATAAAGAAAGAAAATAGCACTCAACCAAGTACACCTACTGTCTTGGCATCTAGTCAACTAGGAAACAAAGACTGTTGCACTCTGGGTTCAAAAGAGAAAGTGCAAATGATGACAGCCAAAAGTCAGCAGAGATTCGTGCATTTGTAAAAATATCGATGTGTGAAGCATGCAGCTAGTAGCAACATCATATGTTAGCAGAAGGCCTTTCAATACCAGAGAAGGAAAGTTGCTACTCACCATATAGCGCAGATGCTGAGTCGCAGTCACTGTCAGTGTAGTTTCAGCTCTCTGAGACTGCAGACGTGTGTGCAAGTTGCGCGCGCGCGTGTGTGTGTGTGTGTGTGTGTGTGTGTGTGTGTGTGTGTGTGTGTGTGTGTGTGTGTGTATGTGTACTACTGACAAAGGCCTTAATGGCCGAAAGCTATGATTGTGTGAATCTTTTTATTGTACCTATCGCATCGTGACTCAGCATCTCCGCTATATAGTGAGTAGCAACTTTCCTTCTCTGGTATTGTTACATTCCAAAAGGTCTTTCAGAAACATAAGAAAATTTTGGTCACATGCAAAATCAGTAAGCAAGTTGAAGATTCCAATCCAGACACTCGTTGATTACTCTGGTGTGATAATGAATGATAGCAACAGGAAAACTGATGTTTTAAGTTTAACTTTCAAGAGGTCATTTACACAGGAGGATCATTAGAACGTACTGTTGTTTGACCATCGCAGACTCCCACTTGGAGGATATAGGAATTAGTCGTTCCTGGCGTTGTGAAACAACTAAAAAGAGTTGAAAACAAATGAGTTACACGGTCCAGATGGAATCTCAATTTGGTTTTACAAAGTGAGGAGCCAATGCCGTAGAGTACAAAGAGTGATCTATGGCACTGGCCCCTCACTTTGTTTGCATTTATTGCCAATCTCTCACCCAGTGCAAAGTCCGGAGCAGCCGGAAAGTGCGGAGGCAACTCCTGCATATAAGAAGGGTTAAAAGGACAGGCATGCAAAATAGTAGACCAGTATTAATATCAGTCCACTGCAAAATTCTTGAACATATTCTCAGTTAGGATATAATGAAGTTCCCTGAGATGGAAAAGCTTCTGTCCATGAATCACGATGGTTTTAGAAAGCATTGTTTGTGCTCTTCTCTTAAATGACAGCCTGTGAACCATGGATGTAGGGCAACAGACAGAGTCCTTATTCTTATATTTCCAAAAAGTGTTTCATGTGGTGTCCCACTGCAAACTGTTAATGGAGGTACGAGGATATGGAATAGGTTCCCAGATATGTGAGTGGCTTCAAGAGTTCTTAAGTAATAGGACTTAGTACATTGTCCTTCATAGTGAGTGTTCATCAGAGACAAAAGTATTGTCAAGAGTGCCCCAGGGAAGTGTGATGGGGCTGCTCTTATTCTCTATATACATAAATGATCTGATGGACAGGGTGAGCAGCAATTTACAGCTGTTTACTGATGATGCTGTGGCATACAGGAAGGTGTCATCGCTGAATGACTGTAGGAGGATACAAGATGACTTAAACAAAATTTCTAGTTGGTGTGATGAATGGCAGATAGCTCTAAATGTAGAAAAATGTAAGTTAATTCATATGACTAGGAAAAACAATCTTGTAGTGTTTGAAAACAGCATAAGTAGTGTGCTACTTGACACAGTCAGGTAAATTAAATTTCTGTTTAAAAGTGCAAAGTGATATGAAATGGAACAAGCATGTAATGAGTGTAGTTGGGAAGGTGAATGGTCCATTTCTGTTTATTGGGAGAATTTTAGGAAAGTGTGTAAAGTAGACCACATACATAACTCTAGTGCACCCCACACTTGAGGGGTAGTACTAGAGTGTTTTGGATCCCAACCATGTTGGATTAAAGAAAGACTTCAAAGCAATTCATAGGTGTGCTACTAGATTTGTCACTGGGAGGTTCAGTCAATTTACAAGTATTATGGAGATGCTTCATGAAATCAAATGGAAATCACTGGACAGAAGATGGCATTCTTTTCATTAAACACTACTGAGAAAATTAAAAGCAGCAGCATTTGAAGCTGACTCCAGAATGATTCTACCGGTTCCACAGACCATAAAGATAAGGGAAATTAGGGCTTGTACAAAGGCATACAGTCCCTTGCTCCATTTTCGAATGAAATAACAGGAAAGGAAAATTTGACTAGTGGTGGAACAATGTATCCTCCACCATGAACCAGAGCACACATAATATAATAACGCGCCTAATAAAATAACATAGGTGATACTCAAAGATTTATCTATTTTGTTAAACTTGGAACTAAACACTGTTAAGTTACTTAGTACACACATTTAGTGTAAATCAACTTTTTCAACTGGCAGTCACTGAACTAACAAAGCGAGATGTCTATAAGAATTTAATTATTCTGTTTGTGCACTACTCACCTTGTGGTTATTGGAGACTTTCTTAATCAAATTAACTAAAGTTCTAGTAACAGTCTCAGCCCCCAAAACTAGCGTAATAATACGAGGAGACATGAATATTAACACATGTGTTTAGGTTGAAATTAGTCATAAATTCCTAAACATTTTGAGCACTTTTGGCATGGCACAAATGTTAAAAGCTGCTATTAGTGATGTGTTGTGTGCTGCTGGAGGTGCAGTGAAAACACTGAAAGGGTAAACAGTGAAGAATAGTTTTATTAGAATATTAAAGAACATGAAAAAAGCTCCTTCATGGTGTCAGTTGTTTACGAGGAAAGCCAATAATGAATTAGTAGATGGAGGCTGAGATGAGAAGATGAGAAACAAATGTTCTAGTTTAAATTCACTAAGTTGGTCATTTATAAATTCAGTGCTGATTGTAACTTAGAAATGTTAATCACAATATCAGTACTTAGTTGGCAAAAGGCTGAAGTCTGAAGAAGTAAAGTCACTTGGAAGGACTGGAAGATAAACAAGCCCAGTGACTGCCTGATAACAATTCCTTAGTGAGCTTCTGATTGGTGGGCTGTGGATGCAGCAATGCAGCAGCTGGCACCTGGTCCAGAGAGGTCAAAGGGATAACTGGCACAACAGCTGAGACTCAATAGCCAATCAGTGGTTGAGCGCCGGCCTAAATAATGTCGTGGCGCACGGATACGATGCGAGCTGCTGGTGAGAATATGACACGTCATAGGAAAACAGTGCCCACAATTACAGTACTGTGGTTGTAGAAGCACACACGCTGTTGGCAGCAGGCCTGATGCTTCTACCAGAGGCTCTGGTGACGACAAATTGGTATGTTGCTATTATTGTTGATGTTATTATCTGGGACAGTTACCAACATGAAGGCTGAGCACGGATCATTGTTTGGTTAGCAGGTGTGTGTGCCTGTCACAGCAGATAGTACCTGAAATGTGGCCACCCACAAGACGTAAGTGTGTTGCACGTTTGCCAGCTGTTGTCTCCTAGGAGGTACAAAGCAACTAGGGTACCAAAAAATTCAACATCTGTTTTAGACCATGCACTTACATACATTGTCAGGAGAAATTGGATTTATAAGAAATCTCACCTTCATGATCATTACTGCCAGATAACAAAGCTAAAGACAGGCTTAGCAAAACCTGCATCCACAAAAGGATCCTCTCAGATTGTAAAAAACATCTTTCTTCTAGAGCACTGTCAAATGAAACCAGGAATGAAGTGTAAATGGAAAACAATGTAAGTGCTACAATCTCTACATCCTGGACATTGTTTAAATTAATTTTTTAGAAGAAATTATTAAAAGTAGCCATTCCCACAACAGCAGCTACAGAAAAAAGATAGATAGCTCTGGGTATTAGAAAGTCCACCCAGACACTTAAATTTCTCACTTTTTATGAAAGTACTGCACTAATCCACAGTTCCTTGATTACTGTTACTAGTATAAAAATATACAGGAGGGTACTGTTTGCTGCAAAACCATCATTCATTGGCAAAATAATATATAATTGGCAAATATTGCAAATGACTATTTCTCTGGGATTGCAGAGCAAATATAAGAAAATCTTCCTAAAACACATGTAAAACCTACAATAATATACGCAGGAAATATAATGATTACACAGGTCTGCTACATAAAATTTTTTTTTCAAATTTATTAAGTGATTTTTATAGTGTTTTCAATGTTGATTTCAGGAAAAATAGTGAGAAAATTCCATCATGTACAGTTATTTCACAAACTGATAGTCTAGTTTTAGCTTTTTTCAATTTTTCAGCACTCTAATGAGTTTGAATTTTGGTTTTTAGGATCTCCATGAACTGTTATTTAGCCATTTGTATACTAGATACCCCCCCCCCCCATGAACCATGGACCTTGCCGTTGGTGGGGAGGCTTGCGTGCCTCAGCGATACAGATAGCCGTACCGTAGGTACAACCACAACGGAGGGGTATCTGTTGAGAGGCCAGACAAACGTGTGGTTCCTGAAGAGGGGCAGCAGCCTTTTCAGTAGTTGCAGGGGCAACAGTCTGGATGATTGACTGATCTGGCCTTGTAACAATAACCAAAACGGCCTTGCTGTGCTGGTACTGCGAACGGCTGAAAGCAAGGGGAAACTACGGCCGTAATTTTTCCCGAGGGCATGCAGCTTTACTGTATGATTAAATGATGATGGCGTCTTCTTGGGTAAAATATTCCGGAGGTAAAATAGTCCCCCATTCTGATCTCCGGGCGGGGACTACTCAAGAGGATGTCGTTATCAGGAGAAAGAAAACTGGCGTTCTACGGATCGGAGCGTGGAATGTCAGATCCCTTAATCGGGCAGGTAGGTTAGAAAATGTAAAAAGGGAAATGGATAGGTTAAAGTTAGATATAGTGGGAATTAGTGAAGTTCGGTGGCAGGAGGAACAAGACTTCTGGTCAGGTGACTACAGGGTTATAAACACAAAGTCAAATAGGGGTAATGCAGGAGTAGGTTTAATAATGAATAGGAAAATAGGAATGCGGGTAAGCTACTACAAACAGCTTAGTGAACGCATTATTGTGGCCAAGATAGATACGAAGCCCACACCTACTACAGTAGTACAAGTTTATATGCCAACTAGCTCTGCAGATGACGAAGAAATTGAAGAAATGTATGATGAAATAAAAGAAATTAATCAGATACTGAAGGGAGACGAAAATTTAATAGTCATGGGTGACTGGAATTCGAGTGTAGGAAAAGGGAGAGAAGGAAACGTAGTAGGTGAATATGGATTGGGGCTAAGAAATGAAAGAGGAAGCCGCCTGGTAGAATTTTGCACAGAGCACAACTTAATCATAGCTAACACTTGGTTTAAGAATCATGATAGAAGGTTGTATACATGGAAGAACCCTGGAGATACTAAAAGGTATCAGATAGATTATATAATGGTAAGACAGAGATTTAGGAACCAGGTTTTAAATTGTAAGACATTTCCAGGGGCAGATGTGGACTCTGACCACAATCTATTGGTTATGACCTGTAGATTAAAACTGAAGAAACTGCAAGAAGGTGGGAATTTAAGGAGATGGGACCTGGATAAACTGAAAGAACCAGAGGTTGTACAGAGTTTCAGGGAGAGCATAAGGGAACAATTGACAGGAATGGGGGAAAGAAATACAGTAGAAGAAGAATGGGTAGCTTTGAGGGATGAAGTAGTGAAGGCAGCAGAGGATCAAGTAGGTAAAAAGACGAGGGCTAGTAGAAATCCTTGGGTAACAGAAGAAATATTGAATTTAATTGATGAAAGGAGAAAATATAAAAATGCAGTAAATGAAGCAGGCAAAAAGGAATACAAACGTCTCAAAAATGAGATCGACAGGAAGTGCAGAATGGCTAAGCAGGGATGGCTAGAGGACAAATGTAAGGATGTAGAGGCTTATCTCACTAGGGGTAAGATAGATACTGCCTACAGGAAAATTAAAGAGACCTTTGAAGAAAGGAGAACCACTTGTATGAGTATCAAGAGCTCAATGGAAACCCAGTTCTAAGCAAAGAAGGGAAAGCAGAAAGGTGGAAGGAGTATATAGAGGGTCTATACAAGGGCGATGTACTTGAGGACAATATTATGGAAATGGAAGAGGATGTAGATGAAGATGAAATGGGAGATACGATACTGCGTGAAGAGTTTGACAGAGCAGTGAAAGACCTGAGTCGATACAAGGCCCCCGGAGTAGACAACATTCCAGTAGAACTACTAACGGCCTTGGGAGAGCCAGTCCTGACAAAACTCTACCATCTGGTGAGCAAGATGTATGAAACAGCCGAAATACCCTCAGACTTCAAGAAGAATATAATCATTCCAATCCCAAAGAAAGCAGGTGTTGACAGATGTGAAAATTACCGAACAATCAGTTTAATAAGCCACAGCTGCAAAATACTAACACGAATTCTTTACAGACGAATGGAAAAACTAGTAGAAGCCGACCTCGGGGAAGATCAGTTTGGATTCCGTAGAAATACTGGAACACGTGAGGCAATACTGACCTTACGACTTATCTTAGAAGAAAGATTAAGGAAAGGCAAACCTACGTTTCTAGCATTTGTAGACTTAGAGAAAGCTTTTGACAATGTTGACTGGAATACTCTCTTTCAAATTCTAAAGGTGGCAGGGGTAAAATACAGGGAGCGAAAGGCTATTTACAATTTGTACAGAAACCAGATGGCAGTTATAAGAGTCGAGGGGCATGAGAGGGAAGCAGCGGTTGGGAAGGGAGTGAGACAGGGTTGCAGCCTCTCCCCAATGTTATTCAATCTGTATATTGAGCAAGCAGTAAAGGAAACAAAAGAAAAATTTGGAATAGGTATTAAAATCCATGGAGAAGAAATAAAAACTTTGAGGTTCGCCGATGACATTGTAATTCTGTCAGAGACAGCAAAGGACTTGGAAGAGCAGTTGAACGGAATGGACAGTGTCTTGAAGGGAGGATATAAGATGAACATCAACAAAAGCAAAACGTGGATAATGGAATGTAGTTGAATTAAGTCGGGTGATGCTGAGGGTATTAGATTAGGAAATGAGACACTTAAAGTAGTAAAGGAGTTTTGCTATTTGGGGAGCACAATAACTGATGATGGTCGAAGTAGAGAGGATATAAAATGTAGACTGGCAATGGCAAGGAAAGCGTTTCTGAAGAAGAGAAATTTGTTAACATCGAGTATAGATTTAAGTGTCAGGAAGTCATTTCTGAAAGTATTTGTATGGAGTGTAGCCATGTATGGAAGTGAAACATGGACGGTAAATAGTTTGGACAAGAAGAGAATAGAAGCTTTTGAAATGTGGTGCTACAGAAGAATGCTGAAGATTAGATGGGTAGATCACATAACTAATGAGGAAGTATTAAATAGGATTGGGGAGAAGAGAAGTTTGTGGCATAACTTGACCAGAAGAAGGGATCGGTTGGTAGGACATGTTCTGAGGCATCAAGGGATCACCAATTTAGTATTGGAAGGCAGCGTGGAGGGTAAAAATCGTAGAGGGAGACCAAGAGATGAATACACTAAGCAGATTCAGAAGGATGTAGGTTGCAGTAGGTACTGGGAGATGAAGAAGCTTGCACAGGATAGAGTAGCATGGAGAGCTGCATCAAACCAGTCTCAGGACTGAAGACAACAACAACAACATACCAGATACATGTAAAATAAAGAGTAATTAGGAGACATCAGCAGTATTTTCATGTCAGTGCCTGTTTGTCACACTGCCCCTTCCCCACCATCACCAAGCAGTGAGCTTCTGCTATTGTCCTTCAGTTCACAGTACCTCTTCACTCTGTGCTGTCCATGTGTTGTTCTTACTTGTGCTTTAAAGTAGTGACTGTTTTCTTGTGTTGTGAAGTTGTTTTATGGACAATGGCTACCACAGGATGTATAAACTTGCCAGATTGCTTCTGCTACACTTGTGGTAATTATACCATTAAAAAGCAACAAAGAAACATTTCCGATTTTGTTGGAAAAGTATATTTCACCTATTTTGGTATAAAGTTAAGTGATCAAGATAAGCCTTGGGCCCCACACAAAGTTTGTTCAGTGTGTGTTTAAGAAATGAGACAAATGTATAAAGCAGTTCTTATGTTTTGGAATACCAATAGTTTGGAGGAATCCCAAAAATCATAGTGATGATGCTATGTTTGTTCTTGCAACATATGAGGTTTCAATTTGAAAAACAAAAAGGATATTTCTTACCCTAACATTCAATCAGCCATTCGTCCTGTTCATCACGTACCTGAAGTACCAATACCCTCTCGTCCAGATTCTTTGGATGATATAGATGGTCATGGGCCATTGGCTCAGCAAGGTGATAGTGAAGAAGACAGAGATTGCTACAATCCTTGCACAACTGATCCCATTCCATTCTCACAACCTGAAGTGAACGATTTAATTAAAAACCTAGGCCTTTCTAAAGAATCGGCAGAGGTTTTACGATCTAGATTGAAAGATAAACATATGCTGGCTCCGGGCATATCCCTTTCTTGGTATTGATTGAGGGAAAAGGAGTTTGTATCTTTCTTCTCTCAAGAAGGTGACCTGGTGTTTTGCAGTGATGTTCCTAAACTTATGGCACATTTCAAAATACAATATGCTCCTGATGAGTGGAGACTTTTTATTGATTCTTCAAAAAGAAGCCTTAAAGCAGTACTTCTACACAATGGCAATAAGCACATTCTATACCAGTTCACTTAAAAGAATGTTATGAAAACTTTGAACTGGTTTTAAGCAAATTCTGTATTCAGACCACAAATGGACACTATGTGATGATTTAAAAGTGATTTCAATGCTGCTTGATCAACAAAGTGGCTATACAAAGTTCACTTGCTTTCTCTGTGAATGGGACAGTAGAGACAGAAAGCAACACTACATAAAAAAAGCTTGGCCCTTGAGAAAAACCTTACATGTAGGGTTTAAAAATGTTGAGAGGAAAAGCCTTGTGGACCCCAAAAAGGTGTTACTTCCACCACTTCGCATTAAGTTGGGGCTGATGAAACAATTTGTTAAGGCATTGCCAAAAGAAGGGGAGTGTTTCAGATATCTTTGTGGACAGTTTCCTGGTTTATCCAAGGCAAAGCTAAAGGAAGGAACCTTTGTCGGACCAGACATTAGAAAACTAATGACAGATCCCAACTTTGTGGACAAAACAGAAACAAAAGAAAAGGCAGCATGGACTTCTTTTAAATTAGTTGTTACCGGTTTCCTAGGAAACAAAAGAGATCCAAACTACAAGACAATCGTCGCAGACATGCTCGACAGCTTTAAGAATCTGGGCTGTAAACATGAGCACTAAAGTTCATTTTCTCCACTCACATCTTGACTACTTCCCTGCAAACCTTGGTGATGTAAGTGAAGAGCAGGGTGAAAGATTCCACCAAGACATCAAAGAATTGCAAATAAGATATCAAGGAAGATGGAAAATCAACATGATAGCGGACTACTGCTGGATGAGAGAAAGAGATGAACCTCAACGAGTCCACAGCTGGAAAAGCAATAAAAGAAGCTTCGACAGAAAGTGAGAGTGTTATTGTAAGGACTTATGAGCTTAAAGAGAAATGGAGATATGTACTGGAAATGTAGTTTAGAAAATAATTTATAAATAAAATAAAATTTTATGTTGTTGTTGTTGTTGTGGTCTGCAGTCCTGAGACTGGTTTGATGCAGCTCTCCATGCTACTCTATCCTGTGCACGCTTCTTCATCTCCCTGTACCTACTGCAACCTACATCCTTCTGAACCTGCTTAGTGTATTCATCTCTTGGCCTCCCTCTACGATTTTTACCCTCTGCGCTGCCCTCCAATACTAAATTGGTGATCCCTTGTTTGCCTCAGAACATGTCCTACCAACCGATCCCTTCTTCTAGTCAAGTTGTGCCACAAACTCCTCTTATCCCCAATTCTATTCAATACCTCCTCATTAGTTATGTGATCTACCCACCTAATCTTCAGCATTCTTCTGTAGCACCACCTTTCAAAAGCTTCTTTTCTCTTCTTGGCTAAACTACTTATCGTCCATGTTTCAATTCCATGCATGGCTACACTCCATACAAATACTTTCAGAAACAACTTCCTGACACTTAAATCTACACTCAATGTTAACAAAGTTCTCTTCTTCAGAAACACTTTCCTTGGCATTGTCTATCTACATTTTATATCCTCTCTACTTCGACCATCATCAGTTTTTTTCTCCCCAAACAGCAAAACTCTTTTACTACTTTAAGGGACTCATTTCCTAATCTAATTCCCTAAGCATCACCTGATTTAATTCAACTACATTCCATTATCCTTGTTTTGGTTTTGTTGATGTTCATCTTATATCCTCCTTTCAAGACACTGTCCATTCCGTTCAACTTCTCTTCCAGGTCCTTTGCTGTCTCTGACAGAATTACAATGTTCTCAGCAAACCTCAAAGTTTTTATCTCTTGTCCATGGATTTTAATTCCTATTCCGAATTTTTCTTTTGTTTCCTTCATGCTTGCTCAATGTACAGATTTAATAACATCAGGGATAGGCTACAACCCTGCCTCACTCCCTTCCCAACCACTGCTTCCCTTTCATGCCCTTCGACTCTTATAACTGTCGATTTCATCTTTGAGACGTTTGTATTCCTTTTTGCCTGCATTTTTATATTTTCTCCTTTCATCAATTAAATTCGATATATCTTCTGTTACCCAAGGATTTCTACTACCCTCGTCTTTTTACCTACTTGATCCTCTGTTGCCTTCACTATTTCATCTCTCAAAGCTGCCCATTATTCTTCTACTGTATTTCTTTCCACCATTCTTGTCAATCGTTCCCCAATGCTCTCCCTGAAACTCTCTACAACCTCTAGTTCTGTCAGTTTATCCAGGTGGCATCTCCTTAAATTCCCACCTTCTTGCAATTTCTTCAGTTTTAATCTACAGTTCATAACCAATAGATTATGGTCAGAGTCCACATCTGCCCTGGAAATGTCTTGCAATTTAAAACCTGGTTCCTACATCTTTGTCTTACCATTACGTAATCTACATATACAACCTTCTTTCATGATTCTTGAATCAAGTGTTGGCTATGATTAAGTTATGCTCTGTGCAAAATTCTACCAGGCGGCTTCCTCTTTCATTCCTTACCCTCATTCCATATTCATCTACTACATTTCCTTCTCTTTCTTTTCGTATTATTGAATTCCAGTCACCCATAAATATTAAATTTTCTTCTCCCTTCACTATCTGAATAATTTCTTTTATCTCATCATACATTTCATCAATCTCTTCCTCATCTATGGAGCTAGTTGGCATATAGACTTGCACTACTGTGGTAGGCGTGGGCTTTGTATCTATCTTGGCCACAATAATGCGTTCACTATGCTGTTTGTAGTAGCTTACCCGCATTCCTATTTTTTTATTCATTATTAAACCTACTCCCGCATTATGCCTATTTGATTTTGTATTTATAACCCTGTATTCACCTGACCAAAAGTCTTGTTCCTCCGGCCACCAAACTTCACTAATTCCCACTATATCTAACTTTAACCTATCCATTTCCCTTTTTAAATTTTCTAACCTACCTGTCCGATTAAGGGATATGACATTCCACACTCCGATCCACGGAATGCCAGTTTTCTTTCTCCTGATAATGACGTCCCCCTGAGTAATCCCCGCCCGGAGATCTGATTGGGGGACTATTTTACCTCCGGAATATTTTGCCAATGAGGACGCCATCATTTAACCATACAGTAAAGCTGCATACCCTCGGGAAAAATTACAGCTGCAGTTTCCCCCTGCTTTCAGCCCTTCGCAGTACCAGCACAGTAAGGCCGTTTTGGTTAGTGTTACAAAGCCAGATCAGTCAATCATCCAGACTGTTGCCCCTGCAACTACTGAAAAGGATGCTGCCCCTCTTCTGGCCTCTCAACAGATACCCCTCCATTGTGGTTGCACCTATGGTACGGCTATCTGTATCGTTGAGGCTCATAAGCCTCCACATTGGTGGCAAGGTCCATGGTTCATCAACGTTGGAAAAAATGTGATAAATTGCCTAAATGATGTTGTTATACCCAAAAATACTCCCTTTTTTGTGAGAAAACCTGATGCGATAGAAAAAAATGGATTGCATGACTACATGACTGAAAAGTACATTAAGTTCTGTTATAAAATTTCAAGCAACTTTCAAAAAATATTTTTTTGTGGACCTGTGTTATGTTTCCCACAATACAGCTTGAAATTAGGATGATAATGCAGAAATTTAAAAAAAAAAAAAAACAATAAGTCAGCAGCAGGGGTTGATGAGGTTACAGTCTTTGTTCTGAGATATGCACAGACAGAATACAAGAACCATTGACAAACACAATATATGAGTCACTCAGTCCAGGTATTCTTGCAGAGTACCTAAAGTTTGCACAAGTTGTGCTCTTGATAAAGAAAGGAAATGCAATGTGTATTCAAAACTATAGGTCAGTTTCACTACTGTCTGCATTACCAAAAATAACTGAATCAATCATGAAAGATAGACTAATGAGTCACATGAATAAATACAATCTTTCTATCAAAGCACACATTTGTTCCGAAAGCAGGGGATGTGCAATATAAGCCATTACAGAGATAAAAGTAGTACTTTCAGCTCTTGACAATGATGACTGTGTTTCAGACACATTCTTAGATGTTTCCAGGGCTTTTAACACTGTTTACCACACAATATGACTAAACAAGCTACAAGCACTAGATGCAAGATGAATAGCAAACAAGTGGTTCCAGTCTTACTTGGGAAACAGGATGCAAAATGTAGAGACAGTTCACACACTTGTTGATGAAAAGGCCTTAGTAAAACAATCTTCAGAGAAGAAACTTATAAACATAGGCATTCGTAATGGTAATGTATTGGGTCCAATTTTGTTCCTAACTTGAGACAACTAAATATCTCAAAAAAGATGCATTGTATGAAAATAATGTTCTAGGCGAATAGTTCATAAAGAGGGTACCTGTCTGTGCTACAACTGGTCACCTCCTACACAGCCTTCATTTGTGGACAGGGTCAATTTTGTATTTTCAAATGAGAACCACTTTTTATTGCATATTCAGATTCTACACCAAAATACATATGCAGTTTACTCAAATCATTGTGGTAGAAGGTGCAGTAATTGACAAATATCAAGTGTGCCTGTTTTTGTGATTGGCAACTGATGCATCTGATTCTACATTTTTTTATGTTGTAAATGTAAACCTTTGTTTTCTAAAGGATGATATTAATGTTCGAAATTTAATTTAATGTTGCAAATATGATTGTACAGTACAATACGGTTACTCACTTCAATGTCTAGTTAGAAACTACACTGATGGAGAAAAAATCACAATATCACAAAATAATTAATGTACAGTAATGAAATTTTGGGAATAAATTTGTCTAGGTGCATATTTAAGTGATTAACACTGAAAGATCACACATTAATTTTAATTGTGAGATAAGACATAGCAAATGTTAAATGGTGGTACTTTAATAACTGGAGTAACTGCCAGAATGTTAAATGCAACCATCCAAATGTGCCTCGTGTTTTACAGGTGCCGGATGTCAGTTTGTGGAATGGAGTTCCACGCCTATTACACTTGGTCAGTCAATACAGGAACAGTTAATACTATTTGTCAATGATGCTGGACTTGTCATCTGATGACGTCCCTTATTTGCTCGATTGGAGGCAGATCTGGTAATCATGCAGGCACAGGCAACATGTTGACACTATGTAGAGCATGTTAGGTTACAACAGCAGTATGTGCACAGTTGTTATGCTGTTGGAAACCATCCCATGGAATGCTGTTCATGAACAGTAGCACAACAGTTTGAATCACCAAACTGACGTACAATTTTGCAGTCAGGGTGCGTGGATAACCACAAGAGTGCAACTGCTGTCACACGAAGTCACAACCCAGACTACAACTCCAGTTGTAGGACCAGTCTATCTAGCATACAGACAGGTTGGTTGCAGGCCCTCAACTGGCCCCCTAACCAACACATGGCAACCACTGGCACTGATGCAAAACCAGCTTTCATCAGAAAACACAACAGCCCTCCAACAGGCTCTTGCTTGACATGACTAAAGTCACAAATGGTGGTGGTTTGGGGTCATTGGAATGCACCATGCAAAATGTCTAGTGCAGAACTGAAAGTAACCACAAGCTGCGATGTGGCTGCAAGCAGAACAGTGATTCACAAAGTGTAGAATAATTTCTTTATTTCTGTCTGTGATAGAATACCTGTTTTGGTCAGCAATGGCCATCTTCAGATCTGTTTTAAAAATATGTCCTAATATAATGAAGCCATAGTGGCATCATCAAAATATTGTGTTCATCTTTTGACAAAATCACTTTGGCTTCGTAATATTAGTATGTGTTTTTAAAACAGATCTAAAGATGGTCACTGCTGACCAAAATTGGTTGCCTGAGGACTTAACAAGTTTGTGATCATAAATGGAAGTAAAGAAATTTATTCTTGAAGCAACCAATTTGTAACATTTGTTGTATCACTTTGGTGCCAACTAGTGCTATGTGGCCATCCAGAGCCCAGTCTTCTTGCAGACACACATTCTCATAATGACTGCTGCCAGCCGTCATGTACTGTGGCTACATTCCTGCCAAGTCTTTCTGCTATATCATACAAGAAACATCCAGCTTCTCTTAGCCCTACTGCATGACCTCGTTCAAAATCAGTGAGGTATAGATAATGGTGTCTTTGTCGCCTTAAAGGCATTCTTGATTAACATCAATTCACTACGTCCAATCTTAAAGGTAACTAATGCTCAATGACCATTGCACTGTGTATTTAAAGCAAACCTTCAAAGTGGAGTTACTACACCACTCTTATGCAATGCAAAATTTTTATATAGATCAAATCTTGCAGACGTAGAAATGGAGCTACCAATTTTCATTTATGTTGTACATTTCTTTCTTGGTGTTGCAACTTTTTTCCATCTGTGTAAGTTTAGCTTGATACATGAATAACAGCATTGATGTAACAGTTTTCTGTTTTACGTCGGGATGCTTGATATCAGTGGGTCCCCTTGCCTCTCACCGCTTGGGTGCTAGATTTTAGTGAGTATCCATGGCAAGTGTACCTGTCACCAGCACTTATGGGCATTTTACCTTATCACAATGGTTGTGGTATTTATTCTGCTGGTAGCTGTGTGGCAGCCAGCATGAGACTTGTGGTGGTTAGATGGAAACACACACTGAAATCAGTCACTCTGATGGCAGGATTTGTGGGTGGCCACTGAAATCAAACATTCCAATGGTTTTGGGACTCATCACAATCAATCCCTTAGGGAACAGAAATCACGTTACCATACAAGTAGATTTTTGCCAGAAATGTCAATGTGTAGCCATATTATGTGTATTGTACAATCACATTAGCAATACTCAAGTAATGTTTGAACATCAATAGCAACAATATGTTAGTTGCAAAAACAGGCACAATTGATATTTGTTGATTACAGCACCATCTACCACAAATGGGAAACAATCACATGAGTAATTCATATAGTTTTGAGAGTATTGGCACAACAGAAACTGGTCAGTACTTCTGGGGATGGGGGGAGGGGTTGTTTACCATCCTTATTGAATATGTGGATAATTTATGAGATTTTGAATGAATCTGGAAAAACTCCATATTCTAAACATTTATTAAAAATAAAACTTAGTGGCTTACTTATCAAGTGAACTGTTCTTTTAATGACATAGTGAGACATCCAATAGCAGTCCATAATTTTGGAACTAGATAATTCGGAAACAGTTTTACAGACTTCATCTGGCTTGGATTTATCCCAATGAAATAAATGCTCTTCCAACAGCTGGGGACCAAGCAGATGTGACAAAGCAGTCATTCAATTATCCTGGAACAAGCAGAGGTTGACACTAATAACTTCCCATGCTGCCTCATACTTATTTGGAGCACCTTCTATGTACCTTTCACAAGCTGGCTTGTATGAGCTTAACATTGTAATACTTTTACTTCTAAGGTAAGCACTGTAAACAAAATCCCTTTGCTCAGCCCTTCAATTATCCTCACTTTTATTTATAAGCATGTTTTCTCTAATTTCTGTGAGACCCTCAGTTATTTTTTGTATTTTTATATTTAAATGAGGAATTAACCTTAATTCGTGGAGAACATGAATACCATAAGTCTCCATTTTTTTTAAGTCATCAAAATAATTTACAACTGCAGTTTTACCTCTTTACACACATGTAGAGAATCCCAATTTGCATTCTTTAGCTTGTCAATAAATAACAGAATGTGCTCCTCTCTCTTTGACCATTACCCATGCCACATTCAATTCATTGGAATAAGTTGGTTGCTTATGATAAAGTGGTAAAAGCAATGGACCATCAGCTGCAAAATCTCCACTAGCCACACTTCCTCTCTATGTAATTTAACAATAATACTGTCCAGACATGCATCAAACGAATAGGACACTTATTCATTTTTAAGGATCTTCATATATTAAGAAACATTCTGGACTCTTGTTGCTTTGAATCTTCCATTTCAGTATTAAAATCCCCAGAGATAACAAGTTTTGTTTTAAACTTTAAAAAGTCACTTAGTTACTAACTACAACTGTTCAAAAAAATACATTTATATCCCCATTTGGAGACCTATATAGGCTAATGATTATTATATTTTCTTCTATCAGTCTTACACTACTAATGTCAGAATTTATTTCTGAACAATATAGTTTCATGTCTAATTTTGAAACTTTTAGATCATGCTTGATTTTAATTTCAGCACCACCATTTTTCTGTGTTTCCTTCACATTATGTCAGCTACAACATATTCTTGAGGAACAAAAGTGTCAACTTGATTTTCTGTTAGCCATTGTTCTGACACACATATCACATCTACATCCTTAATGCTACAAAAACATTCCAGTTCTAATAGTTTATTTTTCATACAGTACATATTAAATTGCAGGAACATAAATATTTTATAACTATTCTCTTTCTCAAGCGAGCACTCATGTGGCATATCTGTATTACACACACTAATTGTCTAAGTTGGAGCTATTGGAATGTTTACTTCTGCTAAAAAAAAAAGCATTTCCAGCATCACTCTTCGTCTTGATAAAAATCACTACTGTTTCGTCACATTGTAAGCTTAATTCTAGACACACTTCACTTTCATCTTTCAAAGGTATAATTTGCTTAACACCTTGCTGCATGTTTGATTTCATATGAACTATATGTGAGATCTTACAACTAAAATAATGCCTTTCCCAGTCTGTTGATGTGGAAACCACATGCTATATGAAATATTTTCCATATTATACTTATATCAATGTATGTTGGATAAAATATTCTTGGTTTTTAAGCTGTACCAAATTGAATAAAATACTCAAGCTCTTGATGGTTATCTCCACCATTGTTGTCATGAGTGAAAATGCCTAACTACCGGGGCTGGTACTGTTTCCCACTTAAGGATACAGGCTACTTTTCTGGCTCAATATTACGTAAAAATCAACACCTATTTCTTTCAGGCACTGTTTATAATGTATATGTTTTACAGATTTTTTGTTGATATCAGGTAATGCAGCAGACTTTCTAAACAAATTAGAAGTATTTTGAATATTTTTGAACCTGATTAGAGTGATTAAAAAAATTAGAAAGAAATTGATGCAATTTTTTTCCAAAATGCTTCCTCAAATTGAGGTACCATTTAACCCAAGGTTATACATTTGAAGGCGACCAAATTTTTACCAGATATGCAAGACATGATTGTTGTGACAGTGCCATGACATTTAACAGTGCCGCCACGACATTACGCGCAAATGGCGATAGAGGCGCTCCGCAACTCGGCTGAGCGCAGGAGCGCCACCTAGCTACGAACGGCGCCGGCCGCATGTCACGGCACGGCAGTCGAATGAGAGATACTGAGTGTTATCATGCAACCAGCTATAGTTTCTAAGTGAGTGTGTTTGAATATCCACGCAATTATTGGTGATTAAAGGTTATAACACTTTCTGGCGACGAGGTCGGATATTTTCACTGCGTTGTGGATTTGTGTGTTTGTGACGGGGCAGACATGGAACAGCTTATGCAAGTGCTTATTGAACAACAAACACAGCTGACGGCTGCTATTGAGGCACAACAAACACAGCTGACGGCTGCTATTCAGGAGTTGTCGTCATCGTTTACTCATCGTCTGTCTTCCTCTTCTCCGCCTCCATTCCCTCCTTACGACGAGGCCGCTGAAGTCTGGGAGGATTATGAGAAGCGTTTGCGGCAACACTTCTCGGCTTTCGGCGTTGTCGACGCTCCTGTGTGTAAGTCGTTATTTCTATCTTGGATTTCCCCACGGATCTATCAGCTGCTATCTCAGTTAGCCCCTCTGCGGGAACCTGCCTCCCTGTCCTTCCAAGAAATGTGTGACTTATTGTCTAACTATTACCGCAAAAACACCCACGTCATTGCCGCCCGCGTGGCGTTCTACCGGTGTCGTAAACAGCCCCATCAATCTTACCGGGCTTGGGCGGCGAAATTACACGGTCTGAGTAGGAAATGTCAGTTTGTCACGGACACTCATCATGAGTATTATGCTGATTCAATGGTTAGGAATGCTATTCTATGGCTTGCTCCTGATAAAGAAGTTCGGTAACATGCCCTACAACTGCCAACCCGTCGTTGTCAGAAGTTCTAAGCATCGCTTAATCCTTTGACGTGTCTCACACTGCTGGCGCGCAAATAGACACGTGGTGTGATGTAGGCGCTGTACAGTCAACTTTTGACACGGACAATTTGCCTGTTTCACAGGAGAACGAAGATGTGGTGGCAGTTCACTCGCGTAAACAACGTCGCGTTGGGTCGCAACGCTCGCAGCGAAGACAGCAACCACAGAAGCAGCTTCGTTCCGCACTTCCTTCTTGTCCATGTTGTTTCGTACAGCATGACAGGGTCGCGTGTCCAAAACGTTGGGCCACATGTAATCCATGTAGGAAAAAAGGCCACATTGCTTCTGTGTATCAGTCCCCTAAAGTTCCTGTCAACGAGGATGAGGCATCGGACATGGATGTTAACTGTGTGCTTTCTCAAACAAATAAGTTGTTTGTTACTGTTCGTGTTCTGGATAAAGACATTCGCATGCAAGTGGACACTGGCTCTGCAGTAACTCTCATTAATTCTCGCACGTATTTGGAGTTGGGCTCCCCTCCCTTGTCTCCAGTTACGCGAAATCTGAGAACTTATAATAAACAGAAAATTCATATCATTGGCCAGTTTGATGCTTCCACTGCCTACAAGTCTGTTGTTAGGCCCCTCACGTTTTATGTGGTGGATCATGCGGGCACTGAAAACCTGTTCGGTTATGATACTTTCCAGTTGTTCGGGTTCTCCATTGATGATGATGTGCACCTCATATCTGAGGATATTCCGTATCAACAGCTGGATGGATTGTGTTCTGAATTTTCGTCCGTGTTTTCTGCTGGTCTCGGTCGTGCCAAGGATTTTGAAGCCCACATTACTCTTAAACCTACAGCTCGCCCTAAGTTTTTCCAGGCACGCCCTATTCCGGTGGCGTTGCGTGCACCTGTCAAGGCTGAGATAGACAGGTTAACAGCTTCAGGGATTCTCCTTCCTGTTACGTCCAGCGAATGGGCATCACCCATCGTGGTGGTTCCTAAATCAAACGGGAGTCTGCAATTGTGTGGTGATTTTAAAGCCACCGTTAACGCTCAGAGCCTCATTGACACTTATCCTCTTCCCCGTCCTGAGGAGTTATTTACCAAGCTCGCTGGGGGTCAGTTCTTTTCCAAACTTGACTTATCGGAGGCGTACCATCAGCTGCCGTTGGATGCTTCTTCCAAGGAATTTCTCGTCATCAACACTCCTTGTGGGTTGTATTAGTACCAGCGGTTACCATTTGGCGTCGCTAGCGCGCCGGCCATTTTTCAGCGGTTTTTGGAACAGCTCACGGCTTCTGTTCCCAGCTGCATAAACTATCTGTATGACATTGTTGTCACGGGGGCCTCCACTGAGGAGCACTTTCGCAATTTTCGTTCACTGTTTTGGGTTTTGCATTCGGCTGGGTTGAAGTGCAATCTGGACAAGTCACAGTTCTTCCAACCCTCCATTGTGTATCTTGGTTTCCACTTGTCACGTGAGGGTATACGTCCTCTACGTCAGCACGTTGCGGCCATTAACGCTCTACCCCAGCCGCCTACGGTCAAAGAACTTCAGGCGTTTCTAGGCAAGATTGCTTATTATCACAAATTCATTCCGTCCGCAGCGGCGGTAGCTCATCCTCTGCATCAGCTGTTACGCAAAAACGTCCCTTTCTGTTGGTCCGACGAGTGTGAGCAGGCTTTTGTCCACCTGAAGGCTTATTTACAGTCGGCGCCTTGTCTTGCCACATTCCGTCCGGGTCAGTACTTGGTTCTGGCGACTGACGCGTCACAGTATGGCCTAGGGGCTGTTCTCGCCCATTGGTATGAGGATGGGTCGGAACAACCCATCGCCTATGCTTCCAAGACCCTCAACGATGCGCAACGGCGTTACTCTCAAATCGAAAAGGAGGCACTCGCTATCATTTATGCTCTAAAAAAGTTCAGCGTTTTTTTGTATGGTTCTAAGTTTCACCTCATCACCGACCACAAGCCGCTGGTCTCTCTGTTCAGCCCATCGGCGTTGCTTCCGGATAAGGCAGCTCACCGCCTGCAATGTTGGGCCTTATACTTGTCTCATTTTCACTATGAGATTCACTATCACCCCACGGCCCAGCACGCCAACGCTGACGCATTGTCGCGATTTCCGATGGGCCCTGACCCGGTTTTCGATCGTAATGAACTACTCTGTTTCCACACTGATGAGGAAGAACGTCGTGCGGTCGAGGGTTTTCCACTTACAGGTTCGCAGGTCCTGTCGGCTACTGCGCGGGACCCGGTCCTGCGTCAGGTGATCGGTTTTGTTCAACGGGGTTGGCCAGACAGGACCAAGGGCCGGGCATCGGATCCCCTTCGCAACTACCATGCCTTGCGCCTTCGTCTGTTTGTTCGTAATGGTGTTGTTCTTCTGGCCACGGATGGCGCATCTCCACGGGTCGTGGTGCCAGCCTCTCTTCGCAAAGATGCTCTCAAACTGTTGCATGAAGGCCATTGGGGGATTTCTCGGACTAAGTCCCTGGCCCGCAGGCATGTTTATTGGCCCGGTATTGATTCGGACATCGCCCACATGGTTGCTGCGTGTGGTCAGTGTGCTCAACAACTGGCTCACCTCGTACAATGCCCTCTCCGTGGCCTGATCCGGCGCAGCCATGGGAACGGGTGCACGCTGACTTTGCTGCCCCCTTCCTCGGTACTTATTGGCTACTGTTGATTGATGCCCTCTCAAAGTTTCCGTTTGTTGTTCGATGTCCGTCGCCCACCACTGCAGTGACGATGCTGGCTTTGTCCAAAATCTTTGCGCTAGAAGGTCTTCCATCCACAATCGTCACGGACAATGGCCCTCAGTTCTCTTCGCAGGCCTTCCGTGATTTTTGTACTGGACAAGGGATTCATCATGTTACAGCACCGCCCTTCCATCCACAATCGAATGGGGAGGTCGAGCGCATTGTCCGCACTTTCAAAAGCCAGATGAAAAAATTCCTTAGTGATTTTTCAACAGATGACGCTCTGCTGCAATTTCTGAGTTATTATCGCTTCACGCCTCTGGGTGATCGCAGCCCTGCTGAACTCTTGCATGGCCGCCAACCGCACACTCTACTGCACCTGCTTCACCCTGTCAGGCCTTGTGCTGTGTCCCCTAGTGCGGGAAAATACTCGGTGGGCACCGACGTGTGGGCCCGAGGGTACGGATCTTGCCCTAAATGGATTCCAGGGATGGTCAAGCTCTTCGCGGCCGCCGGCTTTGTGAAATACGTACAGACGACGGCATGGTTGTTCGCCATTACGACCAGATGCGCCCACGAGTGGTGGCCACGCCGGTGCCACCGCCCCTTCCTTCGCCTCCACCAGCCCGAGAAACCAGTCCTGTCACTGCTGCCGATCTACCGTACGTGTTGATGCAGCCGACATCGCTACCGCTTCCGAGTACGCCAGAACCGGCCCCAGTCGCGACACCGCTTTCTCCAGGACCCATCTCACTGGAGGACACCCCCAGGTCCACGACACCTATGGATGCTGCTCCGGAGTTTTCACCCATCATCTCGTCCAGGAGGCACGTTCCACGCACGAGCTTCCATCCTGAACATTTTCGACCATACTCTCGTGTCTCTCCACGGGATCTTCTCAGGGCCTCACAAGAGGCCATGGATGTCTCTGCACTGTCCATGTCTCCAAGGAAGTGAGAATTTTTTTTTCAAGGGGGGGGAAAGTGTTGTGACAGTGCCACGACATTTAACAGTGCCTCCACAACAGTACGCGCAAACGGCGATAGAGGCGCTCCGCAACTCGGCTGAGCGCGGGAGCGCCACCTAGCTACGAACGGCGCTGGCCACATGTCACGGCACGGCAGTCGAATGAGAGATACTGACTTGTTATCATGCAACCAGCTATAGTTTCTAAGTGAGTGTGTTTGAATATCCATGCAATTATTGGTGATTAAAGGTTATAACAATGATGGCTGAGGTACTAGACCTATTTAATTCCACCTATTATGTACATTATAATGATAAAAAATATCATATCTTACATTTTAATTTTTATAATTTTTTCCTAATAAAAATGTTATTTTTTCAATAATTTAGTTGATTCTGCAATAAAGGGTTGGGGGTTGTTTGGGGAAGGAGACCAGACAGCGAGGTCATTGGTCTCATTGGAGTAGGGAAGGACGGGGAAGGAAGTCGGCCATGCCCTTTCAAAGGAACCACCCTGGCATTTGCCTGCAGCGATTTAGGGAAATCACGGAAAACCTAAATCGGGATGGCCGGACGCGGGATTGAACCGTCATCCTCCTGAATGCAAGTCCAGTGTCTAACCACTGAGCCACCTCGCTTGGTGCAATAAAGCTTAGGTCTACTACATACGTATGGACTATTGCAAGTTACAGAAGAAAATTAGAGCAATGCTTTATAAACTAGGAAATATTTGTACCTGAATTCTGAAAAATACAACTTGCGGGAAATTGTGAATGAAGATATGAGTCCAATTAAACTGTGCCTCAGAATATCCCTGAAGCATAGTTTTCTTCCTGCAGTATTTCTTCATCTTCAAGCATCCTCTTGGCATTCCTTTTAGCATTTCTTGCTTCTTTGGTAATTTGAAGAGTGAACCTTTCAGCGTCATGCATCCATTGTCTGTCACACACAAGCAACTGATCTTCCATATTAGAGCCATATTTTATGCCTAAATTTCTCGGGACTTCCAACCTTCCTATCACTCAATCATTGAAACATATCACTGCATCTAGTACACCAACTTTGCATGTATTTAGTCCCACAAAAACATTCTTGGGTAATCTTTCCCATATGCAATGGTTGAAACTTTTATGAAGACATTTACTACGCAAAACAGGGTCACTCAGGTCTCCAGAAATTGGTTTTATTTCATTCATAACAGGCTCAGGAAGAGGATGCTTATGATGGTATATTTGACCCCTTTCTTTTGCTTTTTGGTAACCACACCAAGAATCTGCTCCTTTAGAGCAAAATCCGTGAACAGGGTGGTCATTGTTGACGATTTATGAAAGTAGGTGGCCCATACAGCTTTTCTCATTACTGTAACATCATTCAGAGGTGCAGTTCATCTAATGGCCAATCCATAATAACTCTGAAGAAAGTCTGTTTCAGTTTCTGTCAATCTGCTTCGGCTAGACAGAGATTTTCCATCAGACAGCAACTTTCCTTTCATTTCTCTTCATAGCTTCCTCAATCTAGCACCCATCCTCTTTTGATCTTATTCACAACACTCCACGTTTGTTACCAAGGTATCACCATAAACATTGAACTTATTAATTTTATTGAAAGCTTTAGAGTCCCCTTCGCCCAGGTACTTCGTATATCTAATGTTATAAACGGGCATCAACCTCTGACATATCTGTAGAGCTCCATTACACTCCATACCTTCACTGTAACCATCATAATTCTTAGAAGACTGATGTTCAATATGTCCTTCAGTGCTACTATAGCAGGTGTGCCAGTACTTAGAAAAACACTCAATATCAACAACTTTTCCATTCTTCAGAGAAGTAGCACTTACAACACCATTCAAGGAATGATGTCCTCAACATTTCCATGTCCCATCAAGTACAACAGCAATATCACTGGTTCCATTCATATTTACAGTTTCTCCTACAGCACGTTTCATAGATGCTTTAGACACAACCATCAAGACACCTAAAATTATTTTCATGTACTTGCTGAACCTACTGGGAGGATGAGGAAGGTCCATCAAGCTAGAAAACGTTTGAGCAGCCTTTTTTCCTTTTCCTATTGCATGCATTGCATACACTAACTTCAAATTCACATCATATGAATTATGCACAATGTTCGAAGTCATTTCTGAGGTAGGTTTATTGCAGGATCTACACAGAACAACTAATTTTGATGCTAAACCCTTGCTTCTACTATGTTGTTCAGTTATTTCCAGACAGCCTACATCGTCACATTGCTTACATTTTGCCACTTCCTTTATCAAATAAGATAAGATGCCCACATCAACAATAACAAATCCACTACAAACAGTGTCATTGTTAACACAAAAATTCGAATCACCAGGAGGTGTGCCATGTGGGAGTTTCTTCCCTGAAGAATTGATACATAGGTTACTTTCAACAGTGTGGCTTGCTTTGTTTGTGAACAGGAATTCCCTGTTATTGAGTTTCTTGATGTGTGGCATAGTTTGTATTTATTGCACACTAAAGGATAAGCACTTCCACAAATATATGTAGCACTTGGGCAACAAACATTCAGTAACACATGAACAAACTGCTTCAGCGAAACAAAAGTAAATACAAGCTAAGATAATCATTTACAGACGCTAGAAACCTGCACTGTTACCAACATATACAATGTATCATACGTATAATCGCTGGAAACAGAAAGTTCACAGTTCTTTTCAAAATAATACTGGTTTCTGTAACAGAAATAAAGGGGCATGGTGGCACACATGACCGCAACTTTAAAATTTGGTATATATAGGTCATTTTTCATTTGAAACCCTATTCACGGCCAGCATGAGACTTGTGGTGTTTAGATGGAAACACACGCTGAAATCAGTCACTCTGATGGCAGGATTTGTGGGTGGCCACTGAAATCAAACATTCCAATGGTTTTGGGACTCATCACAATTAATCCCTTAAGGAACAGAAATTACGTTACCATACAAGTAGCTTTTTTGCCAGAAATGTCAATGTGTAGCCATATTATGTGTATTGTACAATCACATTAGCAACACTCAAGTAATGTTTGAACATCAATAGCAACAAGTTGTTGGTTGCAAAAACAGGCACAATTGTTTATTGTCAATTACTGCAGCATCCATCACAAATGGGAAACAATCACAAATGGGAAACAATCACAAATGGGAAACAATGAGTAAACTGACAGTGTGCAGTGAGTTAACACTGGCTATAAAGAGAAAAACAAACAGTATGAACTTCAGCATAAAGAGGGAACATAATTCTGTCACATTAAGCATAGATGATAAATTTATAGATTGTGTAACAAACACAAAGTTTTTAGAGATGAACACTGACTGTCAATTAACATTAAACAAACACACAAAGATGCTGGCAAAAGAATGTCATCAGCATCTTTTATTCTTAGGATCCTATCATCAGTTTGTCACAGTCTTGTCATTTTCCTGAGTTCAATCTCTCATTCATCATGGGGGTGGGGTCCGGGGATGCTGACTCTGTTTTCCAGGGGACTGAGAGGAGGACACAAAGAGATATATGGGGAATAATGGATGTTTACAGGCTCTTTCCCAAATATAATGGAGTTAGTGCATGGGGCATAGCAGCATGTTCATGATTCTGGAGTCACCAGCAAGTTTCCTTGATGGGTGCAGCAATGAAGAGCAAAACTGTGTTTTATATCAAACAACAATGTACAATAAGGACCAACAGAGTGAGGCAGTGCAGTTGTTAATACACTGCCCTCGTATGGAATTTGCTCCATCTGGCCATCTTGATTTAGATTTTCCTCAATCATTTCAGGCAAATATCAGGAAGGTTCCTTTATCAAGACCACAACTGACCACTTCTCCTATCACTATAAAAACACACTTATATATTTTGTTTTTATATATTTTTTTTGAATCATTTAATTTCATTGCATTGTGATGACAAATCTACTATCATTGTAAGATGATCCCTGGCCAAAGAAATTAATAAATAAAAGAATAGAGGGCATACACAAAAATTTCCCAATGTAGTTAATAGTAAAATATGAGCTGAACATTATTTAGTTACTTGCATAATCATATGCATAAGTCAAGACCCCAAAGAGACAAAAATGTGTATAAAGAACAAATAAACTAATAGAATTAAGAGTTATTTAATAGAGCAAGTCAACTTTTGAACAGTTTTCAAATTATTTAAAGTGTAAAACACTTTCTCTTTCAGCCAGTTTTATGTCTTATTTTTATAAATATTAATATGTATTCATAACTGCCTTGTTTTGAGTGTAAGTATGTCTATATTACCATAATGTCTTAAGAGTATTATGATTAAGAAGACAAAGTCCAACATTGTAACTATTAATGTTTCCCTTTATGCACAAAAGGCAACTGTATATAAAAAGATATGGGACTATCATTATCTGTAGTTCTTTGAAATAGCCACAATTTTAGGGAAAGGATTGACTGCTACTCACTGTAAAGACGACCCGTCAGACAGGCACTACAAAAAGACTATTACACTTTATAGCTTTTGGCCCAAGCCTTCTTCAGAAAAGAAATCACACACACAAGCAAGCACACCTCATACATGCACGACTGCTACCATCGAGAGCTCTGACCGGAATGCGAATGTCACTTGAAGAGCAATCTGCAGTGGGAGGGAGGGAGGTAATAGCAGGATACAAGGGTGGGGGCAGAGAAGAGAGCTGTCTGGCAGGGCATGCGGGGATTAGATCATGGCCTGACGAGACTGCCAGGTGTAGCATAGGGAGGTGGGGTGTGGGGAAAAAAAGCAGGGAGTGAAAAGGAAAAGAGCAGGGAAGGGAAAAGGCTGGGCTGCACACAACAAGGGTGGGAGACATGAAAAAGAAGGTTGTGACAGGACAGAGGTGGCAGAAACTGTTGGGTGGAGGGTGTGGGTATAGTAAGTTACCATAGGTTGAGCCAGGGATCCTTATAACACATTTTCTGCTCTCAGAATTATTCCAGCCTAAACCTACAGTAACCTACCATCCCCCTACCCTACACCCAACAGTTTCCACCCCTATGTCCTATTACCTCCTCCCTTTTCACCACTCCAATTCTAATTGTATGGCTTCCATCCTTTCCCCTTTCCTGTTCTTTTCCTTTTCCACTCCCTGCTTTTTTGCCAGACAGTGCTCTTATCTGTTTTCTTTGCTGAAGAAGGCTTTGGCCAAAAGCTATAATGTGTAACAGCCTTTTCATGTGCCTGTCTGCAACTCAACAGGTCATCTGTAAGATGAGTAGTAATCTAACCTTTTCCTAATATTATTAATATTCCAACCTGGAATTTCAATTGTTTACCTCTTTAAAATAAGGCCTGGCCCCTACATGATATATTATTTTTGGTAAACCCAGATATGCTCCTGATGGCTTTCTTCTGCCAAAAAATTTTTTTCATGGCTTCTGGAGAATTAGCCCACAGTAGAATGCCATATCTTAGACGGCACTGAAAGAAGGCTTTATAGAAGTTACTCAGCTGTGTTTCTGCAACAGATGATGTAACTTTTTCAGCACACAGGTAACTTGTGAAAGCTTCCGAGATATGTAGTCTATCTCACTCTCCTAAGTGAATTTGAAAACTTAGAAAAAAGTGTATGGTGCACAGCATAATCAGTCTGGTAAACTTTTCTGTCCAGTCAGAAAGAATCATTTAGTATATTACCAAAGGCCAGGCACAAATCACATCAGAATACAATCAGCTTGATACTTTTCCTGAAGTCATAACAATGGGTTAGGAAATATTTCTTTTCTGCAAGTCAGAGGAACACTACCAAGCTCTTGCTTTGGTAAATTATATAGTTGTATAAGATAGTACTGAATGTGATCACAACGAACTTAATTACCCCTCTTCTCTATTCTTCTCGCTGTCAGTGAATTAAACTGACAGTGATTGGAAAATAAAACACAAAACAGGAAAATGTTGAAGTGAAGAACCAAGGAAATATTAACTGATAACAGTGAAGACAGGTGTATAGAGAGGTAGTTGATGACTGAATGATGTCTATCAATGCACAACGAAAAGAAATGGTAAAACTATTTGGTACAGCATTCAAGAAAAGGTAGCTGAAAATGGTAAAAATGGTGAGTATTTAACTTTAACTGGTGAATTAGGAGGTAAGATTATACCTCACCTGAGAAGAGTTGGCACTACCATTTTAATTGGTATAGCTTTCAGAAAGCAGAACTGGTTCTAGGATATGCTTCAAAAGTTACAGAAAATATTCTGACCACAAACCATGGGAAGGAAAGATATATACACAAAAGACTCAAACAACAAAGAAAAATATTAGTTGAGCTACTTTACAATTTGTCAGTGATAGCATGGCTACACAACAAGAAGCAGGAAAATGCTTCCAACGGTCTCTCTATGTGTTACTCTACATAGTAAGTACTTCTCATGTTTGCAGTAATATTTACTTAGTTTGATGTTTCAACATTCATTTGCACAATAAATTGTGAAGCTGTGGAACAAGTCATTTTATATTCACATAACAAATTATTTTGTAAATCCACCTAAATGCTTATAATTGACAATGTTTTTTTTCTTTTTTTAATAAAAAAGGAGACATACAGACATAAATTAAAAAGGAGATATACAGCCATGCCCACCATATGTCACACATTACAATAATAGAGTTCTTCTGCAGAATGGAAGGAGTTGTCAAGGAGAAACTTTTTCAGTTTATTTTCCATTTTTACTTTGCTGTCTACCAGACATTTTATATCACTGGCCAACTAATCAAAAATTTTGGTTGAAGTACTGTGCACACCTTCCTGTGCTACAGACAATTTTAATGTGGTGCAAACACATATCTCTTTTTTCTTCTGGTATTGTAATCATGTACATCATTGTTCATTTTGAACTGCAGTGAATTATTTACAACAAACTTCATGAGGGAATAAATTTACCAAGAAGTAGTAGTCAAAATACCTAACTCTCCAAACAACCTGGAGTTTCCATTATTTAGCTTCTTAAACAGACATCTACAAGATGATTGTGGGTGAACACCATACATTATTCTTACAGCATATTTTTGAGCAATGAAGACTTCTTTTCTTAAAGACAAATTACTTCAGAACATTATTCCATATGACATTACTGAATGAAAATATGCAAAATATGTCAAATTACTGATTTGTCTATCCCTAAGATATGTAATAATTCTAACAAAGGTGCAGTTTTGGCTGAACTAAGTTGTTTTAAGAGTTCCAAAATATATTTTTTCCAGTTTAAATTCTCATTAATACAGTCACCTACAAATTTTGATGTTTCAATCCCATTTATTATTTCCTCACCATGTTACACTTAACATTGGTGTAATACCTCTACATGTGCAGAATAAAACTGAGAGCGAGGCCATCCACAGGAAACCAATCAACACCAAGAACACAGTTTAGCATTTCTACTGTTGCTGTATGTATGCCTGGATTGATTACAATAATAGTGTCATCCGCCAAACAACTACTTTTGCTCACTGTATATTGGATGGCAAACCATTTACATGCAAGTGGAACAGTGGCGGACATAAGACAGCCTTGGGAACTCCACACGTGATTTTTTTTTTTTTTTTCTGTCAGAAGAACCTCCTCTGATTACATTGGTAGAATTACTATGTACAACTTCCTGCATTCCTTTATTTAGGTGTGACATATGTGATTGGTCAGCAATACCATCAATTATATATAACCTCAGGTTATCTAGCAGCATATTGTGATTCACACAGTCAAATGCCTTAGCTAGGTCCAGAAAATACCAGCTGATGCTATTTTATTATTTAATGCTTACAAAATTTGGTTAGTGGACAAATAAATGGCATTCTCAGTACAGTAGTGGATCTTCTGAAATCCAAACTGTGATTTACTGAGGATACCATTGCTGCTCAGATGAGATACTATTCTAGAATACATCGCCCTCTCAAAATTTCTGGAAAAGATGCCAGTAGAGAAGCAGGTCAGTATTGACCACTTTCCTATCATGTTTCTTAAAGAAGGATTTAACAACAGCATATTTCTGCCTATGTGGAACAATGCCTTGAGTTAGTGGTGCCTTACATATTCCAGATAAGATAGGGCTTATTATATAGGAACAAATCTTTAGTACTCTGTTGGAAACACCATCAAATCTAGATGAGGTTTTATCTACACGACAATATGAATTTTCTTAATTTCAGAGGGAGAAGCTGGTGATACATTCATATGACTGAATTTTATGAGAATTGCTTTTTCAACATACAACTGTGATCTTTCTCTTGATATGTTTGTCCCTTTATTTTCTACTATATTCAAGGAAAGATTATTGAATATATTTGATGTGACACATCATTTGTTGTCCTTCCATTCAGTTCAGTGATGATGTCATCCTATTCTGTGGCTGGTTGTCCTATTTCTTATTAGACAACATTCCATATAGTCTTGAGTCTGCTGTTGGAATTATAGATTTCTGTTATTATGCTCATGTTCCTTGAATTTTAATAACTTTTCTTGGTAATTTGGAGTACTCTTTGTAGTGTGCAACTACTGCAGGATCTGTTCGAGCCAACAGATACGTTTTCCTTTCACAACATATTTTGACTCCTCTAGTGATACATGATTTTTTACATGGCTATTTAATGTCCTTTGTGATTAGGTTATGCAGAAACCTGTTTTTAAATAATGGTGTGAATTTATCATGGAATAGATTAGATTTTTTGTAATGATTTGGTTCACTATAAATTTCATCCCAACTAATATCTTGTAAACTATTCTTACAACCATTTGTGCTAGGGTCATTAATTATTCTGACTGACTTCCACTGAGGAGTATGTACACTGTAAGGTGCTATACCATCTATCCTAATTAAATTTATATCACGATTAGAGAGAACATTTGTTACTGGATGAACAGTTATTTTCTTACTTTAACCTTCACCATAGGAAAACTTATCAATTAGGCTCCTAGCGTCTTTATCCACCTGTGTTAAGTTTATTACTGAGATTAAATTGTAGTTTCCAAGGTGTCCACATAATTTTCTCTACAACAATCCTTTAAAAAATCTACACTGTAGTCACAACAGAATATTAACTGCTTGCTGCTGTCTGACAGCTAGCACATTAAGGACTCCAAACTCCTCATAAATAGTTCAAAACTTCCCAGTGGGGATCTATATACAGTTACAATTAAAAGTGAATTATTGTCCACTATTAATTCACAAGCATACACTTCTATGTGCTGATTACTACAAAATCTACTTTTCTCGATGATTTTGACCTCATGTTTTGTCTTAATATATATAATAACTCCTCCTTGTCCCATACTACTTCAGAGGAGTAGAATGTTAAAGTGCACCAGTAATCTTTTACATGTAACTTATCTAACCTTGTGGTCATCTAGTGCTCAAATAAGCACAGTATGTCTACCTTTTCAGAGCTCACTAAATTCACCGAACAGACAACAAGCTCCTCTATCTTATTACTCATTCCTCTAATATTCTGATGAAATAATCTACAGTTACTTTTATGTGTAATCTTAAGTATTTTGGGGGCTCTTCTGTTATTTTGACTTCTTTCAAAACAGGATAGTTAAATTCTGATTCTAACCAGTAACCACAGGGATCTTGCTATGTGTGATGGTGGCACCCCCATATATTATCTGCATGAAGCTCAGCCTACCTATCTTTTCCTCTCCTATTCAGGTGTAGGCCATGTCTAGTACCATCCCACCACCCAATTGCAGAAACAGGAACTGCACCAATATGAGGTATCACTTCAATCAGCAACAGCCTGCTCATTTTAGTGTTCACACGGCTCACAACTGTGTTAATCCAAGGTTTGTCATTGTGCTGCAGGACTTCCTCAAAACTCCACTTATGTGTGTAGTTGCTACTCCTGTTTCATCCAGGTCACCCCTAATGCTGTAATTTACATCCTTGGCCAGTCTGTTCCTCATTCTAGCTACTACAATAACCTGATCCTCCTTGTCAAAATCTTTGCACAAATTCTCTATGCCTTCTGTCATCTGGCTAAGGCTTGCACTTGGCTTCACAATACTTGCAACCTGGTACCATGTTTCTAATTTGTCTTGTACCGTTTGGTCATGGACACTACCTAGCAGTAATAATCTTTTCCTCCTACTCTTTTTTGGTATCAAACTACACATAGTTTCTCTGCTATAATTCTGCTATAGCCTATTGTGATATACATATGGATGAGGCACTTCCCCTCCTATTTCAGGTAAAAAGTCAAATTTACTCAATAATAAAAGCTCAAATATAGATGAAGAAGTTGAATAGTTGTTCCCCTTTTGCCCACTGCTTGTTACCTTTACTCAGTTTCCATAAATCTTTTTCCCTTCCACCTATATAGTTAGAATTTCTCATGTTCTAATTCAGCATGAAAGACATGCCTTCTGTTCAGTTAGTATATTAACGAAAGGGAAATTTAGGCTTAGAATGGAAATTTTGGGGGAGCATTGTACAGAATAAGAGAAGTATTATATCCGTCATTATAAATGATGAATTTCCCAGCTCCACCAACATGTGTAGCAGCTAGTAACTGAAAACAGCACATACACAATATCTCTGAGCCCAGCACCATTCCCATTTTTTTAAATTGGAAATTTCACTTTGTGATTGCTGTTAGTACTAGTAATTTATTTGTCCAATAATAACTGTATGATACAGGATCTGTCACCTTAATACAAGTAAATGTATATAAACACACACGCGTATTTAGAGAGAAAAAGTTCATTTATGACGGAGATTTTATGGGATGATTCAGTGGCATTTTACAGCTGTTCATAAATTATATTACAATTTTTGTTCTGCTGCACAACACACAGTTTACAGTGAATATCACTGTCTGTTTATCCAGTACAAACGCACTAATCTTTATCACTGAGAATTTGAAATGTCACAGGCAGAAAGGTTCTGTGATGTGCCTAACGAACTATAATGAAAAAAATGCCTACTGATAATTTTGCAGATGAGGCTTTTGTGACGTAATTCAAGACAATAATTCGTTTAATTTATTTTAGTCGTCTATCATTCTTTGTTCACATTTATGACCGCCCTGAAGCAGACAACAGCACAATATAGAACTATTCAACGAAATACAATGTACACAGAACCTGGCAATGAATAAGTACTTTATTTTGTGGTTTACTAGCAAATTTGAATGCCTATGGTCCTTCATGTGTCTTTTCTTGGTGGCGCAGAAGCGACAGGTTGCATCTGTTTACGTGCAGGCTCACGTCTTCATTGCAAGTACCCTAAAAGATCCCATGTCTTTAAAATATAGTAAAAACCATGGGCATTTTCACTGAACGTGTGAACATGAGAGTGTAACACTGATGTTTCAGCTTCGCTGCAATGCATGAAATTGAGGTTTAGACCAACCTACTAAAATATAAGTTAATAGATAAACATAATTTCTACTACATTTCTTTTGATAGTTAATGTCCTGGGCGGAGAATCTGAATCACAATAACTACTGATTCATAGGTAAGAATGCAGACATTGAGCCGGGTCTTCGGAAGAATGCCTGATGGCTTTATTTACCACATAACCTCGAAATGGGGTTTTCTTTAATGATGCGGCCTAAATGGATTGATAAATGAATAAAAAAAGTTTGTAGCTATGTACTTGTTTCAAAACATATTCCATTTAAATACAGTATTCTACACCTTCAAAAACATAGCCAGCTACGCCTCACTGCAAACTATAACGAAGGTCATTCAGCGTAAAGTGACCGGTAACGTATAAACCATATAGCTGTACTCACGTTCGTTTACATATATTATTTCTATGTAACACACGGGGTTGGCATCGGGGTATTAGCACATACGCTTTGTGACTTATCTTTCTTCCGATGTATATATCTTGCAGTGCACTAATGAACGATAAAATCATTTGATGCTATACTGAAAATGGAGAATGTAATCGTTACGCAATAAAAAAGGAGGTGAATTTGCTAGTCGCAAGTGATAATGATAAAGCACGACCCTGACAAACAGAGCGTACGGGACAAATACATTGTCTTCCTCTTTCCAAAAGAAATTAACTTTTATTTATTGGAATTCTTTTTTCAAGCGATTGCGGATTTTGAAAGCTACTGTATTCGCCCCATTGGAAAAACCTTCGGCATGCATACCAACCGGCGTCTGAGTTTCCAATTTTTGTATTACGAGCCATGTTTCACCGCCGCCCCAATGATTGTTCGATAGTACGAGCTACGCCACCTCCTGTGATTCGCCGTCATGAAGGTAAGAAAATTTATTCGCACCTCCATGTTCGCCTTGGAAAGAAGTCATGGACACGCAGCATAGGGAAGAAATATATCTACATTGTCACACACAAGTATGAGTCTGCTTCCGTCATGTCCAAGCTGTTTGTTACGTCTATCAACAAAACGTCTAGTCGCCAAATCAATGCGGATGTTTGATTGAGGAAGGTACAACATATGACACGTAAAAGCCTGAGCCGCTTTCTGTGGTTATATCAGTGGACCATAGGCTCTTTCAGGGAAACTGATTCGTAAAACACAATAACAGCTAAAGAAAAATTAAACAAATGAAGAGCATAATTCATCACGTACATATGCTGTTTCCTATGTCGTTCTCTACTGCAACAACTGCTACAAACGAGATTAAACAATTATGCTGACTGAAAGTTTGACTGTCCTTATGTGTGCACTGTGACTACTATTGCAGGAAAACGGCTCGTAGGAAAACTGACCTGATCATATCTGTCAATTCTAGGACTGTTACAAGTAGGACCGATATTTGCCCTTACTGTCATGCCACCATAATCTTCTTTCCTCTGCTATTTTGTGCAACGACGTCAATGGTGTTACCCAATCAATCAGGAACTTCATTTCTTCAAAGTGCTTCCATGCAGCTGCAACCTCCAGCTCACTTCCTGATTTTTGTCATTTACTTTTCCCTTCTTTGTCGATGTTAGTTCGAAGTGAATTGAATTTCTCTCGGTCTCGGCAGGAAGTGAATGTATTGCGCAATACCACCCTTACAAAGTACACAATATTAAACGAACGTCTTATTTGTACAGCTCTGCAGTCTTCTTCAATATAGTGTCAACACCCATCTCAAGACAGTCGGTATTGTTGCGCAATATTCATTATTGTGCAATAAGTAATGTGTGTGTGTGACGGGTATCTTACATGGTGATCACGCACAAGTGGTATCATAGGAACTACAATAACATGAATTGATGTTCACAAACAAGAATGCAGTAAAATATAAATATAGTAAATTGTTTAATTAATACTACAGTATCATAAACTGTATAATAAAATATAAATTTAATAAACGGTATAATTAATACTACAGTATCATAAACTGTATAATAAAATATAAATTTAATAAACGGTATAATTAATACAAGTTTCATAAATAATAAATATAAATATAACAGCATAATAAATAGTAGGCTTATAATAAAATGGAAGAATTATTACACATATGATATGCCTAGAAATAAAAACCTGTCGTAGCAAAGCAACTCGTTGTTAATATAGCCTCTAAAATTATTTTCTGTCAGTGACTGCTCTCTTTCAAACAGTAGTTTTGCATTGTTTCATATTCCTCAAAGTTTTTTAGCAATAGGATCTAAGGATCACGATGAATGAATGAACAAGAAACACATTATGCAATAACACATATCTGTACTGGAGGAAGCAGCATGTAGGTAGCAGTACGAGGGCGAATCAGAAAGTCTTTCCCCTGTTTTTTATTAGCCGAAATAAGGTAAATGCAAATATACGTACAGTTTGTCCACAAAGAGGAGAGCGAGAGCCCTCTGGATCTGAACTGGCAGATGTTGGTAGGATTCGGTCGACTTCAGTCCGCTTACGTTTTGCGTCGGGCCGCTGCCAACATCTCCGATCTAATCCAGAACCTTGCTTATGTAGCCATTGTGAAGGGAAGTGACTGTTGAGTTCCGTAGTAAAGTACTATATCTCTTGATGAGTGACGAAACGGTTCCTGCCCCATCACAGGCAACGCCAGATACTTCTTCCGCTCTTTGCAGGAGGGCGAGGGGTAATACATCACGGAGTGAATGTTGCGAACAGGAGAGCAAAAATAAAAATTACTTCAACCTCTCTCTCCACCACCAGGACGAACAATGACACACGCAGGGGCAAACTTCAGCCCTGTGAAAAGAATTCGCACGTTATGTAAAGATAATTCTCTGAACTCCACAGAAACTCCCGGAAAAAAGAGGTAAATTTCAATTCAAAATCTTCTGTTCCACAGAGCTTTGAACTCGCCTTCTTCTTTGTCTGAGTTACTTTAAAGTGATCATTTTGTTTTTGTGTGTAAACGTATGTCATGTAACCCAATAGGTGGCTGAAAATACAGTAACAAAGTCAGTTATTCAGAAACCCTCATGCAGTGAACCGGTAGGAGACTTGGATAGTGTGCTGAAGGTGATGGACATAAGTTCTGTCATGTGTCAATTTTTTTTAAATCGTAATAGAAATGACTGCCTCATTATTTTTATTCAATTAATTGTGGCTGCGCCTCGTGGTACCTGGGACTATAACCTTCACTACTGTATAAGTGGTTTTAAAAGTTGATCCTTCTCATGGAGACCTCATCTTGTAATTTGTAACTAACTATATGGTCTGCATAAAAGGGAATTCTGTTTTCTAACATTTTCTTTACTTCTCTTTCCGTTAGGCCAAGATCTACGGAGAAAATCTAGTTGGATAATTTCGACAGGGGTCTCTTGAGATAGACAATCAAAGACTTCTGCTTGATAGTAAAGATTGTTAACAATGTGGGAAAACTTCGACCAATGCTCAAGCAAAAGATCGGCTGGACTGGAGATGGTACATTTCCCTGGCATATTCTGTTGTCCATGGGATTCACATGGGAAAAAATCAGAATAAGAGGAGTTTACTGCTAGAATGTGGAAACGTTAATTGATTGGTGGTCGTGTTACATTGTAGAAGCGGAACATATTAGGAATGCAGCCACTGAAATATTTTATTTGGGTTAAACTTTGATAGCCGGCCGCTGTGCCCCAGCGGTTCTAGGCGCTTCAGTCTGGAACCGCGCTACTGCTACGGTCGCAAGTTCGAATCCTGCTTCGGGCATGGATGTGTGTGATGTCCTTAGGTTAGTTAGGTTTTGTAGTTCTTAGTCTAGGGGACTGATGACCTCAGACGTTGAGTACCATAGTGCTTAGAGCCATTTGAATCATTTTTTGAAACTTGGATAGACAGTAAGATGACACTTTTAATGGTGGCAGATGGATGATATTTTCAGCGTTATGGGATGGGGAACCTCCTTTAGAAGACTTAATATTGGAAGTGTTGGATTGAGGAAAGGGTTTGTCAGGAATCTGCAGTTAAAATTCTGGGCAATATCCACAAAATGTGATTACCGTAGTCAAATGAATTCTGGAAACTTTGAAAGGTGGTTTGCAAACATGATTCTCCCAAATCCTCCTCCCAAGTTAGTCACTGTAATGGACAATACTCCATACCATACAGACAAAACACCCACATAGTATGATACCAAAGTGGGGGTGTTGGAATGTCTTCCCAAGGGGGGGAGGGGGGGGGAGTTTCCTGTAATTAGAAAATGAAGGAGCAGTCCTGTTCGCTTTAAGTCAAGAACATAGCCTGTTAAAAACGTGTGTGATCGATGAAATTGCAAACGGGAAAGGCCACACGGTTGTCCGCTTACCACTGTATAACTGTGATTTGAGTGCAGTAGAACTGGCATGGGCAAAAGAAAAACAGTTGTTTATGGAGTGCAACATTTCAGCGGACATATTCAAAGACAATCTATTTATGATTGCAAAGGAATCATTCTATTGATGACTGCTGATGACTGGGAAGGGTACTACAGGAGAGTTCAACAACTGGGAGAAGATTACTGGAAGTGAGAAGGTATCGCCGAACTTGCAATAGACGAAATCATTATTAACACTACTGAATCAGACAGTAACAACAACAATGCATTATGATGCATTATGCCCACAAGAGTATCATACTGAGACTGATTCTGAATGATTTATATGTACATGAAGTTCAGTGTTGCATGTGTGAATAAATGTTCAAAACTTTCTGCATCCTCTTTTTATTGCCACACAGTATGTTTTACTAGTGGTTCTTTTTAACTTAGAATTGCTTATGAAAACTGATACGGAATCAGTAGCAACAAACACCATAATTCAACATGAAAGTATCAATTTCGATTTCTCAAATCCTGTAATCTTTTATTACGCCCCTGTCTCAGTTTTACTTTTGTAGCCGCACAGTACATAGCAGTTGCCAGCTGTTACAGCTGCAGCTAATAAATAGCAATGTCAGTGCCACTCGGAGCACAAATTGTATGTGGAATCAAGTCCATTGCCAGCACATTGTGAACAGACTGTGCTATTCTACATACCTTACAATATTCTTCTACGTAGTTCCCATACCATTTCAGACATTTACCCCATCACAGTACTATATCTGAGATGCCCCTGTGGTATAGTTTGCCCAGCGGACTGTGAAACCACAGTCAGTCTGCAGCCTTGGCTTTCATTATTGCACATGAATAGCTGTCCTGCCAAGAACTTCTTCTGCGGGCTAAAACTGTTGAAATCACTAGGCGTGAGGTCTGGACTATGTGGTGGGTGGTCGAGACTCTCCCACTGAAAAGACCAGAGTGTGTCAGCAGTTCTGATTGCCACATATGGCCTTACACTTCGGGGAGGATAACTATGTTGTCCAAATCGGAAATCTCGTGATGCTTCTTCCTTATGTCAATCTGCAGTTATGACAGTGTGGCACAATAACTGTTAGCATTGATGATTGCCCCTAGTGGCATGAAATCTAGCAGGAGTGGTCCACGGTGATCCCTGAAGACCATTATTATCACTTTCCCATCAGAAGGTACTGAGCAAAATTGTTTGCTGCAACTGAACCCAGATGTTTCCACAACATACTCTGACGTTTCGATTCTGGCATTAAATGCAGTATGCCAGTTTCATCACCAGTAACAATGTGGCCCAGAAACCATCACCCTTCTCAGCGCACTATTGCAGATGATTCAGTGAAGCAATCATTCGCTTGTCTTTCATCATATCATCCAACTGCTAAGGACCCACATACAAGAACCTGACCAGTACACTAAGGCGCCATGAGGTGCACACGCTGATCTGCTTTTATCGATACATCCACACATAAATGTTGTTGGACCTCCCTAATGCTCCTTGTCATCAAAGAATTCCTGGCCTTTTACAGCACTACCCACCGCCTCATACTTCTCAAAGCGATACAAATTTTCCTGTACATGGAGATTTCAGTGGGCATTTGTCTCTGTAGAGTACGAACCAATCTTCATTACTCATGCACCATGTATACATGAAACACAACTGCCATCTTCAACAACTGGCAGCAGCGCCAAGCCACAGATCTACTGGAAGATAAGGCCCAAGAAAGGTGCACTGCTGGAAATGAATGTATTGACTTCACATTTACAGTTGTAATTTGGCTAAAAAAAAAAGTAGGGGAAAAGACTTTCTCATTCGCCCTAATAGTAGTAGTAGTACCTAATCTACAATTAAAATGAAGTCAGTTAAATACATTACTGTATATTTATATAAGTCAACAGTGAAATGGTACAATGGTTAAGACACTTAATTCATATATGGGAGGGTAATGTTCAAATTGCCATCTCTCTGCCTCTACATCAGTACTCTGCAGTTCACATCCTAGTGCCTGCCAGAGGCTTCATAGAACCCCTTTCAGACTATTTATCGACCGTTCCACTATTGAGTAGCACAAGAGAAAATGAACAGAGCCATATAAAAATCATGGATTACTAGAGGGATTAAAGTATCTTGTGAAAGGAAAAGGGAAATGTATCTGTTGGCAAGGACAAGTAGAGATCCTACAGGAGTTGCACACAACAATAACTACTCAAAATTGCTAAGAAAACTTATTAAAAATCAAGGAACATGCACATTATCCCACAAACTAGTAATCTGACAAGAGCCTTAGGGCCGTAAGAATGTAGTGAAACAGGAGACAGGACAACTGACCAAAGAATAGAATATGTCACTACTGCTTTAAATGGGAGCACTATAAATGATAAGTGACAGGGAGCAAAAGTATCTAATATTCATTTCGTAAATATAGTAAAAAATATAGGGACAAACAGTTCAAGAGAAAAATCACAGCAGAATGCTGACAATCAACTTTCCTACAATTCAATCATATGCATGTCTCACCAACTTCTCTCTCTGAAATTAAGAAAATTACATTGTCTCTTGAAGATAAAAGTCCATCTGGATTCGATGGTGTTCCTAACAGAATACTAAGGATTTGTTCTCATATAATGAGGCTAGTCTTACCTGCAATATGTAATGCGTCCCCATCTCAAAGCATTTTTCCAGAAAAATTGAAAAATTCTGTTGTTAAATCCCTACATTTGAATGATGATAGGAGAGATGTCAATATCCACTACTAGAGTAATTTGACAAAATTTTTGAGAAAATGATGTATTCTAGAATGTGAACCCATCTGTGCAACAACAACATTCTGAGTAAATCGCATTTGGGATTCCAGAAGAGTTTCTCTATTGAGGGCACCATTTACAATTTCCTCTCAAAGTTTTACAAGCATCAAAAGACAAAATATCACCAGTTGGAATTTGCTGGACCTAGCTAAGGCATTAGACTGTGTGAATCACAAAGCTGAGATTGAGGGAACCAATGGTATAGCCAACCAGCAGATAATGTTATATATAAACAAAGGAATGTGAAAGTTGTAGTAAGTAATTCCTCCAATGTAATCATGGAATATTCCTCTGACTGCAGAAGTATCATGTATGGGGTTCCCCATGGCTCAATCTTAGGTCTGCCAGTGTTCCTCATATATGTAAATGATCTTCCATCTAACATACAACAAGTGAAATTCATCTTTTGGTGGATAACGCTGGTATTGTAACCAATCCAGGTAAACATATAGCAACAGAATAAATGGTAAACAATGGTTTTAAAAGTATCATTGACTGGTTTTCTGCAAATGGCCTAACTCTCAATTTTAAAAACTAACATATTCGGTTTTGCACATGTAGGTGTATTATACCAATGATGAGTGTAAAACATGGTGAAGAGATAATAAATAGGGTGGAAACTTCAAACTTCTTGTGTGTCCATATAGATGAGAATTTAAACTGGGAAAAGCACGTTTTGGAACTCCTAAAACAACTTAGTTCAGCCATGTTTGCACTTAAAATCACTGCAAATCTAAGGGTGAGACAGATCAGTAAGTTAACATATTTTGCATATTTTCATTGAATAATTTCATGTGAAAACTGTTCTATGGTAACTCACTTTTAAGAAAGAAAGTATTCATTGCTCAAAAATGTGCTATACGAATAATATGTTAATGTTCAGCCACGATCATCTTGTAGACATCTGTTTTAGAACTTCAGCAATTTGACTACTGCTCCACAGTACATATATTCCCTAATGAGATTTGTCATAAATAATCAACTGCCATTCAGAAGGAATAATTATGTATACATATTTACAAATGTGATGCAAAATGATGCTCATTACACCATGTTATGGTCGTATTTGGCAGAAAGAGGAGTGCACTATGCTTCAACCAATATTTTTGATCACTTACCCAGTGACAGACAGCAAAGTAAAATTTGTAAATAAACTGTAAAAATTTCTCATTGACAACTCTTTCTATTCTGTAGAAGAATTTGTATTATTCTCATGTGTAAAGGTGGTGGGTAGGAGTTACTTACTCACAGCTGTACTCATATTGTAAAGAAAAGCTTATAAATGTTCTATATGTAGCCATATTTACAAAGTAATCTTTGATGTGAATGTAAAATGACTCGTTCCTCATCATATCTCCTACGTTTACTGCTAATATGCACTAATTTCTTCTCTCTTCATTCTGTGGGGAAATGAGCATAAAAATGCACATGTGTTATTGATTAATTTTCTAGGCAGATTAATCTGTTTTTAATTTGTGAGGATGTTTTATTTCAGTGCACAGACCACTGTAGAGTGAAAATTCTTTCTAGTGTGTTACTGATGTATATAATTTATTTCACATGTCTGTATCAAATGCCCCATAATTGAGAATAAAATTATGCTATTTTCATTAGAAAATTATGATTCAATATTTCTTTATTATATGTTCCACTAGACAAAATATAGAATTTAAACAAAATAAAAAAAAATGTTGTAAAGGCTATTTGAAGCAGGTATTCTTCCATCACCAGTGTCCGACTTCACATTGCTTCATTTTTTGTGTCTGGAAACAGTTCTGCATGCTCCTCTAATGTATTCTTGATGGTTAGTAGGCGTGGACGCTAGTGGTATGTAGTAGTTAGAAATCTGCTATAGATGTTAGATGTTTTATTTACAACGTAAAGCATTTATAATTTATGTGAGGAATGACTCAAAAATGCAGTGCCAGCCTGAAATTAGGTCACATTCTACTTATAGGAAAGACAGTTGTAGTTTGATGTTTTGTCTACATCAATGTCAAATTTCAATCACACCAAGATGTACCTACAGCTAAAACCAGTGTCAGATAAATAAATAACACCTATCAAAAGAGAGTGTGAGGACTGTGGTACAGCTAGTTGAGACTCCATGGTTAGGAGTCTACTATTACAGTTAGCTGGGAACCTCGCCTGTATAAATCTCCTGAATTCGCCATGAGGCCTACTGTTTGAATCTATTAAATGTAATACTGTTACAACCACTATTGCCAACCGAGCTGCATTGACTAAATGTCTGTATGAACCATTGCAGCACATTTTCCTGTATACGCACCCCTTGAAGTTCATTGGAAATGATTCCAAAATATCTTGGAAACGCTTGATGGATATTGTAATACAAGATGTTCACAGTCCAAATCAAGCTGTCATGTCTAGAACCATTTCCAACATTTGTAAGTACAAGATATTTATGCTACTTCTGTTAAGCTAGAAACTGAAACCTTAGGAAAGTGACTACGTGGATCGTGACTGTCTTAGGTTAGATACAAACTACTGGAAAACCAATGACGAGGTAAAATTTCTTGTTTCTGACGTAAAACTTATAAACCAAGTTGCATTTCCACTATATGTTAGAGTCCCTCTCACAAAGATGTATGTGGGATGATGTGAAGTACACCATTTCCCTGTAATATCTGATATAAATCGAGCTGTTCAGTTTCATAGCTGTAGAGGCTGTAAGCCAGTGACAGGAAGTAGTGAGGTTCTGTCAGCTCTATGCATCCATTTCGCTAGCCATTTGCTTGACATTTATTGTGTGTGAGAGAGATTGAGGTACTCCAGCCTTCTGTTCTTGTTCACAGCGTTAGTGTAGCATAATGCTTAAGTTAGGATGTCAGACGCTGATGCCTTACAGGTGTCTTCTTTTTGTGGGTATAACTGGTAACGAACTGTGAAAATCTGGTGGTTTACCAAAGGCAATGGTTAACACAAACACCATGTTTGAAAAACCTCTGTAATTAAGATGAAGTACCATCCTCGAGATTTTCAGAGACTTGAAAGATACGTCATCAGTGAATCTAATGTTATTTGTTTGTATTCTGTTAGTTCAGTACTGATGCTGATGACCACACTGTTGAGCACCCTATACATACCACCGCTATCTAGTGCTATTTGCAGACCCTGTGTGTATGTAGAAGACTTTCACGCTACTTCTGTCAAGCTACAAAACAGCGATCTTAGATGGCGCTCGTCAGAAAGGATTTAGATATCACCTGGAAATGTTTCATGCTATGTCTACAGAGTGTTACAAAAAGGTACGGCCAAACTTTCAGGAAACATTCCTCACACACAAATAAAGAAAAGATGTTATATGGACATGTGTCCGGAAACGCTTAATTTCCATGTTAGAGCTCATTTTAGTTTCGTCAGTATGTACTGTATTTCCTCGATTCACCACCAGTTGGCCCAATTGAAGGAAGGTAATGTTGACTTCGGTGCTTGTGTTGACATGCGACTCATTGCTCTACATTACTAGCATCAAGCACATCAGTATGTAGCATCAATAGGTTAGTGTTCATCACGAACGTGGTTTTCAGGTCAGTGCAATGTTTACAAATGCGGAGTTGACAGATGCCCATTAGATGTATGGATTAGCACAGGGCAATAGCCGTGGCGCGGTACGTTTGTATCGAGACAGATTTCCAGAACGAAGGTGTCCCGACAGGAAGACGTTCGAAGCAATTGATCGGCGTCTTAGGGAGCACGGAACATTCCAGCCTATGACTCGCGACTGGGGAAGACCTAGAACGACGAGGACACCTGCAATGGACGAGGCAATTCTTCGTTCAGTTGACGATAACCCTAATGTCAGCGTCAGAGAAGTTGCTGCTGTAGAAGGTAACGTTGACCACGTCACTGTATGGAGAGTGCTACGGGAGAACCTGTTGTTTCCGTACCATGTACAGCGTGTGCAGGCACTATCAGCAGCTGATTGGCTTCCACGGGTACACTTCTGCGAATGGATCATCCAACAATGTGTCAATCCTCATTTCAGTGCAAATGTTCTCTTTACGGATGAGGCTTCATTCCAACGTGATCGAATTGTAAATTTTCACAATCAACATGTGTGGGCTGACGAGAATCCGTACGCAATTGTGCAATCACGTCATCAACACAGATTTTCTGTGAACGTTTGAGCAGGCATTGTTGGTGATGTCTTGATTGGGCCCCATGTTCTTCCAACTACGCTCAATGGAGCACGTTATCATGATTTCATACGGGATACTCTACCTGTGCTGCTAGAACATGTGCTTTTACAAGTACGACACAACATGTGGTTCATGCACGATGGAGCTCCTGCACATTTCAGTCGAAGTGTTCGTACGCTTCTCAACAACAGATTCGGTGACCGATGGATCGGTAGAGGCGGACCAATTCCATGGCCTCCACGCTCTCCTGACCTCAACCCTCTTGACTTTCATTTATGAGGGCATTTGAAAGCTCTTGTCTACGCAACCCAGGTACCAAATGTAGAGACTCTTCGTGCTCGTATTGTGGCGCTCTCCTGACCTCAACCCTCTTGACTTTCATTTATGAGGGCATTTGAAAGCTCTTGTCTACGCAACCCAGGTACCAAATGTAGAGACTCTTCGTGCTCGTATTGTGGACGGCTGTGATACAATACGCCATTCTCCAGGGTTGCATCAGCGCTCAGGGATTCCATGTGACGGAGGGTGGATGCATGTATCCTCGCTAACGGAGGACATTTTGAAGATTTCCTGTAACAAAGCGTTCGAAGTCGAGCTGGTACGTTCTGTTGCTGTGTGTTTTCATTCCATGATTAATGTGATTTGAAGAGAAGTAATAAAATGAGCTCTAACATGGAAAGTAAGTGTTTCCAGACACATGTCCACATAACATATTTTCTTTCTTTGTGTGTGAGGATAGTTTCCTGAAAGTTTGGCCGTACCTTTTTGTAACACACTGTATACCTAATGTACATTGACATGTGGGACATTTGCAGTCCTCTGTCATGAGCTGTGTTCTGTGAGTTGCAGGGAATGTCCTACCGTGAAAAGCTGTACTGGACTCCTAAAAGAGTCTACTCTGTCTATGTCTGTAGGTAGTTTGGAATAAGCCAAATCGTTCGGTTTCATAGCTATAGCGACTCTGAGTCAGTAACAGGAAGTGGCAAAATTCTGCCAGCACTATGGATAGTCATCATAGGCACTATCAGCAGCTGATTGGCTTCCACGGGTACACTTCTGCGAATGTATCATCCAACAATGTGTCAATCCTCATTTCCTATAGTCATCATAGGCCGAATAGATGTACTACATTCTTGCATCACCATCTCCGAACAGAGAGATGAAATTAGAATCTTGTATGCTCGTCAGGTAGTCCTGAACAAAAAAAAGGCCTGTGTCACTCATAATCATCGTTATATTCAATGTAAAAGTAAGTTATTAAGCAGATCTTCACTTGTGCTATCCACGTACAATAAAACGCAATGATAGTTAAAGAATAATATAGACATCTGTCATTAGTGGAGTTAACTTTCACCGAATCTGAACCAGGCTTCATCTGTGTAAAAACTGTTAACCATATTCCAACAAAGATCACAAACTGCGCTAAGTATGTCATCATACAGCCACTGGAATGCTATGACACCATCAAGTAACCGTATTTAGCTCGCGCCAAACGTGTATCTTATGGCAATAGAATAGCACCCTGCAGAGAGGCATTTAGGCTACCCCAGCTGTGGACTGTCAGAAGTATTACATCACATTCCTCTAGCGCGGTAGGATGCAGTCCTGTTCTAAAATTAGAGTATTGTTACGTGTAAAATCGTTTAGTCTTAGGAATTTGTTTGTGCAAGGACCTGTTAAGTGGAATTTTATCTTGGAAAGACAGTAGATACCCTGTTCCCAGACTTCTAGTAAGTCTTCAGCACAATTCCACAGTGTCACCATATGAGGAAAAGTACAGAACATCATGTCTGATTAGCTAACATAACTAATGAGGAGGTACTGAATAGAACTGGGAAGAAGAGGAATTTGTTACACAACTTGTCTTGAAGAAGGGATCAGTTGGTAGGACACGTTCTGAGGCATCAAGGGATCACCAGTTTAGTATTGGAGGGCAGTGTGGAGGATAAAAATCGTAGAGGGAGACCAAGAGGTGAATACACTAAGCAGATTCAGAAGGATTTAGAGTGCAGTAGTTACTTGGAAATGAAGAAACTTGCACATGATAGAGTAGTAAGGGGAGCTGCATCAAACCAGTCTCTGGACTAAAGACCCTAACAACAGAGGTCATGGTAATTGGGAAATTCTCATGTGGAAAATGGTGCCCCACAAGAGTAAGGGCCCATGTTGGGGTGGGTTTAATGTCTGGGTCCACTGATGTTGCAAGCTGTCACGATGAGGCAAGATGTTTAGTGATGTATAATATGGATAATGCTAATCATGATGATAAGAGGTGTGAAAGTCAGAACTTGGTGATTGGAAGGAAAATGCTCAAAGTTAATGGTAGAAATGTTGTAGAATCAGAAGGTTCGTGTATTTAAATTTTCTCATATATATGAAGGAATTAAAGACTATGAAGGGGTACAGGGAGATGGAGAAAAGGAAGGTAATATAATGCAAATTGAAAGTGTTTAAAGTGAGGGAGAAGAAAGTGAGGAGAGTGGTTGTAGTGAAGAGGAAGATGCATTTCTCTTATGTGGTAGTTTGCAGGCAAATAATATAGGAGAAGAGCAAATTTCTGAAATTACTGAAGCAGAGACTTCTGCAAATTCTATAACCATGGTATAGGCGCAATGGAAGAGGAGAAAGTAAATGTATTTATCATCAGTAAGAATGAGGAGGTGAGTACGTGTGACAAGAAGAAGAGGAGCTTATATGTAATTTGGAGGCAATTGGGAGAGGATGTAAAAGCGGAATTATGTAGTAGAGATTGGGAACATGGCAATATTGAAAGAGATTTTTTACATCTTCTCTACTTCAGTCATCATCCATCATTTTGCCACCCAAATAGCAAAACTTATCTGCTACTTTTAGTGTCTGCTATTCTAATACTCTCAGTATCATCTGATTTAATTGTATTACATTCCACTTTCCTTGTTCTACTTTTGTTAAGTCTCATAACTTTTCAAGACATTATCAGTTCCGTTCAGCATCCTTCATCATCTGGGACTTAATTAAAATGTCACCAGCAAACCTCAAAGTGTTTAATATTTCTCTGTAACGTTAATTTCCTCTTCAGTTTCCTCCTTGGTTTCATTTGCTTCTTGCACAGTGCACTGACTGAATAACATTGGTAGTAGGCTACAACTCTGTTGCACTCCCTTTTCGACAACTGCTTCTCTTTCATGTTGAGTGACTCTTAAAACTGCAGCCTGGTCTCCGTAGAAGTCAGGGAAAAATTTTCGCTTCTTGTATTTCACCCCTGCTACCTTCTGAATTCCAAAGAGTTAAGCCCAGTCGACATTTCCAAAACCTTACAAATAGTCTAAACACAATGTTTGAATACAAAATTAATAGTGTGATGTCTGACACAGCCACATCGATTGAACATCAAGATGTAGCAATGCGAAGCAGTATGAAATAGAACGAACTTGTAAGGATTGTGATAGGGAAGGTGTATGGCCAACTTCAGTTTATTTGGAGAATTTTAAGAACGTGTGGTTCATCTTTAAAAGAGAACTCATATGGGCCACTAATGCTAGCCACCTTTGAATACTGCTCCAGTGTTTGGGATCTGCACCACATTGGATTAAAGGAAGACATTGAAGCAATTCAGACGTGGCCTGCTTGATTTGTTACTGTTAGGTTCAAACAACATACAAGTATTATGGAGGTGCTTGGGCAACTCCTATGGGAACCGCTGGAGGGAAGGCGATTTTCTTTCTGAGGAATGCTATTGACAGTATTTAGAGAACTGACATTTGAAGCTGCCTGTAGAAAGATTCTATTGCTGCCAACGTACATTTCGCATTAAGATCCACGAAGATAAGGTTCATCGAAGACATATAGACAATGGTTTTTCCCTCGCCCTGTTTGCGAGTGGAACACGTTACCTTCCACCACACACCGCATGGTAGCTTTTTGAAGGTGTATGAAGTTGTAGATTTAGATGTAGGTTTTCTAGATTTGTCATTTATCTGTCTATCTTCTGGGGTCATTCGACAGGTCAAAACTGCCTCGCATATTCCTACATGTATACAGATCCTGAACTGATCTTACCCAAGGTCGGTTTCTACCAGCTCCCCATTGGAGAACCAATGGGAGACTATTTAAACCCTGAAATATTTTCCTAGGGGGATGCCACCAACTGTAAGCCTTACAACACAGCAGCATGTAGCTAGGAAATATTCTTTTATCAGTTATTCGAATTAGTTTCTTAAACTATGACTTATTATAGTGATGATTCAGTAACAGTCACACTTGTTGGCACCTGCGTTACTTGGAATAGGGGTTACTACATTCCTCTTGACGTCTGAGTGTATTTAGCCTGTCTCATGTATCTTTCTATAAGGTGAACTAAATTTTGTCATGGTTGGTTCCGCCAGGGATTTCAATAACTCTGAGGTAATGTCATCTACTCCAGTGGACTTATTTCTGTGTCAGTCTTACAGAACTCTGCCGAATTCTTCCCACAGTATCATATCTCCAGTTTTATATTCATTTACTTCCTCTTCTCATTACTTAGTTGATCACATGTTTCATAGGTCATTTGAAAGATTCATTTATTGCAATGATGTGCAATGACTCAGTTCACAGAAAGGCTTAACAACTCACTGATTTTGAGTGTGAATACCTGCGGCTGCTCAGACCGTAGCTTACAAGCAGTGCAGTTGTGGTGAGGTGGTGGTTGAGGGAATTGACGTCCACAACGTGATCCTGACAACACAGGAAAAGTGCCACCTGTGAAATAAGGGAGGGTCAATTTTGACAGCAGTGCCCTCCAATAGCAGCAATAGCGAGTAGTAGCATAACACCGACAGTGGCTCCGCATTTCAATCCACAGTGTGCGGAAACTTTTTAATAGAAAAAGATGGGTTCGCAAAATTTTTAGTGTATCATAAGCACATTGACTACTTCCAGGAAGTTTAATTTAGAAAGGCATTACTTGTCTTACAGCATTGAAGAATACAGAAACAGAAAAAAATGCAGGATGTGAACGTGTACTATACGTTTTAAAAATTAAAAGGAAGCTCTCCAAAGAAGAAGAGCGAGGAAAAAAGTCGAGTGAGTGACCATTCGGATGAGCTACGTTACTTCACTACTTTTAGAGAAATCTTTGTACCCTATCATGAATGTTGATTAAGTGAAAAAATACTAGGTAGTCGCAGCTGAACATTTATGTCCACTGCATTTAGAAAAGCTTCGCAAGGTGCTATTATCAAACAAGACAATCACGCATCTCAAACAGGTTATGCCAGCTTGCAAAATCTTTGTAAAGAGTTTGTTCCAAATTGCTTAGCGCTCTATGAAAGTGTACATTTCATAGGCCGACAGCACTTTGTAATATTCTAAGCAGCATTGAACAAAGTACAGAAGATGTAGGTTTGTCATGGAGTCTATTGGCTCATGTGTCTAGAGACGAACATCAGTCACATTGGGAAATAAACAAGGATTTGTTGCGCAACTGAATGGGAAAAAGAAAATCTTCCAGCATTGATCTACAGCTTCAGGTAACTGATCCGCTTCGCAACAGAGAATATGAAGACATTCAAGTTTCCTCCATGCATTTCCCTCAGGATCGATTTCGTCGTTTACAAAAGTCCCCACACGACTCCCCACCATTCAACCTGTCTCACATGGAGTAAAGCCGGACTTACACATACAACTAATATGGCGTCACAGCTTGTGGCTTTCTGAAATGGTGCCACGAGCTACTGTTCACACAGGATGCCACAAACTCTACGTAGTTTCACAGCTTTCAATATGGCGTCGATTAAAATCATATGGGCGGGTGTGAATGTATAGTGCAGCTGTGACAAGAGTTGAATACAAGTAAAATGAAACCTAAACGTTGGATCCGAAAACAGATTTTTGCTCGGGGATAAATGAGGGATCACAAACACATTTATAAGGTGCCTGAAATGGCAAACTAACCAACAGCTGGCATGTTAATATCATCACACCACTCTTCTGAGATTTTAAGATCTTATTGTATTCATTGACATAGGCTTTTTGAATAACTAATTTCATGTTTAACAGCTGCCATATCACACTCAGGAGCTATTTTCTGCATCTAATCCACAACTTATACAATGCTTTGTCTCACATATCACACACTTTGTTCAACTAACTTTTTTGATTACATATAGAGATCGACAGGAAGTGCAAAATGACTAAGCAGGGATGGCTAGAGGACAAATGTAAGGATGTAGAGGCTTATCTCACTAGGGGTAAGATAGATACTGCCTACAGGAAAATTAAAGAGACCTTTGAAGAAAGGAGAACCACTTGTATGAGTATCAAGAGCTCAATGGAAACCCAGTTCTAAGCAAAGAAGGGAAAGCAGAAAGGTGGAAGGAGTATATAGAGGGTCTATACAAGGGCGATGTACTTGAAGACAATATTATGAAAATGGAAGAGGATGTAGATGAAGATGAAATGGGAGATATGATACTGCATGAAGAGTTTGACAGAGCACTGAAAGACCTGAGTCCAAACAAGGCCCCCGGAGTAGACAACATTTTATTAGAACTACAGACAGCCTTGAGAGAGCCAGTCCTGACAAAACTTTCCCATCCGCTGAGCTAGATGTATGACACAGGCGAAATACCCTCAGACATCAAGAAAAATATAATAATTCCAATCCCAAAGTAAGCAGGTGTTGACAGATATGAAAATTACCGAACTATCAGTTTAATAAGTCACAGCTGCAAAATACTAACGCGAATTCTTTACAGACGAATGGAAAAACTGATTGAAGCTGACCTTGGGGAAGATCAGTTTGGATTCCATAAAAATGTTGGAACACTTGAGGCAATACTGACCCTACGACTTATCATAGAAGAAAGATTAAGTAAAGGCAAACCTACGTTTCTAGCGTTTGTAGACTTACAGAAAGCTATTGGCAATGTTGATTGGAATACTCTCTTTCAAATTATGAAGGTGGCAGGGGTAAAATACAGGCAGCAAAAGGCTATTTACAATTTGTACAGAAACCAGATGGCAGTTATAAGAGTCGAGGGACATGAAAGGGAAGCAGTGGTTGGGAAGGGAGTGAGACAGGGTTGTAGCCTATCCCCGATGTTATTCAATCTGTATATTGAGGAAGCAGTAAAGGAAAGAAAAGAAAAAATTTGGAGTAGGAATTAAAATCCATGGAGAAGAAATAAAAACTTTGAGGTTCGCTGATGACATTGTAATTCTGTCAGAGACAGCAAAGGACTTGGAAGAGCAGTTGAATGGAATGGACAGTGTCTTGAAAGGAGGATTTAAGATGAAAATCAACAAAAGCAAAACGAGGATAATGGAATGTAGTCTAATTAAGTCTGGTGATGCTGAGGGAATTAGATTGGGAAATGAGACACTTAAAGTAGTAGAGGAGTTTTGCTATTTGGGGAGCAAAATAACTGATGATGGTCGAAGTAGAGAGGATATATCAATGTAGACTGGCAATGGGAAGGAAAGTGTTTCTGAAGAAGAGAAATTTGTTAACATCGAGTATAGATTTAAGTGTCCGGAAGTCGTTACTGAAAGTATTGGTATGGAGTGTAGCCATGTATGGAAGTGAGACGTGGACAATAAATAATTTAGACAAGGAGAGAATAAAAGCTTTCAAAATGTGGTGCTACAGAAGAATGCTGAAGATTAGGTAGGTAGATCACATAACTAATGAGGAGGTATTGAATAGAATTGGGGAGAAGAGGAGTTTGTGGCACAACTTGACTAGAAGAAGGGATCGGTTGGTAGGACATGTCCTGAGACATCGAGGGATCACCAGTTTAGTATTGGAGGGCAGCATGGAGGGTAAAAATCGTAGATGGAGACCAAGAGATGAATACACTAAGTAGATTCAGAAGGATGTAGGTTGCAGTAGGTACTGGGAAATGAAAAAGCTTGCACAGGGTGGAGTAGCATGGAGAGCTGCATCAAAGCAGTCTCAGGACTGAAGACCACAAAAACAACAACATATTAAGTTTATTTATTTATTCATCCAAAAAGCTTTTAAGATTGTGGGATACGTCTTTGGTTTGCACACATGCAGAACCACATACACACACACACACACACACACACACACACACACACACACTGCAGAAAATCAAACATAGGTTGCTATTCTTATCATTCCAGAAGCTGTGGAACTTTACCTGCCGACCATTGTTTTCACTTTTTTTGTAATAAAATGGAAACATACTGAAATCTGATGGGGCACAGGAGCAGTTACTCCATGACAATTGCGACAGAATGCTCTTGTCTCGAAATACTGCCACCAGGGAGCAGTGGTAAAAAGAAAGTGGAGCAACAAAGTACAACCAATTTGAACTTTGTGGCATGACAAAAGCTGCTTCTCTAAAGTAGTGTAACTAAACCGGAAGTTCACACATGCAACTGCAGTATGCCACTATAATTGTGTTGTGTGTGTGAACCTGGCTTTAGATTCGCTGCAATCTTACTTGCAGCCTCATGGGACAGCTCCCTTGAGGGATCTATCGTCTGATGATCGGCTGCCCCATGTCTCCCGTGATAGGTACGGTGCTATTTTTACTTGTAAGGCTTAGTCGGATTCCCCGCATGCGACTCGGCCATCTGCACAGGCAAATCAGGAGTCCTATCTGCCGACTAACGTAACAGCCTACAGGCGTGAACTCTGAGACTACGCCAATAACCTTCGAGACCACACAGAACTTCGCGTGCATGCCAGACAACCTGAATAATTCTCAAACGACTGTAATGAAAATATTCGGCAAAAATTTGGTTCTCGCTCATCTTATAGCTTCATTCACCATCATCGTGATGAACTGAATATCGTTTTGCTAATCGTCATGTTTATTGTGGTATTTTGGAATTAATTAAAGTATTGCATGAATTTCGGAAAGTTTGTGTGAAAAATTTTGCAAATTTCAATTTTTTTATATTTCTCAGATCATTGAAATAAAGAAGTGAATTCTTTGGTCAGTGTCAATCCGCATCATTAATTACTAAAAACACGCTGGTGTATAGGATTCCATTAAAAATTCAACAGAAATATCGATCTATTTTCCCCATACTTATCATCTCCTTTATTTTTCGTCAGAGACGTTATGAGAGGCGATCTTCGACCATAAATATAATAGACTGGCCCTGACGTCATTTTCGTGGCTCCAACATCTCTGGGCTGAAGTCACGTGAATGTTGGCAACACATGGTTGTTTCGTGTTGCGCTTATGTCTGTACTCAGCGTTTTGTCGGAGGAAATGGCATTACATTTCACGTGTGTTTCTATGATAGTGCAGATGCGTTTACTGAAATCTGCTGAGGTGACTTTTATATGTTTTTTACACTTGAAATACAGTATCACGTAAAGTGTTGAAAGTGATGCCTCTAAAGTCAGACTCATATTACATTTTGGAAAGTATCTGTGATAATTCGGTTACAGAAGCAAGTATAATCGTTTCTCGTTCCTACTCATAGGTTCCCTAAGGATGAAAACCGAAGGCAGTTTTGGATACAGGCCCTGAAACGGAAAAACTTGAAGCCATTTGCACATACACCCCTTTGCTCGAAGCACTTCGCGGAGAAGTGTTTCGATAGGTTAGTTATTATTTACAATGTATACGTATAATTTGTATTTACAGTGTATGTCATTTTTAAACCTAGGTTCCAAAATTATTTTCTGAAACTTCAAAGTCTCACCTTTCATCTAAAATATCATTTTTTTAAAACTGATAGTTTAAACTTTTGTAAAAATAGTGGGAACTGAACCTTTGAAGCGCACCTAAAATTGATACTCTAAAATGGACCTGCTCATAAAGTCAACAATTTTGACACCTATAGTTGACATAATTCCCACATCTCATTTTCTTTTATAAGTGACTAGAGCTCAAAACATGGCGAATCCAATGTTTAAAGTTTTGACATGAGCCTACTCTTACTGTTTAAAAGAATTTTAACGACATTTTACTTTAATTGATAGTTTATAATAATTTCGTCCCACTGCCCACCAGAGTGGCATTCGATGTATTTGTTAGATTTTATAAATGGTACTGTGAACAAATCCAGATCAAATGTAGTTCTGGCATAATTTTCACAAATAAAAAACTAATTTTTGTTGGAAGCGTTTGGCAGTCAATTGAGAAATGTGGGGAAAATCCGATACAAACATAGGATGGCAGACCGCTGATTTGAAATCCTGCCACGTTTTGCCAACAGTCACGTGGTTTATGTTGGAGCCACACTAGCCCCATAGCTTCTGCACAGCAAGGCCAGTCTACTAGTATTTATGGTCGAAGGAGGCGATCATGTCACTAACATTTTAATCCACTTGAAATTGTGACAAAATCATAAAACAGCAACTTACAGAAAGACATGTCAATAGTTTTATAAAAAAAACATTATCGATAAAAAAATTAAAGTAAAGCTTCCTCACAGGTTTTGTTTCAATCCCACATAATCCAGGCAAATTAGGAAAAACAGTGGAAAAATTATAAAGTTTTGAAACTTTGGGAAAACGCTCTCAGGGGAAGTACAAGTAAAAAACAGAAATTTTCCCTCCCATATCGGGGGATCTCCCCTTAATGAAATTTATTTTCTTTCTTTCAAAGTTTATGAAAAACTTCATGACAGAAAATATTTCTGGTGAAATTCTAATCAGAGAAGGTCAAATGCATATTTAAGCAAGGTAATTAGTTTATGAATGCTTAAATTAGAAGCTAAAAAAAGTGAAATTTCTTTTAAAACTAACTTTTATTTATATAGAACAATTTTGCTTTATAGTCTTTTATTTTAGTTTTATGCACGTTAAATTATTTGAATGAAAATCACTTTTCATGAAAATTAAGAATTATTGTAAAACAACAATTACTTTTATTGTAACATATTTACAATCATATATACATTATGTAGACAATGAAAATACCACAATATCTATCAAACAAAGAAATTCTTGTAAATATTTTTTTTTACATGAAACCATCATCCAACTCTTGTGTCAAATCACTCTGAGGCACATTAGTGCAACTTTATCCACGACAGTTATTGCACGTTAATGTGCAATGTAGGTGTCTTCACACATCCGCACTTTCTTCCACAACCATGAGTGCAGCCACATGAAATCAGTGGCAGTAGTTTCTCTGGAGCAGGTGGTCGTTTCATGTGAATCGGGGAGAAGGATGAGTTTGATTCCCTCCAGCCCCAGTTTCTGGGATCCAAGTTATTCCCCCACTATAGCTGGACATGTAGGTAAACTTGGTGAGAGTGGAGGTGTCCTGCATCAGTAGTGGGTGGAAAACTAGAGAGTATGATAACATTGTTTACCTGATCCACAAGTACATTAAAACATTTAAATCGAATGGCATTTAAGTTTCATCATCAGGACTCTCTTCTGTTTTTGTGTAGAGAGAGAGAGAGAGATAGTACAAATTTCTCTCCTGCTTTTGCAATGGTATCAGGAGAGGAAGCAGGATCGTTGAATATCTGTGGAATATTATGTAGTTGGGGATATCAGCTGCATAGTTGGAAAGCTTGAAACTTTCCTTTCCCAAACAAGGCTGAAGTGCTGTCGCAACCACTTACTGCATAAAGAAACAGTATTGAATTCTTGCATTCATGAATGAGTGAGGGGTTACATATATCTTTTGAAATGTAACACCTTATTCTGATGCTACCTTTACCTTCCTTCATGATGGTTATGATATATTTGGAGCAAGAACGATAAGTAGCACAAGGAGATCCACATCTTGATCCACTATAATCACTTGCTGTTAAAATTTTGAGGCATTTCTTGCTTTTGCAACAATTTCAGCATCTGCATCGTCATCCGCAATCCTGTTTTCAATGCAAAAACTGTCAAATTTTTGCACAAACTGTGTAATGAACATTTCCTGATTGCTGAGGTTCCTAAGAACGGCGGACTGTGATTCAACACACAACGACTCGTCATTAAATAAAATGTTTTTATGATCATAGAACTTTCAGAATATCCATCAAATACTACAGCAACATCATTTTTATAATTTCTCTGAATATAGGGTACTAAGGTCTCATAAATGTCACCAAAAGTTTCATACTCAGGTCACAAGACATGATGGATAAGAACCTCTCCACCTATAACAAAGAACTTCGATTCATTATTGTCAATAGTCCTTCCAGGTACTTGATAGAAAACATTGTACAGCGACGACTTTTTTGTTTTCCTCATCAATCCACTGCTGTCAAACAGAGACACTAGTACACTCAATAATTCGTATGTGAAGCAATCCTTTAAAATCTCAGGTAAATGAAACGTGCACAGTATTCTCTGAAATAACTGCATTGTAACTATTGTTCAAAGAGTTTCTTCACCAACAGAGACATATTTGTAGTAGTTTACTTCCTGAGAAACTACTAATCCAGATCCTAATGAATACAATTGCTCCTTATAAGCAAATGGAGTATGTTGTTGCAACCATAGCTGAAATGTTCTGCGAATTTTCTCGTCAATTTCTATCCTCCAACTCCTCAGTTCAACATGTTTATTACTCGAAACCGAATTTAAATTGCAGAACTGTTCCGTAGCTTCATATTTGTGGCAGGCAATTGGTATACCGCAAATCCATCGGTTCAACACACTATCAGTGAAACGTCTTCCATGTGAAACACCTCGACCTTCAGGTTCTTCATAAGCGTGTGTTCTATCATCATGTCAGTCCATACTCCACACCAATACTTATCAGAGCGTCGAGCCGTGAAGATGCTGTCCTTGGTGGATTTATCGAACTCCACGAGTTTCACGGTTTCTTTCAGTTTTTCCATGTCCAGGAGGTTAAATGACATGCCTTATCATAAGGAAAGTGTCCAGTTGCATGGAATATTGGGAGCATAACTCTTACACATTCTGTATGGAGCTCCCAGTTCCCCATACGCTCTGCCCGGATGAAATGCAGTGTCAAGATGACAAGCTAAATGTATTGTATCCATAGTGAGAAGTTGTCCCTCTTTGCTTAATATCATCCATTGTGTTGACAATTTTATTTTTCAGCTATTTGATCACTTGATCTTTTTCCAAATCGCCGAAAGATGCACTGTTTCCACTCAAATCAGAAATACAGTCTTTAATAAGTTGATTCTCCTCCTCCATGACTGCCATTTCCTCCAGTATTATGATGGAAGGAGCACACATGACTTCAGAGTGAGCCTGAATTGCCCTCATGTATGCACGACCAGAGAGTATATAGGGAACAGAAACTGCAGCATATACAGTCTCCAAAAGTTGAGAGTCCACTGTCTCTCATTAAGAATCCTATTGCTCCTAGAAAAGACATTATCAAGTGAAAGCCTCCTAATCGAATAACTACATTAGTAAATAGCTCATTCCCTCCAGTAGCCTCCATTGCAAATCAATCTATAGCTTTCATGTAGAGTAGTTGATCAAACGTCACGATACATGTTTGCTGTGTAGTCTTCATACTCTCCATGATGGTATAAGTTAAAGCAGTTAAAATAGTACTATAATCTGTGGGCAGGTTGTTAATGAATGGAAGTGCTAATACATTTGATTGCATATAAGGTTTTTCAGTTGTAATTTTTTCCATAAAACCTTGCCCTGCAGGAATAGAAAGTTGTAAAAACTTTTTCATCATCCACGTAAACTCGTGACTAGTAGGCACTGTTGCTTCAGTGAATGATTGTTCTGACTAGACATTTTGCAGAACAATTTCTTCAATTCCAACTCTATTCTGCCTTCAGGACGTTAGCAGACTAACTTTTTGGGCACTTTCTGTTTCAATAGAGCTCTGCATGACAGAGAGTTTCATTATTCTCTGATGTTCTATCGCTCTCCCAGGAGTTACATACCTGATTCCACCCACAGCATTGAATGTACCTTTGCCTGTCGTTGTTGCAATACTGAAGTCAGCATTATTGAAAACGAACTGTGAGAACGAATCATTTGAAATATTTCGTGTCCAGAATATATGGCAGAAGTCTCGAATAAAGCCACAGTGCTATATGAAGAGCAGAAACCCGCATTCGAAACAATTTCAACATTGTTTTTTGATCCCACTTTATGAAATAAGTACACTGCAAGACCAAGTTGCAGTGAGGAGATAAATAAACGAGGTCTGGTAGCTGACACAATCGCATGAGATATTGCTGTACATTTTTAAAGGGGACTGTTCACTACCTTTCTTTTTTGACAAAAGCACACCTTTCAAAAATTCGTGTAAAATGTCAGGAACTATAACTTCAGCATTCTCTGTCAAGTCATTGATATCTGGATAATCAGCAATACTGTAATTCTTATATCTTCATGGATGATAGCTGCTGCTGCTTCTTCTATTTTCATTATCTCATCTTTTTCATTTGTTAATGAAAAAAGATAGATGAAAAAAGATAGATGAAAAAAGATAGATGAAAAAAGATAGATGAAAAAAGATAGATGAGCTTCTAGTATGACTAGAAGACGTAGTTCATTGTACTATTGATTCAAAGGTTTGTGACCAATGCCACGAAAACATACAAATGGGGAATTTTTTTGTATCGTGGCGAACAAGATCCCCTCACTGAAGTGTTCAGTCAGTTTGTTTTCCAGAGTTTTTAGTCACTGTCACTCCTTCTGGGAGACATCCATTAACTTTCTTCAATAACTCGAGCAATGATAATTGACATTCCTCTGAACTATCTATAAATTTGCATAATTCTTGAAAAGCGGCGTCAAAGTTGGTATGTTGAGAGCGTCCTTTTTTTCGAACACAGGAGGGGCTCGACACTAATTTAGCATGGTACTCTTGATGGTAATGGACTTCTGCAGCTACTAAACACAAGACACTATTGATACGTTCGGCAACCTTTCTACCGAAATCATCATCCCGTTTCTCTACTTTCGCAAGCAGCGTATGTTTCACGGTTAAAAGCGAGCTTCAAACACTTTTCAGCACATATGAAACAGTCTTTTTTGAAATTGAATGAATAAGAGGAAGAGGATCTCAAACTTCTATCATCTGCTTGAGCAAAATTCAGATTAATTAGTTTTCTTATATTACATTCCTTAACATATTCACGTCGACATAGCTTATGCACTTCAATCAGTCCAGCATTCTGTAGAAGATTATGAGTCCCATCCTGCCGTCCCTTGCTCACGCGTATCAGGGTTTCCAAACCCTTCGTCAGTATTGATATCTCTCCTTCCGAAACAGATTTACCACAAAAAAAAAAAAGGAAGTAGGGCCCGCATTATTGTTTTCTCAGTCCAGACAAAAGAAATGAGAATAAGAAGAAGCACTTCATAACACCACAAACTGATAAATACTATCAGAAAACAGAACTCTCTGGTGCTACTTTGACAGTTCACAACATTAACTCAACTGAACTGGACACTGGGTTGGAAAAAACGGCAGCGACAATAGTGCGAGGGAAGGGCTGAGTGAATGGGATGGGGGACTTTCATTGTTGGCACGTACTCCTGTCTTCAACAATACTGATCGCGAAAGAAATATCATCTAGTAGAATATATAAGCTGCAAAATATTTCCACTGAATTATGCCCTTCATTTAAATACTTTGCTAAGTAACAAAAGCTGCAAACTACTACATTAACAGAATTCTGTCCCAATTCTTACACCACAAATACCATTCGTATAAATGAAAAGATGCACAAGATCTTTTTCGTGTACAATTTTGCGAGGAATATATTTACTAATAAGAGCTCTGTTCGAATAATGAACCTTTGTACGTATAGCCGGCCGGAGTGGCCGAGCGGTTCTAGGCTCTACAGTCTGGAACCGCGCGACTGCTAAGGTCGCATGTTCGAATCCTGCCTCGGGCATGGATGTGTGTGATGTCCTTAGGTTAGTTAGGTTTAAGTAGTTCTAAGTTCTAGGGGACTGATGACCTCAGAAAATGTTAGTGGGTGAAAATATGCAAAATATGTCAAGAGGTTTGTTTGTTTCCAAGATTAGCAACTATACGAAAAACAAAAGTAGCTGAACTTAACTGTTTCAGAAACTCAATAATACGCTTCTTCCAGTCCAAGTTTTCATCAACATGGGCTTCCAAAAATTTGGAACATTCATCTGTTTTTACTGACTGCTGAAGTGCTACAACAATTGTTGGTATGGTTATTTGTTGTACAGAACTGAATATAATGCGGTTTTTTTTTCAAACTTTTAGGAGCTTCCACTTTCTGAAAACCACTTTACAATTCCATGGAAAATATCTCTTCTGTTGCTTTCTCTCCAGTAGGATTTTTTGTAACATCAGTATAAACTGCAAAAAGTACCAATACTGCTTGTTGAATTTTAAGTGGAAGGTAATTTACATATAGAAGGAATAGTAGTGGATCCAAAATTGAATTCTGTGGGGCTCCTTTTGTGATTCTCCCCAGTCAGTAAAATTTTCCCCTCTTCTGGCATTATTTGAATAATTCGGTCCAAGCTTTTGCATTTTGCATTCTGATTCATTTTGCATTCTGATTCAAATCAGCTGTGCGCGAAGCCATCAGTTCTATTAAACATCTTTTCCAGGCAAATATCAGTATGTACATATTTTAAGAAATGCTTGACAAGAATGCTGACTTGTACTATATTTTATTTACCAACTGATTTAGTGCAAGACCAGCCCTGCATGAGATACAAAATAAAATGAAATAAAATGCAGTGACAAACAGGACCTCAAGGTTAAAAATTAGAGTGTAACATTCATAAGAAAATACATTCTTCAAAATTAACTTTATTAATTTATATTCAGTTTTATTTACTCACATTGTCACTATAGGCACTCAAATAATTTAAATACTGTTTGCCACATTAAAAGTGTATGATATACAAAATGTATTGGATGTGTGAAATTCTGGCCTGATGTAAGAGATATCAGGTTAAATAAATAAACAAAATACCATTACAAATCCAGTACTACATTCTATATATCTTACCAAAACACGAGACAAGCAGTTAAATTCAAAAAGTACTGATTCAGTAAACAGTGACCATATGATCAGTTTGAAGACAGACAATAAACTGGTTTGGAAGAAGCAACAACAGAATCACATTTATTCACTAAAATCATGGCCAAAACCACAGAGTATAAATATATTGCAAACATCAATAATACATAAAGAAAGCGAAGATCATAAACTCCTGTTGTAAAATGCACATAAATGAAAATACTTTACAAAATAGCGAAATATATCATACATAAAATTTGTGAGACTACTGAAAGCATTTGTTTAAAAAAATGTGTGAGTATCTTTATATTTACAAACAAAATTTAAATGATCATTACACTACTTGGCTGTAATGCACAAAATCATGAGAAATTAAAGCAAGTATGCAGCCTATAATATTTCAGTTTTCTGAAGAGAGTAACATGATCTACTCAATCAATTACCTTGGAAATACCACAGAAAACAACCAACTAGCCATATTTTATTATTTAAGACTTTTACTATTTGACAAGTGAATCTACTTGTATGAGTAGCATTCTCAGTCAAGCAACCTTTCTGCAGTTCAAATGTGATAATCTAAATAAAGTGTTCCTGCTTAAGTCTGAGACTACTCCAAATATTTTGGAAAAAGACATCAGTAAAGAAATTACAGAGTAATTGTTTAAGTCTGTCTAACCACCTTTCTTGTGAAGAGGTTTAACAACTGCATATTTTAACCTCTCTGGAAAAATTCCCTGTGCCAGTGATTCACTGCCTGTATAGCTTGTACACTGGCTATTAAACTGGAACAACTTTTTAGAATTATGTTTGAAATCCCATCAACACCACATAAACTTTTGTGTTTTAGAATTTTTATAGTTCTATTACTTTTGGTGAAGGATATTGGCGCTACTTCTAGTTGCTTAAAGTTTTGTGAAATGATCTTTTTTAATACTCAATTCACTCACTTTAATGTAACCATCATCTATATTCAAAACCAACATGCAATAACCACTCATAGACAACAGTTGTCAGCACTGGCAGTGGAGGTGTATACAACAGATCGGGGCGGAGGGGAGGTGGGGGGAGTATGCACAAATCAGTGCTTTCTTTGCAGTGTGGAAATGGAGTGATTTATCTGCCATCCAAAGGGGAATGGCATTTCCAAAACAGCTGAGTTTGTAAACAGTCCACATGCCACCATGATGAAGGTATACTGTGCATGGCAAAATAGCGCTGTCCAAAGCTGGCACTGAGGCAACTGTGCAGCACCACAGGCTATAGATGACAGGTGAACGACAGCTGTGGAGATGTGTATGGGTGAACAGTAGCAGCTGACTACCCAGATGAACCAAAGGGCTACTAACTGTGTCTCTTCAATGATAGTTCAGTAAACATTGCGGTATATGGGCCTCTGTAGCAAGCGCCTGGTGCATGTGCCCATCCTGCTGCCCTTGGCGATGAAGTATGGAATTTGCACTTCAGTGCCGCAGCTGGACGTCCACTGAGTGGCGACAGGTGGCCTTTCAGATGAAAAAACCTTTATGCTGCATCAGACAGATGGTCGTTCGCATGTACAGACCAGCAACAATTGCCGGAAAAGTCCATGCTGGAGATAGGAACGTTGTGGCCTGGGGAATGTTTATGAGACACTCCCTGGATGATCTTATCATTCTGGAGGGCACAATGGATTAACACAAGTATGCATCTGTTCTTGGGGATCATAACCACTCATACATGCAGTTTTTTTCTCGTCACGATGACGCCTACCAGCAGGGCAATGCAATGTGTCACACAGTTCACAGTGTACATGAGTGGTTCAAAGAGCGTTAAGGTAAATTTGCTGTACTCCCATGGCCACCAGATTCCCTGGATTTAAACCCAATCGAGAATCTATGGGACCTCCTGGCTCCTCAATTGAGCCATTCGTACCATGGATCCTCAGCCTAGAAACCTAACGCAGCTGTCGACAGCACTGTAGTAGTCATGGGTCCACATCCCTGCCGGTACCTCCCAGAAACTCACTGACTCTCTTCCTGCATGTCTGCACTGCAGAAGGTGGTTATTCAGGCTGCTGACAGCTGGTCACATTAATGTGACTGTACCATGTATATTCTGCTGCTTCTTCAACTGTACAATTCAATCCTATTTTTGCTACAACATTTAGAAAGTGATTGTTAAACATCTTGCTACTTGTGAACTATCAAAGTTTTCATTTAGTGTAACTGTTATGGTATCGTGTACACTGACTGGTTATCCTGTCTCCTCTTTGAAAAAATCTCACATAATTTTAATCTTATCATCTGCATTATTTATTTCTTTTGGGATGTGCACACTTCTGGTCATTTTAATAACTTTCATTAAAATAGTACTGTATTTTTTGTACTATGCAAGTAATGTCAGATCTTGACTTATTTTGGCTTTTATATAAATTTCCCTCTTCCTCCTACATGAGATTTTAATTCCCTTCGTTATCCACAGCTTTTTAATAGATTTTTTTTTAGGAAAGCAACTTTAAAATATTGGCACTAATTAATTATGGAATAAACTGAATCTGACATTAGCAGCTCTTTCAATATACACCTCACACCATACCACCCCTTTCAGCTTACTCCTAAAACTTTTGTATCCTGTTCTTATTAATAAGTCTCACTGCTTTGTATGAACATGTCCCATGCTTGTAAGGTGCCACATTGTTTACTTCCATGCGTTGTGCATCATGATCAGACTGTCCATTAGTAATTGGGCACACATTAATTTTTTCAGCCTGAGTACTATCTATAAACGTGTTATCAATCAGTGCACTCCTATATTGCTGCACAAGAGTTTGAAGATTGACTACTAAAATTACATTGAAACGCCCATATAATGAGGCTAGTTCATATTTTCTATGTATCTTTTAAGTAACATACATTGAAATCTCCACAAACTACTAATTGTTTCTTCTTCTCAAACAGATAGCTCAATAATTCATCTCGAACTCATAAATAACTGAAAGTTTCCTGGAGAGTATTCATAGACTGCTACAATTACCAGAGAAGTATTGTGCAGTAACAACTAAGAAACACATGTTTCTAGGTTTCAAGCAACACAAAAACTAATTGTTTAAATATTGTTGATTTTGTGTCCAAGTTTTACATATTCTACAACCTCTCATTTTTCCATATTAACTCTACTCGAAAATAAAGCTATTCTATGATCCCTGATATTTAACATCTCCGTTCCTGTGGTTACATTGTGGTCAGAGAGGCACAGAATATCTATCATTTCAGAATTTTCTACGTCTTCTAGTCATACTAGAAGCTCATCTATCTTGTTTTCCAACCCTCTACATCTACATCTACATGGTTACTCTGCAATTCACACTTCAGTGCCTGGCAGAGGGTTCGTCGAACCATTTTCATACTACTTCTCTACCATTCCACTCTCGAATGGCGCGTGGAAAAAAATAACACCTAAATCTTTCCGTTCGAGCTCTGATTTCTCTAATTTTATTATGATGATCATTTCTCCCAACATGAGTAGGTGTTAACAAAATATTTCGTAAATAGATCTCGCAGCAAAGAAAACCGCCTTTGTTTCAATGACTGCCACCCCAACTCGCGTATCATATCAGTGACATTCTCACCCCTATTGTGCGATAACACGAAACGAGCTGCCCTTCTTTGCACTTTTTCGATGTCCTCTGTCAATCCTACTTGATAAGGATCCCACACCACGCAGAAATATTCCAGCAGAGGACGGACAAGTGTAATGAATTCTGTCTCTTTAGTGAGTTTGTCACATGTATTAAATGTTCTGTCAACAAAGGCCAGTCTTTGTTTCGCCTTCCCCACAATATTATCTGTGCGGTCTTTCCAATTTATGTTGCTCGTAATTCCAATTCCAAGGTATTTAGTCGAAATGACAGTCCTTAGATTTGTGCGATTTATCGTATACCCAATATTTATTGGATTTCTTTTAGTACCCATGTGGATGACCTCGCACTTTTCTTTGTTTAGTGCCAATTTCCACTTTTCGCACCATTCAGAAATTCTCTCTAGATCATTTTGGAAGTGGAATTGATCGTACGATGATTTTACTAGATGGTAAATTATAGCGTCATCTGCAAACAATCTGAGGGGGCTGCTCAGATTATCACCTAGATCATTTATGTAAATCAGGAACAGCAGAGGGCCTATGACACTACCTTGCGGAACGCCAGATATCACTCTGTTCTACTCGATGATTTACCGTCTATCACTACGAACTGTGACCTCTCTAAGAGGAAATCACGAATCCAGTCACGCAACTGAGACGATACTCCATATGCACGCAATTTTATTAATAGTCGCTTGTGAGGAACGGTATCAAAAGCCTTCTGGAAATCTAGGAATATGGAATCGATCTGAGATTCCCTGTCGACAACACTCATTACTTCATGGGAATAAAGAGCTAGCTGTGTCGCACAAGAACGATATTTTCTGAATCCGTGTTAGTTATGTATCAATAAGTCATTTTCTTCAAGGTGATTCAAAATGTTCGAGTACAGTATACACTCCAAAATCCTACTGCAAATTGAGGTCAGTGATGTGGGTCTGTAATTCAATGGATTTGTTGTGATGAAAGAAGGAAATTTTATTTTTCTGGAAACTGTCACATATATTATGGTTCTGTTCTGCTCTAATTTCTTTCAATTTAGTCTGTCTTTAATCTGACTGTAATCTTAAAAACGTGCATCTTGGACCACCTAATCACAGGGGTTTTGTCTTATGTGTTTCTGGCCCTTCTTACATTTCGTGCAAGATGCTCAGATAATCTTTCCTTTCTCTCCTCTCCCCCTCTCCACCCCTCCAATTCAGGTAGAGACCATGATTTGTGTATCCCCTTTTCCCATTAGTAGTAACGAGCATAGCCCAGATATAAGACTTTGTTTCAGTCAAAAACAATTTGCTCAGATCTTTGCTCAGGTGACTAACAGCCATGTTAACCTAAGGCTGGTCAAGTCACTGTTCAGACAACTAACAGCTGTGTTAACTGAATGTTGCTCTTGTCACAGCAGAACTTCTATAAACCTCACACGAGTATATGTTACTTTTAATTCCCCCAGGTCACCTTTAATGCTACATTCTACGTTGCTAGCCAGGCTGTTTCCTTCTCCTCCTACTGTAAGTACCTTATCCTCCCCATCTCAGAATCTCTGTACAAGGCCCCTATGTTCTCTGCCACCTGTCTACCTTGGCGCTACATTTCAACATATTTGAAACCTGGTGTTCTACACCAAGCTTTTCCTGTAGCAATTGGTCTACATCTCTCCCATGACTGCTCCCTAGCAGCAACACTTTTGTTTCTATGTGACTTTTCTGCCGATATAGCCTTAAAGTCGTTCCTACTAGTCTGCTGCAGTCTACCTAACTAAAAAGCTGGTTGAGGCCCTTCTCCTCCTTCTGGTAACAAGTCATACTGATTGATAACTGGAATTTGAAATGTGATTTCTGAGGTTTTTGTCCCTTTGCCTATTACGTGTCACCTTCCCTCAGCTCCTATTGTCTCTTTCCTCTTTCATCCTATCTAACTCAAAATATACCATTTCTAATTCTGTCTGGAGACCACAAATCTTTCTTCCGTGTTCCAATATTTTCTTCTGTCGACTACATAACCTACAACTCCATGTAAAATCTTCATCTGACATTTTTTTGGCTCCACTGCTGCATTCTCCCCAATGAAACATCAACCTCCAATCCTGACATGTTTCTCCCATTTCAACCTATGATAACATCCACATTCATTACACAAGACACTACTCTTAAATTACACTAAAAAGCGCTAAAAACACTAAAATTGTAATAAAGCAAGTAAATCATTGTCTTCAGATTTGTTTCTCTTATATAGACCCTCTATGAACTCTTTACAGCCTTCCTTTCTTTGCTTAGTACAGGTTTGTCTATTGAGTTCTTAGTTTTCAAGCAGGTGCTTTTCTTTTTCCAATGGTCACTTTAATTTCCCTACATGCTGCATCTACGTATCTTTCCCCTTGTCCTGTATGCTACTATAGCCTTGCATTTGTCCTGTAGCCATGTCTGCTTAGACAGTTTGCATTTTCTGTCAATATCCTTTTTTCGATGTCTGTGTTCCTTTCGCCTGTTTCATTTGCTACATTTTTATATTTTGTTATTTCTTCAATTGAATTTGGTATCTCCCGTGCTATCCAAGGATTTTTACTAGGTCTTCACTTTTTACCTATGTGATTCTCTGTTGCCTTCCTTATGTCATTTCCCGAAGCTGCTTGTTCATCTTGTATTGTACTCCTTTCTCCTTTTTCATTCCACCATTGTCTAATATGCTTCATTTCCCAGTTTTTTGGGATTACTTTAGGTTTTTTCTGCAGTCCATAACCAATAAATTTTGATCAGAGTTCACAGCTAAAATCTGGTTTCAAAATTTCTGCCTTTCCATTATGTAATCTATCTGAAACCTTTTGGTTTTTCCTGGTTTCTCCCATGTATACAACACTGTTTCATGATTTTTAAACCAATTATTAGCGATGATTGTATTTTTCTGCGTGGCGACTATGTCTTTCATTCCTTTCCAGTCTATGTCCTACTGCTACGTTCCCTACTCTTTCCTCTCCTACTACCGTTTTCTTGTGGAGCTAATTGGCGTCTTTCTGATGTGGGCATTAGCTTCATGATTATCTTGGCTGCAATAATGTGTTCACTATGCTGTTCCTAGTACCTTACCTGCATTCCTAATTTCTTGTTCATTATTAGGGCCACTGCTGCATTACCCCTAATGGATTTTGTTTAGGTAACTGTGTAGTGGTCTAGCTGAGAGTGCTGTTCTTCCTGCGACCACACATCACTAATTTCTGTTACATATAACTTCAACCTATTTATTTACTTTCAATTTCCCTTACCTACCTATCCTATTAAGGGATCTAAGATCACACACTCCAACATGGAGAACACCAGATTTGTTTCCATTGATGACAACACCCTGCTGAGTCCGAATGTGGGACTACTTTACCTCTGAAGTACTGTATTTTAGACATGAGGAAGCCATCATCATTTAACCATACTGTAGAGCTGCATGTCCCCAAAGAAAATAATGTCTACAATGTTTCCTTGCTTTCACCGGTTTGCAGTAGCAACATAGCAAGGCTATGGTGGTTAATGTTACAATGACAAATCAGTCAGTCGTCCAGACAGCTGTTACTGAAACTATTAAAAAGGGTACTGGCCCCCATTCAGGAACCACACGTTTGCCTGCGATGCGGTCGCATCTACGGTAAGTCTATCTCTATAGTGGAGACATGCCAGCCTCGGTGACGTCTGTGGTTCATGTGGGAGTATATAGGAGTTACAACTGAGGATCGGTTGTTAAGGAGGCGAAAGATGAAGGAAATCACTACAGTAAGAAACAACAGATGATAAAAAGATACTGGGTCAGAGATCCAAGCCCGAAAGTATGATCTTTGTTGGTTCCCCAGTTGACAGGCTGAACGTAACAACCTGGCAACCAAGAACAAAGAACGACTGACACATTAGTTGAAAATACACGTTTTATGTTATCAGTTACGGTTCATTTTACTTCAAATACACGTTTTATGTTATTAGTTATAATTCATTTTACTTCCGCTATGCTCTTCAGATGTTTTGAAACTCCATCATCGGTGGATTTATGTTAATTAACAAGATATGTACGTGTTGCATGTATGACATTAGGACTGAGTGACTGCAGTAACAGATTTGTCACACACAAATAGTTGAAACTTAATGGGGTCCAAGCAGAGATGAACGGTCTGCGCCGCGCGGGATTAGCCGAGCGGTCTGAGGCGCTGCAGACATGGACTGTGCGGCTGGTGCCGGTGGAGGTTCCGGAGTGGCCGTGCGGTTCTAGGCGCTACAGTCTGGAGCCGAGCGACCGCTACGGTCGCAGGTTCGAATCCTGCCTCGGGCATGGATGTGTGTGATGTCCTTAGGTTAGTTAGGTTTAATTAGTTCGAAGTTCTAGGCGACTGATGACCTCAGAAGTTAAGTCGCATAGTGCTCAGAACCATTTTTGAAGTGGCGGAGGTTCGAGTCCTCCCTCGGGCATGGGTGTGTGTGTTTGTCCTTAGGATAATTTAGGTTAAGTAGTGTGTAAGCTTAGGAACTGATGACCTTAGCAGTTAATTTCCATAAGATTTCACACACATTTCAACATTTTTTTTGAACGATCTGCAGATAATGTATTACGCTTAGAAAACGAAAACATGCGAAAGAAAAGAGACACAGTAAGGAAACCACGCGAAAGAACTTGCCCCCCTTCTAACAGCCGTGTACCGCAAGTCTCTAGAGGAACAGAAGGTTCCAAATGATTGGAAAAGAGCACAGGTAGTCCCAGTCTTCAAGAAGGGTCGTCGAGCAGATGCGCAAAACTATAGACCTATCTCTCTGACGTCGATCTGTTGTAGAATTTTAGAACATGTCTTTTGCGCGAGTATCATGTCGTTTTTGGAAACTCAGAATCTACTATGTAGGAATCAACATGGATTCCGGAAACAGCGATCGTGTGAAACCCAACTCGCTTTATTTGTTCATGAGACCCAGAAAATATTAGATACAGGCTCCCAGGTAGATGCCATTTTCCTTGACTTCCGGAAGGCGTTCGATACAGTTCCGCACTGTCGCCTCATAAACAAAGTAAGAGCCTACGGAATATCAGACCAGCTGTGTGGCTGGATTGAAGTGTTTTTAGCAAACAGAACACAGCATGTTGTTCTCAATGGAGAGACATCTACAGACGTTAAAGTAACCTCTGGCGTGCCACAGGGGAGTGTTATGGGACCATTGCTTTTCACAATATATATAAATGACCTAGTAGATAGTGTCGGAAGTTCCATGCGGCTTTTCGCGGATGATGCTGTAGTATACAGAGAAGTTGCAGCATTAGAAAATTGTAGCGAAATGCAGGAAGATCTGCAGCGGATAGGCACTTGGTGCAGGGAGTGGCAACTGACCCTTAACATAGACAAATGTAGTGTATTGCGAATACATAGAAAGAAGGATCCTTTATTGTATGATTATATGATAGCGGAACAAACACTGGTAGCAGTTACTTCTGTAAAATATCTGGGAGTATGCGTGCGGAACGATTTGAAGTGGAATGATCATATAAAATTAATTGTTGGTAAGGCGGGTACCAGGTTGAGATTCATTGGGAGAGTCCTTAGAAAATGTAGTCCATCAACAAAGGAGGTGGCTTACAAAACACTCGTTCGACCTATACTTGAGTATTGCTCATCAGTGTGGGATCCGTACCAGATCGGGTTGACGGAGGAGATAGAGAAGATCCAAAGAAGAGCGGCGCGTTTCGTCACAGGGTTATTTGGTAACCGTGATAGCGTTACGGAGATGTTTAACAAACTCAAGTGGCAGACTCTGCAAGAGAGGCGCTCTGCATCGCGGTGTAGCTTGCTCGCCAGGTTTCGAGAGGGTGCGTTTCTGGATGAGGTATCGAATATATTGCTTCCCCCTACTTATACCTCCCGAGGAGATCACGAATGTAAAATTAGAGAGATTAGAGCGCGCACAGAGGCTTTCAGACAGTCGTTTTTCCCGCGAACCATACGCGACTGGAACAGGAAAGGGAGATAATGACAGTGGCACGTAAAGTGCCCTCCGCCACACACCGTTGGGTGGCTTGCGGAGTATAAATGTAGATGTAGATGTAGATGTAGACACTACAAGACAATGCTGGTGAGTCTAAGTAATTATGTAGTCCGATGTCAAGTAACAACTTGAATCTTTAGTTTACTCATAACTGACATTCAAACTGCTTTAGGCTAAGATCACTCAAGCGTTTCTTAACGCAATTTTTGTCTGATGAGAAACGCAAAAAATATCGACACAGTGCTGCCATATATTACGTGACTACACAGTAATGAAATGAACTCAGTGTCGAAGGGCAGGCGCGTCCTCAAGGTCGTTAGGCCTATTTTCTTCAGACAGCAGATGCAAGTTATAGCTTCGACACGTGGTACAAAGGAAACTACGTTAACAATACATCGTATAACAGTCGTTCTCACAAACTTGCGTTAATTAACGCATCAAAATTTGTGTTATTTATAACATATAGTATAGCTAGGCGTCTGCGTCAGGAAAATGTTGCGTTAACGTCCATGAAGTTGTAGCGTTAATCCTAGGAATAACACGTATCACCAAGGTGGGGTAGAGGGGAGCAGGGTGTACTTACTCAATGCCCTCGTAAAAATCTTTTTAATCGTTAACTGTTATTGAATTATACTAACAACATACTTTTTAAAGAGGTACTGATGTGTATGCAGGGTCCAGAACCTGAAAATATCTTTTAGCACACACTGTCAATAACGTGTACTTCTAACTTCATGACAAAAGTGTGGCAACAAGGGTGTTGGTGCAGTTTGTTAGTGCTAGTTGCCTACATCAGGGGCAGGTATGCACTCAGGGGTAAACCTATTATTCTCCTTTGATTGACAGGTACTTAATCTATTGTTCTCCTTTGATTGACAGGTACTTAACCTATTGTTATACTTTAATTGACAGGTCCTTAACCTATTGTTCTGCTAAAAGGATCCTTCCTTTTCATTGACAGGCACTTAACTATTGTCCCCCCCCCCCCCACTCCCCTTCCCCCTCAGGAAACCTACCCCCACACTCTACAGGTACACTTTTAGGTCTGAGTTATTGGAATAGCCCCTCTCACTCTTATCAATTTGATTGACTACTTAATTAAATTGGTCAATTAATTAGCCTCTCCCCTTCTGGTAAACCCCTCTCCACCCACCTTCCCTCCCAGAATTTGGCGGGAAAATGACTCAGTTGATCGGTCATTTGGAGGGAATTCGATTGTAGTGTATGGAATATTCTTTAAACAATTTAGACACAGTGTGGAATATTTTGCTTAAATAATTTAGGGGATTCAAGGCAGTGTATGGAATATATGGAAATTGGTGGAGAGAAAGATCTCATAACATTACATTCAAGGGTATATTGTTTATATATAAAAAATTTAGGTGTGGGGTTGCATTTCTCTTGCTCATCATTCTCTGCAGTTTGGAAATATGTAGGTTTTGTAAGAAGTAATTACATGGGGCAAACATGTTGCATAACCTAATGTTCAGCACTGTACTCTGGGTGTCAAAACCTAATATTCGACCCACTGTTGGCACTTAACTTATTATTCTGTTAAGTGGTTTTCCATGTCACCCCAATTTCCTTAAACTATTGTACCACCATTGACACCAAGTTAAGTAATTAGGTATATCACATGCTTTTGAACGCCATTTCTTCTTTGTCACACACACCCTTAAACTATTGTACTGCATTTTTCATAAAAATTATGCAAATTAATAAAGTGTTCTTCTCTTAACCTGCTGTTCTGCTCCATGTCACACATGTAAGCACCCCCCCCCCTTAAGTACTGTACCACAGACACCATGTTGATAAAAAAAATGCAAATTAATTAAATCGATATTCCTCACATGTATGGGGTAGCTTTTTCAAATTTGTGGCATCATATTGTTTGATGAAATCGTTGGAATATAGTTTAAATAAAAGATCGCTAATAAAATACACGTCCCGCCACCCGACGCCGACACCGCCAGCTCCGCCGACTCCACACACGCCCCCAGGAGTCAGGGTGCACCATCGCCCCCCGTGAAGTGACAACGCAGCCATCAGCTGCTGAGCCACGCAAAGAAGACCGTTTGGGTCCCACAAGCATGAGGTGGTAGCACCCCTTTCATACTTGACACCTGAGAAATTCCTGTCGAAATGTGTGTTCACCTAGGCACCATTGCTGGCGCGATACCTCTCCACCTGTGGGTACTGACGCCACAGGTGGCGTTATAGAAATCTGTTCCGATGCTCCCTAGAATAACACAGGATGCATTGTTCCTAGCGATCCTAACAGGACATGCAAGCTGTGTTTAGCCATGCATTCATGCTTACCTGCCCAGGGTGCCTGACGCATCACTGCGAAATTTTCGTACTGCTGTCAATAGATGTCTCAGAAATGTTAAACATTCTCACCACTAAAAGCCTTCATCATGTCTGTGCATGCTCACGAAAACAACGTTAATCATAAAAGCATTCTTGTTGTTGGGAAAGAGAGCACTGTCTAAGCACAGACGTGGGGAAATAAGAACAATTACGCAAACAGAATTCGAATCACTGCCCTATAGAAGAGAAAAATGACGGAAATTTTCGGTATCCTGCAGCTACTGGTCTGGAGATGTCCTAATGCCACAGTGGCAGATGAATGACGGCATCCCCGCCAGAGATGGATGGTCTGCTTCAACTTGTCTTTGAAGACTTGCTTTCTCAGAACTTTCCATAGATACCTTGCCTCCATCTTGTTCGAATCAGTTTGTAGACATGCCTATGTCCTGGCACAAAGGATTTCTAGTGAATGAATGGAGCATTATGACTGGCTCTTATTGCATTTACCTGCCGAATTACCGATACCGCCGGCCAGTCATCCACCCCTCACGCGTGACCAGAGCGCCCTCAGTGGACCAAAGTCACTCTCAGAACTGTTGTACAAAGGTTAGGTCAGTTCCCCTGGTCCCGACCTGCTTGCTTGCTTTCTTTTCCACACCTTTCTCCAGACCCTGGAATTACAAGAACATATGTAATTTCGTATGGTTTCTCAGAATATCATACCATTTTCACCACACTTCTCGATATAAAGCACATAGCAGTATCCTACCGATCGCTCGCCCAACATAATTCCGAAGATACAGACTGGAAATTATTTCTCTAGCGACCGAAAACTTGAACGAGGTGGAGCGTGCTGTAAACCATTGAATAATGCTTGTGGGACCCGAACAGTCACCTTTGCGTGGCTCAGCAGGTGACGCCTGTGTCGTCACTTCACGGGGGGCGATGATGCGCCCTGACTCCTGGGGGCGTGTGTGGAGTCGGCGGAATTGGCGGTGTCGGCGTCGGGTGGCGGGATGTGTGTTTTACCAGAGATTTTTTGTTTAAACTATATTTCAGTGATTCCACCAAACAATGTGATGCTATGAATTAAAAAAAAGCTGCTCCATGCATGTGAAGAATATCGATTTAAATAGTTTGCATAAATTTTTTATATCAATATGGTGTCTGCGATACAATAGTTAAGGGGAGGATGTGCGTGAATGGGTGACATGGAGCAGAACAGCAGGTTAAAAAAAGAACACTACATTAATATCCATAATTTTATGTAAAATGCAGTACAATAGTTTCAGGGGTGGGTCATAAAGAATAATGCGCCAGAAATGGCGTTCAAAAGCATGTGAAATTCGAAAAGTGTACCAGAAAATTGTGGGAAGACATAACTAGTTACTTAACTTGGTATCAAAGGCGGTACAATAGTTTAAGGAAATGGGGGTGACATGGAAAACCACTTAACAGAACAATAGGTTAAGCGCCTACAAAGGGCCGATCCTTAGGTTATGACACCCAGAGTACAGTGCCGAACATTAGGTTATGCAACATGTTTGCCCTTGTAATTATTTCTTACAAAACCTACATGTTTCCAAACAGCAGACAACGATGAGCAAGAGAAATTCAACTCTGCAACCGAATTTTTTATAAATAAACAATATGCCCTTCAATTTCCCATTATGAGATCGTTTCTGTCCACCAATTTCCATATATTACATACACTGCCTTGAACCCACAAATTGTTTAAATAAACAATAATCCACACATAGTCTAAATTGTTTAAACAATATTCCATGCACTACAATCGAATTCCCTCCAAATGACCAATCAACTGAGTCTTTTTCCCGCCAAATTCCGGGTGTCAGGGTGGGAGGAGAGGGAGTTTACCAGAAGGGGAGAGGTTAATTAATTGATCAATTTAATTAAGTAGTCAGCAAAATTGATAAGAGTGAGAGCGGCTATTCCAATAACTCAGACCTGAAAGTGTACCTGTAGAGTGTGGGGGGTAGGTTTCCCGAGGGGGAAGGGGAGTGGGGGGGGGGGGGGGACAATAGTTAAGTGCTTGTCAATGCAAAGGAAGGGTCCTATTAGCAGAACAATAGGTTAAGGACCTGTCAATCAAAGGAGTACAATATGTTAAATATCTGTCAATCAAAGGAGAACAATAGTCGTTCAATGTTGTTGACTTTCTCTCTCAAAATACTTTTTAAAGAAATATTGATGTTATGCAAGTTCCTTAACTTCAAAATATTGGATACGTCATTCACCTGGGAAAGTGAAATCCGCTGCTCACTCATTTTTGGGTTATGTTTATATGAAAAATTATAATGACATGTGAAATCTGGTGGAAGAATTCATTAAAACAATAAATATTATTTCAGAATTTTAAAATATAAAAAAAGTTACTAGATTACAATTTTTTCAAAAGTTGAGCGTAAGGTATCCGCCCCCCTCGGTATTCCAAGGGTTGAAAAACGGCCATGTAGCGTTTTTTAGCATTATAATGGTAGCCTGAGTAGTGGCCATCAGGCGCTTCACAAGCGACAGCTGCAGAGGCGGAAAATGCGTCTAGTGGTCGCTAGAAGTAGTAACAACGGGACTGCAGTCTATGCCCCCAAAGCGAGGACTGTTGCATGACTGCTATTAGACCGAAAGTAAAACGTTAAAGCTGATCGACTAAGTGAGCTCTACGCCGAGACAGACTTGCATCAAGTAGTGCGAGAGCAAATGATTTGTTCTGGAACACGAATGGTCGGAATATTAAATATGAATTGTTGGCAAGCGCAGCGCAATTTGGCACGCCTTTCCAACCCTGCGACAGTGGCTGTAAAGAATCACAATGTCTCTTCTTGAAGCTTGTTGAGGTCGCTACGGAAATCTGTGCCGTAGTACCGATAGCGCCTTTGTCTTGCTGAATAAATCTACCGAATGGAAAACAAGTTACGTAAGCTGAGGCAGCATGCCAACGCAGTGCATTCCAGTTCCTCATCACTGTACGTAAAGAGCGAGGAGTTACATTCGAGTCCTTCGGTAGCGCAGTTGGTAGTTTGTTGTTATTATGACACCAAATATTAAATTCGCATCTTTGCGTTAACAGAGTAAAATGCTACGCAGGCTGACTAGGATACTGCGCTGAACATAAGAAAAAGAAAGCTAGGAGAGGTAGAGGATAGTGCAACTACGCGATATAAGCACTCTCGTGACTTCTTTTTCTATTTTCACTACAATCAGTTCAACTGACATAGTGCAGATATCCGTCGCGTGTCAGCTAATACGGACTTTGTACAAATGTAAAACGTTTTCTAATAAATAACTACTGTATTTATGCCTTTAGAACTAACAATCAGATACATGATTTTTCTAACAAAAATAATCAGGATTGTTTCATGACTAAAATGTGTGACTTCTTGCAAAAGTGTCTTTTCACTGAAAAGTGCGGAACCCGATATACGTAAGAAAATTTATCGCCAGGAATGAATGAAAACTAGTCCAAAAAACGAGGTGTTGATGATGCTACTGCGTCCTCTACTATTCCAAGAAATGAAAATTCCAGTAAATCACGTTATGTAAAACTTTACCTAACTTTTTTACCTGTTGTGATATAGAAGTTGTTAAGTTTTATTAAATGGAAGGCAGTGGTTTTTTAACGGCATTCCATAAGTTGTTGAAAGGAGAGTATCAGTGACGTATTGCATGTTACTGATAAATGTGAAACTTAGGGTACTTGGATGTGAACAAGGAGAATTTTCACGCTATTTTTTCAGAGTACATTACTATTGATCTATAACATTTAGGAACTTACGGCCTTATCCCAATACTGAATATCATTAGGTCAAGGAATGTTAGAGAAATTATTTATTTATTTTTTATAGCTCGATTATTACAACAATACGTCTAGGAGATGAATTTTGAATGCCTGTTCAATGTTTGGTATTATTATGTGAGACATAATGGTCTTATGTCTCTCAAACTGTGGGAGGCTTCTCTCAATATCCATGGAATTATTATATGTCTTACATATTGTAATTTGGAGTGTAGCCAAGGAAATAACAATAACTCCTTTCACCTAATCATCATTCTGTGTAACAACTGCCACATTACCAGCTTTGATATGCAGTATACCCACATCAGCACATTTCTGTGACGTACTGGGCATAATACAAAGGTGAAAGGTCTCTGTTGGATTCCTTTCATGTTAATTTGTTAAATATGTTGTCATTTACGTCATAAATTCCTCTTCTAAATTTACTGTGGTGTTTCTGACTATCTGGGAGGAGACTGAGCAGTGGAACGTGTTACTTTTACACATAAACAAGAACGATCTGTCACACTACTACACTTTAAAACACAGTTTATATGTAATTCATGTCACACAGTCTCATACAGAAACTACAGCCGCTTTCTTTTATATACTGTATATGATAAGATACTGTCATCCCCCTTCCCTTCTGTGTGAGAGGATGAATGAGCAAATGTATTTCTAGTTGCATACTTGATAGTAGCAGACAAGCCTGTCTGCTAGAGAACAGTAGGACCAACGTCGGAACAGGTAGCTACGCTTTCTAAAAGCAGAGAGGTTTCTATTCTTAGTATGGTCCTGTCCGTCCCTTGTCATGTTGGTATAGGAAGCTGCCTCTCTGATCACTTCCGTTTGTATCTGTTAAGCACGCTCGGTAGGGACCCAGATCAGTCTGTCCACAGCAAACGTCTGAAGTGGTAAGATCTCCGACTAAGTGCGTGTCTGCTAAGTCCGTAGGACAATGGATTTCTTAAGTTCAGCCTAACTGAAAATTTAATCACCTTTATTTCAGGTTTAGCTCTAAAATATCTAATGTTATCTTAAATTGCAACGCAGTCTAATTCGAGTGTGAATTTTAGAATATCTTCCAGTAGTTGCTTTGTCGCTACTTTGTGAGTAAAGTGGAACCATGTGTTGATCAGTAACTCTAACTAAGATCGTCAATCTTAAATGCGAATGTGCGTGAGATTATAACGTCTCATCTTGACAATATTTTACAATATAGCAACTTTTCTTTATGTTCAACCCATGTGGGGTGTACTTTGTGAGACCAGTGCCACATGCTTATACAATTGTTTGACCCATCAGGTTAACAGTAAGACGATAGTAACCAGTTCGAGGTTTTTCTTTTGCAAATTGCGTTTCGATGTAATTTATTTTAACTATCAAAACTATTGTGGAGTTACACTCTTTGTGTAAACCATGTTGACCATGTGAAGCACGTGGTGTAAGTATCAAAGAAGCCCTCAGCTATTCTTTTCGGGAAGATTTCACAGAGAGTTAGTATGAATTTAGTATACCAGTTATGTGGTAATTTCATGACAGACAGGATTGCGCTACGAACATAACTTCTTTGGGTGAAAATTGAGTCGGTTGGTTGTGGTTAATTTCCTCTTGCATATGTTTCAACGTTCTTCATATGTTATTTTATGAATGCAGTGTTGTAGGTAATCTCCCAATCTTGTCTCCCTATTTTATGTGTTCCGTAAGATTACAAACTCACATTTACACAATCCTAAATAAGGCACCAGTTTAGTTATGAATCAAATTTGATATGCTGAAATTTTAATGGAACAATGATCAATGTTAAAATAAATGTCCAAATATAAACTGATTTATTTCTTTTTATTTAAATTGCCTTTATATATATATATATATATATATATATATATATATATATATATATATATATCACCAGTTATCGTAAGATGAGTACTAAAAGATTATAATTAATGTTAGGCTGGTTGGGAATTTGGTAAGCTAGACTGGATACCTGGTGAAACAGTTGCGCAGTAACGCAAGGTTATGGTCTTGAATATCAGCACCGCTTTCAGAACAAATTAATGCAACAACATTACAAAGGTATCAAAACAATCTTAATTTGGAAAAATTAGCTCAAACCATTATGAAGTATTGAAACTATACTTTCTGAAAAAGGAGATAAAATCCATTGCGATTTCTCGCATCGTGTTGCTCTTCCAGCAGATTCTAGCTGAATACTCTTGCTTACAAACTACACTCCTGGAAATGGAAAAAAGAACACATTGACACCGGTGTGTCAGACCCACCATACTTGCTCCGGACACTGCGAGAGGGCTGTACAAGCAATGATCACACGCACGGCACAGCGGACACACCAGGAACCGCGGTGTTGGCCGTCGAATGGCGCTAGTTGCGCAGCATTTGTGCACCGCCGCCGTCAGTGTCAGCCAGTTTGCCGTGGCATACGGAGCTCCATCGCAGTCTTTAACACTGGTAGCATGCCGCGACAGCGTGGACGTGAACCGTATGTGCAGTTGACGGACTTTGAGCAAAGGGCGTATAGTGGGCATGCGGGAGGCCGGGTGGACGTGCCGCCGAATTGCTCAACACGTGGGGCGTGAGGTCTCCACAGTACATCGATGTTGTCGCCAGTGGTCGGCGGAAGGTGCACGTGCCCGTCGACCTGGAACCGGACCGCAGCGACGCACGGATGCACGCCAAGACCGTAGTATCCTACGCAGTGCCGTAGGGGACCGCACCGCCACTTCCCAGCAAATTAGGGACACTGTTGCTCCTGGGGTATCGGCGAGGACCATTTGCAACCGTCTCCATGAAGCTGGGCTACGGTCCCGCACACCGTTAGGCCGTCTTCCGCTCACGCCCCAACATCGTGCAGCCCGCCTCCAGTGGTGTCGCGACAGGCGTGAATGGAGGGACGAATGGAGACGTGTCGTCTTCAGCGATGAGAGTCGCTTCTGCCTTGGTGCCAATGATGGTCGTATGCGTGTTTGGCGCCGTGCAGGTGAGCGCCACAATCAGGACTGCATACGACCGAGGCACACAGGGCCAACACCCGGCATCATGGTGTGGGGAGCGATCTCCTACACTGGCCGTACACCACTGGTGATCGTCGAGGGGACACTGAATAGTGCACGGTACATCCAAACCGTCATCGAACCCATCGTTCTACCATTCCTAGACCGGCAAGGGAACTTGCTGTTCCAACAGGACAATGCACGTCCGCATGTATCCCGTGCCACCCAACGTGCTCTAGAAGGTGTAAGTCAACTACCCTGGCCAGCAAAATCTCCGGATCTGTCCCCCATTGAGCATGTTTGGGACTGGATGAAGCGTCGGCTCACGCGGTCTGCAAGTCCAGCACGAACGCTGGTCCAACTGAGGCGCCAGGTGGAAATGGCATGGCAAGCCGTTCCACAGGACTACATCCAGCATCTCTACGATCGTCTCCATGGGAGAATAGCAGCCTGCATTGCTGCGAAAGGTGGATATACACTGTACTAGTGCCGACATTGTGCATGCTCTGTTGCCTGTGTCTATGTGCCTGTGGTTCTGTCAGTGTGATCATGTGATGTATCTGACCCCAGGAATTTTTTCTACAAATAGTATTGGTACTTTATGATTTATTTATGTTTATTTTAAATTTTCTTTTATTAGTTATTTGTGTTTTAATTAGTGTTGCTTTTTTTAACTTTGTTGGAGCGGAAGGTTTTAGGTTACATTCAGATTCGTAAGGGTCCAAATAAAGTAGGATTTATAGGGATCCCACAGCCCATTAGCACTCGTGCACCACTCACGGCCAGCCCCCAGACTTCCATATGTCGTCAACCAAGAGTCTGCGACCTGTACTCGGACATCCACTATGCACATTTCGTATGTAGGGTAAGCGACTTTGAAGTGCAACGTCTGAAGTGTACGGAAATATACATAATGGATGTAAGAGTACAGGTCGTAGACGTACGGTTGACGACATATGGAACTTTGGGCGTGGATGTGAGTTGCGCATGGATAGGCAAATGGTACGGCGATGGCTTGCGATAAGCGGGAAATCCGGGTCCCAGTCATGCACAAATTTCCATGTCACAATTCCATTCTTCAACTGTTAGGTTGTACACGAAAGCAACAGAGATTATTAAACGCGCCAGTCATCGGAAGGAGGAAGGTGCGAAACTGCTTGGTATATGGATTACGGTGCTGAAAAGATGTGTGTGCCAGTCTTGCATCGTGGAGCGACAGCGCTAATTTGACGACAGCGGCCGACAACGGCCAACTGCGTTTGAGATTTGTAAACACAGACGTCACTACTCTGCGAGGAGGCACTCGCGAACGAAATGTTATCTCCGTCAGTAACGAAGCGGGTGTGTGTAAGACCTCCAAAGAAGCTACAAAAAATGGTTCAAATGGCTCTGAGCACTATGGGACTTAACATTTGTGGTCATCAGTCGCCTAGAACTTAGAACTAGTTAAACCTAACTAACCTAAGGACATCACACACATCCATGCCCGAGGCAGGATTCGAACCTGCGACCGTAGCAGTCGCGCGGTCCCGGACTGAGCCCCTAGAACCGATCGGCCTTCGCGGCCGGCAAAGAAGCTACAACCTCCCTTGAAGATGTCCTCCACAGATGGGGACGAAACATTGTGGTTCTTCAAGAAATACATTCGACCACGGCGTAATGGCTTAGAATATTTTAATAAGTGTAACATTTACGGTTGTTAAAGTTTGCAGTTTACATTTTTAACAGAGTGACAACGTAGCAGGTAAGACGTTGTCGGAATACAAAATATATTTAAAAATAACTTAAGAGTTTCTGCTCACCAGTTCACTTTTCACTTCCAAACTCCACAAACGCACTCCGCCATACTTTCCTTGATAAAAACTCCTCGAAAAACAATCACACAATGGCCTGTAAAAGGCAAGCGGTACAGGTTTGAATCCCGGTCCGGTACACAGTTTCTTAACAGCGCCACACGCCCCAGCAGAAGGGGAGATTCACTCTGGAACTACTTCCTCCGCAAATATTTCAATAATCAGTTGCAAACAAGCGCCGGCCCATGCATCATGTAATAGAAATATCCTCTACTTTCACCACGTTAATTATCCATTATGTACTCATAACCTCATTGTCAATTCCTTTATACACCGAACTCGCATATCCCACTACTAGAGCATAATAAACCATACTCCCAACACACCTCTTTCATAATATGCAACCGGCCGGCGTGGCAGTGCGGTTCTAGGCGCTACAGTATGGAACCGCGCGACCGCTACGGTCGCAGGTTCGAATCTTGCCTCGGGCATGGATGCGTGTGATGTCCTTAGGTTAGTTAGGTTAAGTAGTTCTAAGTTCTAGAGGACTGATAACCTCCGAAGTTAAGTCCCATAATGCTCAGAGCCATTTGAACCACTTTCTTTTCTTTTTTCTTTTTTCTTTTTTTTTATAAACAAGCTATAATAGTTCTGATTAATGTGTTGACCACGGAAAGCTGTCCGAGGATCTGCAGCCAACTGGATCCACATCAAATACGTTAAGCTAGTGAGGATAACTCACGCAAGGCATATTTCGGTACCATGTATATACACTCCTGGAAATGGAAAAAAGAACACATTGACACCGGTGTGTCAGACCCACCATACTTGCTCCGGACACTGCGAGAGGGCTGTACAAGCAATGATCACACGCACGGCACAGCGGACACACCAGGAACCGCGGTGTTGGCCGTCGAATGGCGCTAGTTGCGCAGCATTTGTGCACCGCCGCCGTCAGTGTCAGCCAGTTTGCCGTGGCATACGGAGCTCCATCGCAGTCTTTAACACTGGTAGCATGCCGCGACAGCGTGGACGTGAACCGTATGTGCAGTTGACGGACTTTGAGCGAGGGCGTATAGTGGGCATGCGGGAGGCCGGGTGGACGTACCGCCGAATTGCTCAACACGTGGGGCGTGAGGTCTCCACAGTACATCGATGTTGTCGCCAGTGGTCGGCGGCAGGTGCACGTGCCCGTCGACATGGGACCGGACCGCAGCGACGCACGGATGCACGCCAAGACCGTAGGATCCTACGCAGTGCCGTAGGGGACCGCACCGCCACTTCCCAGCAAATTAGGGACCATTCGCAACCGTCTCCATGAAGCTGGGCTACGGTCCCGCACACCGTTAGGCCGTCTTCCGCTCACGCTCCAACATCGTGCAGCCCGCCTCCAGTGGTGTCGTGACAGGCGTGAATGGAGAGACGAATGGAGACGTGTCGTCTTCAGCGATGAGAGTCGCTTCTGCCTTGGTGCTAATGATGGTCGTATGCGTGTTTGGCGCCGTGCAGGTGAGCGCCACAATCAGGACTGCATACGACCGAGGCACACAGGGCCAACACCCGGCATCATGGTGTGGGGAGCGATCTCCTACACTGGCCGTACACCACTGGTGATCGTCGAGGGGACACTGAATAGTGCACGGTACATCCAAACCGTCATCGAACCCATCGTTCTACCATTCCTAGACCGGCAAGGGAACTTGCTGTTCCAACAGGACAATGCACGTCCGCATGTATCCCGTGCCACCCAACGTGCTCTAGAAGGTGTAAGTCAACTACCCTGGCCAGCAAAATCTCCGGATCTGTCCCCCATTGAGCATGTTTGGGACTGGATGAAGCGTCGGCTCACGCGGTCTGCAAGTCCAGCACGAACGCTGGTCCAACTGAGGCGCCAGGTGGAAATGGCATGGCAAGCCGTTCCACAGGACTACATCCAGCATCTCTACGATCGTCTCCATGGGAGAATAGCAGCCTGCATTGCTGCGAAAGGTGGATATACACTGTACTAGTGCCGACATTGTGCATGCTCTGTTGCCTGTGTCTATGTGCCTGTGGTTCTGTCAGTGTGATCATGTGATGTATCTGACCCCAGGAATGTGTCAATAAAGTTTCCCCTTCCTGGGACAATGAATTCACGGTGTTCTTATTTCAATTTCCAGGAGTGTATTTCTCTGTCCTCGGCACGTTTTTGCAAGAGTCTTTCCCTCACTCTGGGATTGGTAGCAATTTCGGATATTTCTAATTGGGGCGTTTGCTGACAATCGACGAAGCTAAGGGCTATTATCATAGACTTCCCTGGTTCGATGCCTAAATTATCTATTATTTTAATCCTGTTAAACTCACCATCATTGTAACATTGCATCCTTCACACCAAGATTCAAAATTTTCTTACTGACAAACACTGCCATATACGCCATTGAAACGTGCATTACGGTTTTATTACAGCCATGTAAATATTTACGAGGGTTCTGCAAAAAAAATTTTAGCAGAAATTTAGAAAATTTTAATTTGCAATGTACAATAACTGTTATATCTTTTGAAAATACCCCCCCCCCCCCCCCTCCACGAGCACTTACACATTAGAGAACTGTTTCATGGTGCAATAGCCTCATCATTCGGAAGGAAAACGCCTACAAATATTTACCCCGACTTTGGGAACAGGAAGAAGTCTCACAGGGCCAGGTCAGTTGAATAGGGCAGGTGCGGTAACATTTGCATTTTTTCCTTCTCCAAGTAGTCCATCATTCTGGCAGCTGTATGTGGTGAGACATTGTTGTGGTGCAGAAGAACGTACCAACTCTTCAACTTTGGGTGTTGTGACCTCCATGTGGCGATGACTTGCGGGAAACATTAATCTGCATACCCCTCACCAGTAACTGTGCAAAGTGTGTACAAGATCACAGGGGTGAGATGACCTGTCTTGATGAAAAAAGTATCCATCATCTTCTTTCCAGAACTCCTACTTTTCCAAACATTCGAGGGTGGTTACTCACATGGAAAGTACTATACTGAAGACTGCTTCTTTGTTTTGGAGTCGTAATGGCACATCCATGTTTTACCACCTGTGATGATATTGTAAATGTATCTAGACCGCCTTTTGTCAAATTTTTCAAGCATAAAATACCACCAACACGTTCTTATGTGTTTTAGGGCTTCTGCAAGAACTGTGGCACCCAACTTGCTTAGGCCAAAATTATTGTGAACAATGGTCTCCATTGCAGTTGATCCAATAGTTAGGATCCCTTCAAGTTCACAAAATGTGAGATGAGGGTCATCTTCGATCATTTTACTTACAGCACCAATTTTTTCTTGGGTCACTGCCATTGCATGGCGACCAGGACGAGGTTCATCTTCAAAAGAGTCCTAACTGCTTGAAAGTTCACGAAATCAATTTCCAGTGTTGGCCTTAGAAGGTGCAGACTCACCAGAAACGCGTATCAGACAAAGTTGGAATTCTTCTGTATTTAACTTCTTTTTTAGTCGCTGCACGAAAATCGCGGTGCGACAGACTCATCTTGCACTGTGTCTGACTCTTCCCTCACCAGTCGCAACGTTGTTTGATACCCAGTGGTTGGGGGACCTGCCGCTCGTGCACTCCAGGATTGAAAAACAACGTTCTACTAAACTGAAATAATCCCATTGCCGTCAGATTTCCATTTTAAGAGCAGCTAAGCTTTCTAAATAACTGTTGACTGCCTTAACATCACTAATCCAGTTGCACCACGAAGCCTCCGCTTTTGGGTACAGTTCTAACACTGTGTTATGATATTAGCAATTTTAGGATAGTCTGCAAATCCTCCACATTTCTTCTTATTGACAGCCCGCAATACTGAACCAAACTGTTTATTTCACTATATGTAAGACAACCAAGGCTTCCTACACTTTTTCTACTTGTAAGTCTCTTCCGGAGTCTGCCTTCCGTTCCCTTGTGACCTGTTCGTAGTATTCTGTTCAAAGCATCTTCAAAACAAAACAAGTAGTGTAAATATTAGTAAACCATGCAATTTTCAAATCAAAAAAAGTTGCTTAATGTCGTAGCTCTTCAAAGAAAAATTCGGTATTTTGGTAATTTTCACATCCTGGTCTCCTAAAAAAGATCTGTATGAATGAAGACTGTGCAGAGTACGAGGCAGATATCTCAGAAAATGGGTTCATACAATGCTGTCCTTTGTTTGGGTCAATAAGACATCTAAGATTCTGGAAAAGAGAAAAGAGTAAATGCGGTTCTTATTTTTGATTTGTATTCTTCTCAGTTGTTGATTTTTCAACTATCACCTACGAAAAATAAAATGTCTTCTAGAATACAAAAAAAAACATAGAACCTTGTAGATCTAAGCTTGCAATAGATCAACTTGAAGAATATTACTTGTCGTGTCCTGACATTAGCTAGAGCAAATGTATTAGAATTTAAGGGGTGTTCAGGTCAGTCTACAAATTTCCAGGTGGTGAAGAGCAAATGCAAAAAGAAAAACTCCCAGTAATGACAGGTGATTACTTGGATTAACACCAAACACTGTCACAGTGTATTTATGAGAGGTGTAGATTTTGGGACTAGATAAGGATGCTTGGAGGAGACTCAAGGAACTCAAGGGTCTGAATAACACTTGTTTATCGCATTCATACAAAAGTACTAAACTGAAGGCTATTTCTAAAAATTAACAAAGGCAAAACATTCGATTGTTGGTACAACAGAAGTCAGTGTCTGAGTCCCAGGCGTGAAAGCAAACAGAAGTGGCAATCACTAGCAGCATCGTAAACTGTAGACATTCGCAAGCAGCATTCCAAGTGATAAAACAGACACGCTGGAGCTTACCTGAGCCTGGTATTGAGTGTTGAGGAGTTGGCATCAAAGCCTCTGACTGAGAACTTCTTTAACTGTAGAAATCCAGGGTTTCTAAAGAATATGGGGGATACAACGCTACACCCACTTTACAGTCGGCCCGCCAACCCTTCCGGTCATCGCCCAATGGGACGTGAGGTTTAGCACCTCCATGATGCCTCTGTCCAATCAGGTTTGAGTCCTTCTGCTTCTCCTATTTTGTAAGTGAGAAGTTTCTGGCATTTACGTTAACAAACACGTCTGACAGTAAAAGTGTAAGTTGAAAGCTAAAGGTCGCACAACTTCAATTCGCTCTGCCCTGAGGAAAGAGACTCTCATTTCATAACTGTGGAACGCTATTTCAGTAGTTTTACTCATTTCGTATGTCTGTTTAACATTTTTACTGATTTCCTATGTCACTCTAACCTGTGTGAACCCACTGACGTTGCTGTTCTCGGAGCAAGGATCATGCTTGCTGCATCTACATCTACATCTACATCCATACTCCGCAAGCCACCTGACGGTGTGTGGCGGAGGGTACCTTGAGTACCTCTATCGGTTCTCCCTTCTATTCCAGTCTCGTATTGTTCGTGGAAAGAAGGATTGTCGGTATGCCTCTGTGTGGGCTCTAATCTCTCTGATTTTATCCTCATGGTCTCTTCGCGAGATATACGTAGGAGGGAGCAATATACTGCTTGACTCTTCGGTGAAGGTATGTTCTCGAAACTTTGACAAAAGCCCGTACCGAGCTACTGAGCGTCTCTCCTGCAGAGTCTTCCACTGGAGATTCTCTATCATCTCCGTAACGCTTTCGCGATTACTGAATGATCCTGTAACGAAGCGCGCTGCTCTCCGTTGGATCTTCTCTATATCTTCTATCAACCCTATCTGGTACGGATCCCACACTGCTGAGCAGTATTCAAGCAGTGGGCGAACAAGCGTACTGTAACCTACTTCCTTTGTTTTCGGATTGCATTTCCTTAGGATTCTTCCAATGAATCTCAGTCTGGCATCTGCTTTACCGACGCTCAACATTATATGATCATTCCATTTTCAATCACTCCTAATGCGTACTCCCAGATAATTTATGGTATTAACTGCTTCCAGTTGCTGACCTGCTATTTTGTAGCTAAATGATAAAGGATCTATCTTTCTGTGTATTCGCAGCACATTACACTTGTCTACATTGAGATTCAGTTGCCATTCCCTGCACCATGCGTCAATTCGTTGCAGATCCTCCTGCATTTCAGTACAATTTTCCATTGTTACAACCTCTCGATACACCACAGCATCATCTGCAAAAAGCCTCAGTGAACTTCCGATGTCATCCACCAGGTCATTTATGTGTATTGTGAATAGCAACGGTCCTATGACACTCCCCTGCGGCACACCTGAAATCACTCTTACTTCGGAGGACTTCTCTCCATTGAGAATGACATGCTGCGTCCTGTTATCTAGGAACTCCTCAATCCAATCACACAATTGGTCTGATAGTCCATATGCTCTTACTTTGTTCTTTAAACGACTGTGGGGAACTGTATCGAACGCCTTGCGGAAGTCAAGAAACACGGCATCTACCTGTGAACCCGTGTCTATGGCCCTCTGAGTCTCGTGGACGAATAGCGCGAGCTGGGTTTCACATGACCGTCTTTTTCGAAACCCATGCTGATTCCTACAGAGTAGATTTCTAGTCTCCAGAAAAGTCATTATACTCGAACACAATACGTGTTCCAAAATTCTTCAACTGATCGACGTTAGAGATATAGGTCTATAGTTCTGTACATCTGTTCGACGTCCCTTCTTGAAAACGGGGATGACCTGTGCCCTTTTCCAATCCTTTGGAACGCTACGCTCTTCTAGAGACCTACGGTACACCGCTGCAAGAAGGGGGGCAAGTTCCTTCGCGTACTCTGTGTAAAATTGAACTGGTATCCCATCAGGTCCAGAGGCCTTTCCTCTTTTGAGCGATTTTAATTGTTTCTCTATCCCTCTGTCGTCTATTTCTATATCTACCATTTTGTCATCTGTGCGACAATCTAGAGAAGGAACTACAGTGCAAATTTCCTCTGTGAAACAACTTTGGAAAAAGACATTTAGTATTTCGGCCTTTAGTCCGTCATCCTCTGTTTCAGTACCATCTCGGTCACAGAGTGTCTGGACATTTTGTTTTGATCCACCTACCGCTTTGACATAAGACCAAAATTTCTTAGGATTTTCTGCCAAGTCAGTACATAGAACTTTACTTTATATTGTAAGGCATGCCTGTTTGCAACTACTATCTGTTGTGGCACCTTACAACAGCATGTAGACAGTGTATGGAGTTACAATTTAATTCCCTGAACTGAAATTTCTACCCTAGGACAGTTTTCCAGAAAGCTTCCAATTCGCAAGCTCCTGCCGTTACTATTTCTCTAGTGTACACTACATACTACCACCTAGTGTGCCACCTGCGTTGTGCCTCTGGTCTCCTGCCTTGGAGTGCTCTTTCTGACTCCTCAAGCTTAACAAGCAATAAGTCGATGAGCTGTCAATACATGACACCTCCTCCTATGGAAACAATTTATTGACAATCATTTGGCAACAGATTTGCAATCTGACTCCTGTAGTGTTCAAATCGTCTTAGGTCTAACAATGACTTTATATGTACTCTTTGATAATCGTTTTAGCACTCTTTACATTTTACACTTTGTTTGGTTCATTTTTCACCTCACTTTTATGTACACATACAGAATAACAATTAGTATAAAATACTGGTTCATTTTTTGACATTGTACATGTGTATACAAATCAAAAATTTATTTTCTCTTCTTCACATTACATATACATATCAATACAAAACATTGCTATCATCATCAATTCAATATTAAACCAGAAGAACAAAATCATACAATATTCGTATGTACAATACCCTACTAATTAATGAAATTTCTTAACAACGGCTTTTTATCACATAAATCTATTGTACTGAGATCACGTTCAGACCTTATACTCAGCAAAGAGAGTAGTAAACCACCTTAGAGATAACAGAATCATTATAATAATAAAGCGAAATAGTTATAAAATATAATTACTGTGAACAGTATACCCATAATGGTGACTGGAGCTGGGCTGACTGAACAGGCTGCTCTCGAGAGATGTAAGCGACTACTGACTGTGACTCACCTGTTCGTGGTTAAATAGTGATAGCCCCTCACCCTGCCACCAGCATGGCATCATTGTTGGCCAGTGACTATGAATTGTTAGTGTAAGTAATAAAAACTATTTCTAAAATACACTGCCTTATCCATTAAGATAAAAGACGAGAATAGTTATTCATTTTAATCTGAAACATCACATATAACAGTTAAAATATGTATACATACTTCGCAAACCATGATATGGTTGTGTAAGTATTGGTTGCCCTCGTCAGGTGACAGACAGATCGCGGTACACCAGCATTCGTGAAATTAAAAGATAACACTGTAATATCAGCCAAAATACGTTTATACGCATGAAATTGTGTACTGGTTCTGTCATAAAATGAGCATAATTACATTGTTAAAATAATGTAAAATTAAAATACAGAATACATTGCCAGTAAAAGAGAAGCATGTACAAACAGCATACACTAACTTTAGTTACAAGTAAAGATCGCTACATAATGACGAATAAGATAACAGTTAAAATATGCAGCCTGGTGCGCGTCCCAGTTCGGTAGGTTTCCGCTCGGCTTTCGTACCGGAGATCTGCTGCAACGAGTTCACAGGTAGGTGCAGGTAAAAGACGAAAGGATACCGCGCCGCCGCAAGGTGACAGACAGATGGTGGGACGCCAACTTGGTAACTATGGAAACGACATTTTACGTCGATTCCCCTATAGACCAATGATGATGTGAAGGCTGGCTGGTGCAAACGACGCCACCCAGTTACCACAGAGACGATGCAAAAATCGATCATACATCGATCATTGATAAAATTAAAAGATAACATCGTAATATGAATCCAACGTGTATTTATAGTCAAAAGACTATCTGTTGATTCTATCATAAAATGTACATAATTACGTCTTTAAAATAAAAATAAAATACGACGTACAGGGCTATTACAAATGATTGAAGCGATTTCATAAATTCACTGTAGCTCCATTCATTGACATATGGTCACGAGACACTACAGATACGTAGAAAAAACTCATAAAGTTTTGTTCGGCTGAAGCCGCACTTCAGGTTTATGCTGTCAGAGCGCTCGAGAGCGCAGTGAGACAAAATGGCGACAGGAGCCGAGAAAGCGTATGTCGTGCTTGAAATGCACTCACATCAGTCAGTCATAACAGTGCAACGACACTTCAGGACGAAGTTCAACAAAGATCCACCAATTGCTAACTCCATTCGGCGATGGTATGCGCAGTTTAAAGCTTCTGGATGCCTATGTAAGGGGAAATCAACGGCTCGGCCTGCAGTGAGCGAAGAAACGGTTGAACGCTTGCGGGCAAGTTTCACGCGTAGCCCGCGGAAAATTGGCTCATGCCAGAACTGGAGACCGACAGCGTCGACTTCATCTTTCAACAGGATGGTGCTCCACCGCACTTCCATCATGATGTTCGGCATTTCTTAAACAGGAGATTGGAAAACAGATGGATCGGTCGTGGTGGAGATCATGATCAGCAATTCATGTCATGGCCTCCACGCTCTCCCGACTTAACCCCATGCGATTTCTTTGTGTGGGGATATGTGAAAGATTCAGTGTTTAAACCTCCTCTACCAAGAAACGTGCCAGAACTGCGAGCTCGCATCAACGATGCTTTCTAACTCATTGATGGGGACATGCTGCGCTGAGTGTGGGAGGAACTTGATTATCGGCTTGATGTCTGCCGAATCACTAAAGGGGCACATATCGAACATTTGTTAATGCCTAAAAAAACTTTTTGAATTTTTTTGTGTGTGTGCAAAGCATTGTGAAAATATCTCAAATAATAAAGTTATTGTAGAGCTGTGAAATCGCTTCAATCATTTGTAATAACCCTGTACATTGTCAGTAAAAGAAATACATCTACCAACAACATATTACCGTCAGTTATTACATAATAGGTCGCTACAGAACTACGAAAAGGTAACAGAACAGCTGCCTAAAATGTATTCTAGTGTAAACTGTGAAATCAAAGCACATCTATATGTGCGAGAAGGCTTATTTTTAAGTGCTGTCTGCTTAATTTCCATAGTTGCTGTAGACCGTGTTAAGAACAATTGATCTAAAATTGCCTAGAATTGCAATGACAACCTTGGCAATACAGAAGTAGCTTATTATTTATAGTGACGATTCATAGTCACTGGACAGTGATGCCATGCTGAAGGCAGGAACGGGGCTATCACTATTTAACAACGAGCAGCTGGGTCACAATCAGCATTCGATTATGTCTGTCTACAGCAGCTTGCTCAACCAGCCCAGCTCCTGTCAGCATCACGCGTATACTGTTCATAGTAATTATATTTTATAACTATTTCGCTTTATTATTATAATGATTCTCTTACCTCTAAGTTGTTTCACCACACTCTTTGCAGAGTACGAGATCAGATGATGACCTAAGTACAACAGATCGAAACTGGTTACCAGTCTAAATAAAATTGTGTGCGATCAGGACAGTTTTTAGCAAATTTTATTGATATACCTGATCTCGCGGTTTTCCTAGAGTTATGTTCCAGAAATTATCCTACTAATTGCAGTTTGCTAAGGGAGTTTTGCTGTGCTTTCCTTTATCTTTGATCACTATGTGTAGCTGGCATTGATAACTGGGGTCTTTGGTCTTCCTGTATTCATAAGTAGTGAAGCTTACATGAAACTCTTCACTGTTTCATCTACTTGGGTGTTGAAGCTTTCTACTATGAATGCATGTCCTCTCTGACCCTTCACATGTGTTCACTATGGTCGTTCTCACATACACTGTGCCACAACAGTCATCACCCATGCCTTTCCACACATGTTTAAAACCGTCCCTAATGCATTTGCAGTGTCTACACAAACAATATATAGACATAATGTCGTATCTTACAACTCCAAAACCGAGCGAGGCGGTGCAGTGGTTAGCACACTGGACTCGCATTCTGGAGGACGACGGTTCAATCCCGCGTCCGGCCATCCTCATTTAGGTTTTCCGTGATTTCCCTAAATCGCTCCAGGCAAATGCCGGGATGGTTCCTTTGAAAGGACACGGCCGACTTCCTTCCCCGTCCTTCCCTAAACCAATGAGACCGATGACCTCGCAGTTTGGTCTCTTCCCCCAAAACAACCCAACCCAACCCAACAACTCCAAGGCACGATAGAATGAATAATGATACCAAGACATTTCTGATAAATTATGCTGATTTAGGAAAGCTGTTTTCTTCTCTGTTTCCGCTGTTTTGTGGCCTGCTACTTTAAGGTCATCCAATCACAAGTAGGAGCCAATTTAGCTGTTTGCTGCTCCTAGGCAGAGAAAATTACTTCCGTCCTTCATTTCGACATAAATGTACCAGCTACTAATCTATATATCAGTATGTAACTGAATACTATGACTGCTGATGTTTATAATATTAATAATAATAGCAATAATAATAACAGTAATAAATGTAAGCTTATTGAACTCACCACACTCAACTCAGGCAAAGCTGTAAAAGGCGTGCTTTCTTTGTAGCAATTTCGTCGATCACATCTTCATAGTCTACTTACTCTGTTAGAATTCATGGAGAGTACGGCAAGGCTGTTAATTCGATCTTGCGATATGGATGACCGCAAATAATTCTTGACCCTTTGAAGAGTGAGGTACAGAGCTCGGCTGAACAACCATTTGGTTGCAGCGGTTGACAAAAATATTCGTAGTGCAATCTCCAAATCACATTGGCTGTAAAATGAATAACCTCATCACTCAAAGATTCTTCCAACTTTTCTTTGTAACATTGTTGCAGTTTTCTAGCATACTTTAGCTGTTCAGTGTTGTGCAGGAAAATTGCTTAGGAATTCTAAATTTCTATAAAGCTCTTCCAACGATTTTTTTTGTTTTTTGTTTTCTCCAGTTCGGATATCAATCTGTCAATAATAACCACAAACGTATTCATCCGAAAATCTTTCTTTCCTTCAAAAGCAGTATCGAGTTCGGCTGTTTCGTCCAGTTTCAGTTTTCTTGACTTCTCTCTCTTTGTAGTTCTTTTGTCCAGATTTATATTACTCTTTTAGACGCCAGCGTTTTCATGTGTGTAGTACATAGAACGCTTCTCTCGAACACATTGAAGTAAAGAATTGTACAGCTTTATTACAGTGCCAATATAGCTATCAACACTTTGCAACAATTTATTAGTACTCGCAGCATTAAATCTCTTCAATATGGTTGACCAAAAAGTTGCCATTATCGCAGTTACCAGACTCAGCACGCTGCTCAGCACTCCGGTCGTCTCACGTTTTGAGTTTCATCATGCTGAGTAACCACCAAAGCTGGTTTCTTTCTGTCCAGTTAACATTGAGACCATAGCAGGCAGGCATCGTGACGGCCAGGCCAGTGTGTTTCTGAAGGTCGTTTTACGGAGAGTGAACTATTTAATTTTGACTGCAAAATAGGAACCGCGTGACTGCTACGGTCGCAGGTTCGAATCCTGCCTCGGGCATGGATGTGTGTGATGTCCTTAGGTTAGTTAGGTTTAAGTAGTTCTAAGGGACTGATGACCTCAGATGTTAAGTCCCATAGTGCTCAGAGCCATTTCACTGCAAAATATTCGAATGACTCATCGAAGCAGAGAAGAAAGTGTAAATTTGTTACAATAAACAGCACATGAAACAGCTTGAGGACAACAATCTGCAGCACACGATCCTGCTAAGTAAAAGGGAGTGAGCCGCACACGGAATATACCCAGCCGGAGGGTTGATTTGTTTAATTCTAACTTGCAGACCAAAGTAAGTATGAGTCGTATTGTGATTCTTGAGTTTCTCCCGGCGTGTTTGATAATCAAAATATCCACGGGTGTACTGCCGGTCTACAGTGTCCAACGGGCACAATATTTCGGCGATGATACATGTCGCCATCATCAGGTGAACTGACGGACTGAGCTCCTGTGAACGTGCCGGCACGGGGAGCAGTCATGCGTACGGATCCCCGTGCCGGCACGTTCAACGTTCACAGGAGCTCAGTCTGTCAGTTCACCTGATGATGGCGACATGTATGATCGCCGAAATATTGTGCCCTTTGGACACTGTAGACCGGCAGTACACCCGTGGATATTTTGATTATCAGCCATATTGCTTGCATTGTCATATGGCTGACGCCTGCATAAGTGAATGTGTGTAATGTCGAGGATGGAGTATAACACGGTGAAAAACTAAGTAGTTTCCTGCACTTGATCTACAGCATACTATTCAGCACCATTCCTGCCAGAATTTATATAAACTCTTCAAACGTTTGAAAAGAAAGCTATGATGTGCTCCTTTTTTCTTTGTTTCCATAAAGCTCTATTTCTTTAGATGGAAAAGAGTAGAATTCTGCTGTTAGCTGTAGTACCATCTCTAAATTTCCGCAATATTTTAACGCAGACCCATAGTTATCCCCTAGCTTTTAGAGCTGCCATACATTTCCGACGTTCACCCGAATTTTCATAGGCAATCAGCAGAGACTGACAGTTTTTCCAGTCATGAAAGCCTTCATTAGGTTTCGCAAACTGTGATGTTCCACTAAACAGTACTGTAAACGCGGGGCCCAAAATACACTACCCTTGCTTTGACGGTATACTAAAAATATTCGTTGTTATTTCTCGCCATTCCTCGTGCTTCTGAAAAACAAACCTTTATTGAAGTACCACTTGCTAGCGATATGATCGCAAAAGACATCATTTATACCAATTTCGCAGGATCGTCAGATACTGAGTCACTACCATCATTCGCTTTATATGCACGATTTCCGTCAACTGAAAAGATAGTTTTTGCACTATTATTATTGTTTCTAATGTTGGAAACGTCTGACTCAGATATACCAAATGATGCACTATTTTCGATAGTGTTCACCACATTATTATACTTTCACCTTTCTAGACGCGAGCTGGAATACCTGACTGTTTAATTTTTAAATAACACGTCGATTTTTGCGCGCTTTCTCACAATTTCTTCTTTCTTTTTTGCCTTCTCTTTAGCGACTTTCTGGTACCGAGAACCACTTCTCTTCTCCGACTGCCACTGTTTTAATTAATACTAGAATGTAAATCACAAACTAAACACTGAACAATTGCACTCCTTACAGTTTCCAGTTAAACAGGAACTGTAAGACAAGCGGCCGGCCGTTAGAATGTTCCTATAGTAAGTTTATAACTAATGTGTGTTATTTAGTTTCGTAATGAACTAACGACTAGTGTCGTTTTGAGCAGCTGCTCTATATGATATCTGTTCTATACGCATCAGATCCAGATTGCTGTACAGCGGGATAACTCGTGGCGAATAATGGCGCATATTTAGCTCTCTACATTGACACTGACTGAACCAACGTTAAACGAGAAGATGCACCGCATGCTAACAGAACTGCTTAGAGGTAAATGAGGAGTGACACTGTTTTCTTACAAAACTTGTCTCACCTTACTTGGTGAACCGAGTATTACCTCCACACGTCCATAGTGCAACCTAAACAAACATGAAGTGGTGGCTGTCGGCAATCAGGCCTGTCCAAGAACACTTATCATTTCGCGCCCCCTTTTCCCACGTACACACTCAAAAATGCTCCTAAGGGACCAAACTGCTGAGGTCATCGGTCCCTAGACTTACACACTATTTGAAACTAACTTATGCTAAGGACAACACACACACACACATGCCCGAGGGAGGACTCAAACCTCCGGCGGGAGGGGCCTCGCAGTCAAGGGCATGGCGCCTCAAACCGCACGTACACATTCACCCGCGTAGATTTTCGCTACTAATTGCGATACAAACGTTTACAAATCTTGCACCTTGGCGCCCCAAATGACTCTGTTGACTGTTTCATCTCCTGTATGGATATACCACAGTCGTGCTGTCTCTGGCGCCCCTATCAGCTTGGCGCCCCAAGTGGCGGCTCTTGTCTCTTGGCCCTTAAACAGGCACTGTCGGCAACAACATAAAAAAAGGCAATCTTGACGACAATCTGTGGCGAGGCGAGATAAAGCTCAGCCCTCGCTGGATGAATTCGCCAGCGCAGCGCCACAACCCGTTTACATAAGCTGTGTCGACGTTCCGGCCCAGGCGCGCAGTCCGGTTTCTTGGATCTGTGCCACTGGTTAGAATGCCTTGAGTACATTCCTTCGGTAGCTCAGTTGGTAGAGCGGTGGACTGTAGTGGATACTTCAGCAGACATCCATAGGTCGCTGGTTCAAATCCGGCCCGAAGGAACTTTTTTTTAAAAATATTTACGTCTGTTTTCATTTTTGCTATTTAACAATAACTTACATTACTGGCCACTAAAATTGCTACTCCACGAAGATGACGTGCTACAGACGCGAAATTTAACCGACAGGAAGAAGATGCTGTGACAAGCAAATGATTAGCTTTTCAGGGCATTCACACAAGGTTGGCGCTGGTGGTGACACCTACAACGTGCCGACATGAGGAAAGTTTCCAACCGATTTCTCATAAACAAACAGCAGTTGACCGGCGTTGCCTGGTGAAACGTTGTTGTGATGCTTCGTGTAAGGAGGAGAAATGCGTACCATCAGGTTTCCGACTTTGATTAAGGTCGGATTGTAGCCTATCGCGATTGTGGTTTATCGTATCGCGACGTTGCTGCTCGAGTTGGTCGAGCTCCAATGATTGTTTGCAGAATATGGAATCGGTGGGTTCAGGAGGGTAATATGGAACGCCGTGCTGGATCCCAACGGCCTCGTATCACTAGCAGTCGAGATGACAGGCATCTTATCCGCATGGCTGTAACGGATCGTGTAGCCATGTCTCGATCCATGAGTCAACAGATGGGGACGTTTGCAAGACATCAACCATCTGCACGAACAGTTCGACAACGTTTACAGCAGCATGGACTATCAGCTCGGAGACCATGGCTGCGGTTGCCCTTGACGCTGCATCCCAGACAGGAGCGCATGCGATGGTGTACTTAACGACGAACCTGGGTGCACAAATGGCAAAACGTTATTTATTCGGATGAATCCAGGTTCTGTTTACAGCATCAAGATGGTCACATCCGTGTTTGGCGACATCGCGGTGAACGCACATTGGAAGCGTGTATTCGTCATCGCCATACTGGCGTATCACCTGGTGTGATGGTATGGGGTGCCATTAGATACACGTCTCGGTCACCTCTTGTTCGCATTGACGGCACTTTGATCACTGGACGTTACATTTCAGATGTGTTACGACCCGTGGCTCTACCCTTCATTCTATCCCTGCGAAACCCTACATTTCAGCAAGATAATGCACGACCGTATGTTGCAGGTCCTGTACGAGCCTTGCTGGATACAGAAAATGTTCGACTGCTGCCCTGGCAAGCACATTCACCAGATCTCTCACCAATTGAAAACGCCTGGTCAATGGTGGCCGAGCAACTGGCTCGTCACAATACGCCAGTCACTACTGTTGATGAACTGTGGTATCGTGTTGAAGCTGCATGGGCAGCTGTACCTGTACACGCCATCCAAGTTCTGTTTGACTCAATGCCCAGGCGTATCAGGGTCGTTATTATGGCCCGAGGTTGTTGTTCTGGGCACTGATTTCTCAGGATTTATGCACCCAAATTGCGTGAAAATGTAATCACATGTCAGTTCTAGTATAATATATTTGTCCAATGAATACCCGTTTATCATCTGCATTTCTTCTTGGTGTAGCAATTTTAATGGCCAGTAGTGTATTTAAAGTGGATTACGTCCGTTTTCTGTGACGATATGTATCTGAAAACATCGAATTCAGAGGTAATTTCTGGCTGTTCTGTGCTCCTTTGTCGTCGTTACTAAGATTTCTCATTGGTGAAACACAGGATGAATACGCAATCAAGTTATTACATTGTCGGAAAAAGTTACATATGTCTTTCATTATGTTGCAGGTGAATAGTGCAAAGCGGAAAAAAAAGAATTCCGGTTTTAACCCAGCCAATTTAAAACTCTAGTTTAAGAGCACACCCGAATGCTCATAACGAGCAAAACCAACCTGCAGGGTGTGTGTTTAACAGAGATTCATTAAAATATTTCGAGGTATTGCGCTGGTGTCGAGTGAATTTCTTGGAGAAACCCACGTTTCGTCTCCATCTGCTATCTTGAATAGGGGTCGCAGCTTATTTTAAACGTTGCGGTATTATAAAACGTTTTCACTGAAATAAGACCGAGCGAGGCGGCTCAGTGGTTAGCACACAGGACTCACATTCTGGAGGATGACGACAGTTCAAACTCACGTCCGGCCATTTGGATTTAGGTTTTCCGTGATTTTCCCAAATCACTCCAGGCAAGTGCCGGGATGATACCTTCGAAAGGGCACGGCCGATTTCCTTTCCCATCCTGGACACAAACCGTGCTAATGCACCTTCTCTAATGACCTCGATGTCGACGGGACGTTAAACCCGATGTTCCTTCTTTTCGCTGAAATAAAAGGAGCATAAAGACCGGCACATGATGATCGCAGTGATGAACTGTCATCTGCAAAAACCAGGATTTTTCTACAGTTCATTATAGACGTTACTGACCACATAGGGAAGATACTGAAGAAACAGAATATCGCCGTAGTTTTCAGCCCCACCCGAAAGTTTCTGGATCACCTAAGGTCGGCAAGAATGCCCTCAGAGCGCTAGAAAAAGCAGCAATTTCCATGATACCGTCTAGCTGAGAAAAAGTGTATGTGGGTACTACAAAAATAAATAAGCGTCAAGATTAATTTCTGGGAGACACATTTTGCAACCAGAAGACCATCACATTTGATTTCATTACTCAGGTCCTGGCCGCCACTAGATGTTACTATGACACATACAATATTGCAGTGCCTGTGTTATTCTGATTACGATGTATGCATGTCCAAAGGAACAGGCACTGCGGCGACCACAGCCGTTACGAAATACATCAAATGAATTCGCAATTGCGAATAACGACTGCCATCAGCTGTAGAAGCTATAGAATGGAACAACGACAATGAAAATTTGTGCCGGACTGGGACCCCAACCCGTCTTTCCGGCTTATCGCGAGCGCAGTGATTAGGTCTGTTCGACCTTTAAATTCTTACATGATCTGAGTTCAGACCGGCGTGAGCCAGATCGGTTTCTATCCTAAGACTATTAATCCATATTAGTACGAAAGGACCATATGGTTAAAATATTTTTTACTGTACTGATTAATATTAATTAATTTACTATTTTGACAGATTAATTAGTTGAATTTAGAATTCATTTATGTAGATTTTTTCTACAAATAGTATTGGTACTTTATGATTTATTTATGTTTATTTTAAATTTTCTTTTATTAGTTATATGTGTTTTAATTAGTGTTGCTTTTTTTAACTTTGTTGGAGCGGAAGGTTTTAGGTTACATTCAGATTCGTAAGGGTCCAAATAAAGTAGGATTTATAGGGATCCCACAGCCCATTAGCACTCGTGCACCACTCACGGCCAGCCCCCATATGTCGTCAACCAAGAGTCTGCGACCTGTACTCGGACATCCACTATGCACATTCCGTATGTAGAGTAAGCGACTTTGAAGTGCAACGTCTGAAGTGTACGGGAATATACATAATGGATGTCAGAGTACAGGTCGTAGACGTACGGTTGACGACATATGGAACTTTGGGCGTGGATGTGAGTTGCGCATGGATAGGCAAATGGTACGGCGATGGCTTGCGATAAGCGAGAAATCCGGGTCCCAGTCATGCACAAATTTCCATGTCACCATTCCATTCTTCAGCTGTTAGGTTGTACACGAAAGCAACAGAGATTATTAAACGCGCCAGTCATCGGAAGGAGGAAGGTGCGAAACTGCTTGGTATATGGATTACGGTGCTGAAAAGATGTGTGTGCCAGTCTTGCATCGTGGAGCGACAGCGCTAATTTGACGACAGCGGCCGACAACGGCCAACTGCGTTTGAGATTTGTAAACACGAGACGTCACGACTCTGCGAGGAGGCACTCGCGAACGAAATGTTATCTCCGTCAGTAACGAAGCGGGTGTGTGTAAGACCTCCAAAGAAGCTACAAAAAATGGTTCAAATGGCTCTGAGCACTATGGGACTTAACATTTGTGGTCATCAGTCGCCTAGAACTTAGAACTAGTTAAACCTAACTAACCTAAGGACATCACACACATCCATGCCCGAGGCAGGATTCGAACCTGCGACCGTAGCAGTCGCGCGGTTCCGGACTGAGCCCCTAGAACCGATCGGCCTTCGCGGCCGGCAAAGAAGCTACAACCTCCCTTGAAGATGTCCTCCACAGATGGGGACGAAACATTGTGGTTCTTCAAGAAATACATTCGACCACGGCGTAATAGCTTAGAATATTTTAATAAGTGTAACATTTACGGTTGTTAAAGTTTGCAGTTTACATTTTTAACAGGGTGACAACGTAGCAGGTAAGACGTTGTCGGAATACAAAATATATTTAAAAATAACTTAAGAGTTTCTGCTCACCAGTTCACTTTTCCCTTCCAAACTCCACAAACGCACTCCGCCATTCTTTCCTTGATGAAAACTCCTCGAAAAACAATCACACAATGGCCTGTAAAAGGCAAGCGGTACAGGTTTGAATCCCGGTGAGGTACACAGTTTCTTAACAGCGCCACACGCCGCAGCAGAAGGGGAGATTCACTCTGGAACTACTTCCTCCGCAAATATTTCAATAATCAGTTGCAAACAAGCGCCGGCCCATGCATCATGTAATAGAAATATCCTCTACTTTCACCACGTTAATTATCCATTATGTACTCATAACCTCAGTGTCAATTCCTTTATACACCGAACTCTCATATCCCACTACTAGAGCATAATAAACCATACTCCCAACACACCTCTTTCATAATATGCAACCGGCCGGCGTGGCCGTGCGGTTCTAGGCGCTACAGTATGGAACCGCGCGACCGCTACGGTCGCAGGTTCGAATCTTGCCTCGGGCATGGATGCGTGTGATGTCCTTAGGTTAGTTAGGTTAAGTAGTTCTAAGTTCTAGAGGACTGATAACCTCCGAAGTTAAGTCCCATAATGCTCAGAGCCATTTGAACCACTTTTTTTTTTTATAAACAAGCTATAATAGTTCTGATTAATGTGTTGACCACGGAAAGCTGTCCGAGGATCTGCAGCCAATTTGATCCACATCAAATACGTTAAGCTAGTGAGGATAACTCACGCAAGGCATATTTCGGTACCATGTATATACATTGCTACACCAAACTTATTACCTCCAATAAAAAATTGTCGGTAATCTGCACCCGTCGTCTGTACTACTGCCTACTGAGCACCACTTCTTATTGCTTCTCCAGTCTCCGACAGATTCTTGCGTCTTAGAGTGCAATTATAAGACCTGAAAGACATGAAATGGTGGCAGTAGATGAATAGGAGGTGACACAGGGTTGTAGCCTACTCCCTATGTTATTCAAGCAGTAAAGGAGAACAGAAGGAATTTGGGAAAGGAGTTAATGGTCAGGGAGAAAACAAGACCTTTGATGACTTCCTGGCAGATTAAAACTGTGTGCCGGACCGAGACTCGAACTCGGGACCTTTGCCTTTCGCGCGCAAGTGCTCTACCATCTGAGATACCCAAGCACGACTCACGCCCCGTTCTCACAGCTTTACTTCTGCCAGTATCTCGCCTCCTAAATTCCAAACTTTACAGAAGCTCTCCTGCGAAACATCCCTTAGGCTGTGGCTAAGCCATGTCTCCGCAATATCCTTTCTTTAAGGAGTGCTAGTTCTGCATGGTTCGCAGGAGAGCTTCTGCAAAGTTTGGAATGTACAAGGCGAAGTACTGGCAGAAATACAACTGTGATAACGAGCTGTGAGTCGTGCTTAGGTTGCTCAGCCCTTGCCCGCGAAAGGCAAAGGGCCCGAGTTCGAGTCTCGGTCCGGCACACAGTTTTAATCTGCCAGGGAGTTTCATATCAGCGCACACTCTGCTGCAAAGTGAACATCTCATTCTGGAAAGAGCTTTGATATTTGCCGATGACATTGTAATTCAGCCAGAGACAGAAAAAGGAGTTCGAAGATCAGTTAAACGGGATGTTTAGGTTGGTTCAAATAGCTCTGAGCACTATGGGACTTAACATCTGAGGTCATCAGTCCCCTAGACTTAGAACTACTTAAACATAACTAACCTAATGACATCACACACATCCACGCCCGAGGCAGGATTCGAACCTGCGACCGTAGCAGCAACGCGGTTGCGGACTGAAGCGCCTAGAACCGCTTGGCCACCGCGGCCGGCGGATGCTTAGGCCTCGAAAACATGTAATAAGCTGACCATGAACTAAACAGAACAAGGGTAACAAAGTTGAAGCTAAGATGGACTTATCTGCTTAAATGTTTCTGTACGTGTTATAATTAACCTTGTCTTCGCAATAAACGACAACTGTATAGTTGAGACCAGATCTAGTCATTACAGACAGGAATATCGTTTCTAGGAAACACCAACTACTGAACTGAAAATTTAAAGACTTCCTTATTTTCAGTAGCTTTCACTTCAAATAAGAGATGAGCTACACGCCAGTCAGCCGTTATAGCTTGTACTGAAGGTCGGCAGTCGATGCGACATCACTGTGCTAGGGAACAGGCCATCTCCGGCCTAGCCTTGCGTAGGAGGAACTCAGCACAAGAAGAAGAGCGGCGATGTCGAGTGTTGCAGCGGTCTGCGCAGGATGTGCCAGTCAAAGTCTCAGGCTCGCTCACTGCTACATTCAAATTTGTAGGGGTGGAAGATGGATAGATCCTCAGCTTTTCTTTATACTCAACGTATTAATGCAAAGGAAGCGCCTATTTTTATTGCTATGTGTTGCTGATAATCTTTCACTGCGTTAAAACAATTAATGTCAAAATATTTGTACCGATTTAGCGATACCAAAATCATATTGGGTCGGCCTGTCATATGCCCTCTTTCTATGTATGAGGCGAAGGTAAGAGGATATTTATCAAACAATAACAAGATTTATCACTGCTATCTGTAAGTTGGAGCGTAGGGTACGAATCTGAATTGAAGCACTTTGTATTTTGAGGTCACGATACGCTCTACAAGCTTAATGCCACGAAATATATTGCCTATTAAAAGGAGAAGATACCCAAGAACCTACTCCCGGTACAGAAAAGGATGTATATTACAGAATACACGATAAAAAGTATGCTTACAGCCGTCAGTGGACATTGCTGTAGACTGCGTTCATCCTTCGCCTTTATGATAGCTCGAATTCTGCTGGGAAAAGCTCCCAGTGAGGTTTCTGAATGTCTGTGGAGGAATGGCAGCCCCTTCTTCCCCAAGAGTCGAAACTACAGAAGGTAGTCTTATTGGACACTGGGGTGTGGAGCGAAGTCGATATGCTAACTCACCCCAAATGTGTTCCACAGGGTTCACGTCGGGGCTCTGGGCAGATCAGTCCGTTTCAGAAATGTTACTGTCCACAAATCATTGCTCCACAGATTCTGCCACAAATGCTGACAAAATAGTCCTGGCATTGACTTTGGCACTGTGTCTGAAGAAGAAGAAGAAAACACGACTCTGGTCTGGGGAATGGCTTAAAATGATTTACCCACGAAAATCTGCTAAAGGAAATATTAGTCTCAGAGCCTGATGTTTACAACAGCTTCCTGCGAATGGACAATGAAACTTTTTAAAACTTGTTAAGGCTCTCCTAAAAAAGCAAACTTTCCTGTCAAGTTCGCTCTTATGTAGCCACAGATGTATCGAACAAGCCCGTACACGTATCAAGTAAGCTTGTCAACCTAACCGTACCTTTGGAGCAGACGCTTTTCGTGTATGTTGTATTTTTGCACTATTGCGAATGGCTAACATTGCCTATGGCACTGTGTTTAAAGAAGAAGAAACCAAGACGCTGGTCCAGGGAATGGATTAAAATGAGCAATACACAGCTGAGAATGCACGGAGTTTTATGACCTTCCCACAATTTGCGTAAAGGCGCAATTTACAGCAGTCTCTCTTAAATGGCTTCCTCCATCCACTTTCAGCCATACGGCCATCTTCTGTGATGGGCTGCCGCATGGCCCTGGTAAAATGTTATGTGAACTGGCGCTCTTCTGTCCAACCCTAAGCGAAAGGAGGAGAGGGCTTCAACCAGAATTCCCTCTGTAGTTAAGAATCACTAAACACGGTTTCCCAGAATCACTTACATGGTCAGGTCACTGCACTCTGCATTTTGGCCTCCAAGCCATCTCGTTCCTTTTTCTCTGTCGCCTCCACCATAGCCCGCGGGGTACAAGCTCTCTACAGGTTGCATAAGCAATTATAAGAATATTCTGCCCACAATTTCCTCATGTAGAAGAAGTCCTAACCACACATAGCTAATGTAGTACTGGGGAACACTTTGATCATGTCCTAAATATGAATGTTAATCCGACTGACAATGTCATTAAAGTGAGAGAGTGGTGTGCCACTTCTTGCTACCATGGAAGCTCACAAATATATGAGGTGTAGGGGGGAGAGGGCCTTTTCTCTGGTGTTTGTTTGTGTAAATAAAAGTATTGCTTTTCCAAAACAAGTTGTTTTGCAAAAAGTAGACTGGTTGCTACATGTAGGATGGGAAACATATTCAAGCTCATACTAGCATCCTTTGTCTAAGAGACGTTTGGACTTCCAGGGGAAATAAACACTTTTTGTTTCAGGTGAGTAATGTCGGGGGAACACCTAGGAAATGAGGCAACAATGCACTCTGTCCTCCTATTCCAGGTCAGCTATCTTGGATCACTGTCTTGCATTCTGATGTCATGCCTGTATGCAAAGGTCGCCATTTTTTATCACCATCTTGGGCCCTATATTTAGTTCAAGCGAGCTACTTTCAGCAGCATGACAATGCATTTTTTTAGATTTTGAATTTCCTGCCAGTTTACCTTAGGACAACAGCCCTACTTCCACAGTAGGAGGAGACCCACTAGCACAGTAGGAGGAAACCCACTAGCACTATTGGGATATTTTTGAATTTCTGCCAATTTTTTGAATTTCCCATTACTTTATACATAGTGCAAACACCCATCTCAGAGTTGGCTGTGGGAGGGGCAGGGGGAAATCTGGCAACAGTATGTGATATCATTGATGACATTATCCAAAATCTGGCAACAATGTACTCTGTCCTTGAATGCTCTCAGCCTACCTACTGGGTAGTTGACCTGTACTACGTTACATGCTGATCTCGAATGTACCACATACATTTACCTCAGGTGTGTGGGAAGGGTGCGAGGGTCTCTGGTTGACACTGAAGGTAACTAGCACAATTGCCTCAGGTGTTGCATGATTTACCAGAAGTCTTATCGTATCACTGAAAGTGACCTTCAGATAAGATATATATATTGGGTAGAAACATTCCCCCCTAACGTGACCAACTCTCCAGTATTTCTGAGAATATCCAACATGATAGCAATATTTTCTTAATCCTCTCAGATCCCTTATTGACCACCTACCGTATATTTCGTCAGTGACCATTGTTGTAAATATTATTTCCGCGAAGTACTATCGATAGTTCAAGTTCCCTGACCGACAGATCAGAAAAAGTTTAGTATAATATCCAATACTATTGTCGACATACATAAACTTTCTTCCTTTCGTGCTTTTACGAAAAGAAGACGGTTTGACTCAAGGGAATCCGAGGACCTGGAAAATAATATGTAGCGTACACGTCTAGGGGTTCGTAAGAGGCGGAATACTTACTTGTTTCTCGGTCGCTACTGGCAACCCACAAATGCAATCGCCTCGTACTGAACAGCAGCTGTGGTACAAATAACACACAGAAGTAACAAGGATTCGCAAAAGATGATTATAGAGAGATTCATGTTTAAACACCCCCATATGTTGTTTATTTCTCAACTGTCTCGCACAATACAAGAACATTTCGAACCCTTCCAAAGACTCTCTTCTCTTATGAACAATACCCGTAAGCGGACTGTTCATAGAAACAGCAGCTGACTAAGTCTTGTCGTTTTGTATTATCGCGTAACAGGGAAGATAGTGCCACAGACATGATACTTGAATTGGAATGGCAATCATTAAAAAAAAGGCGTTTTTCGTCGCGACGGGATCTTCTCATGAAATTTCAATCACCATTTTTCTCCTCGGATTGCGAAATCATTCTGTTGACACCCACCTACGCCTTTCCAGAGTGGAACGGTAGAGAGACAGCTTGAAGGTGGCTCATTGAACCGTCTGCCAGGCACCTTACTGTGAATAGCAGAGTAATCATGTAGATGTAGATGTAGATGGAGTCAGAGCTTTTGCTTAAAATCGATTTGGTTATAACTGCAAAGAGTTTTTTAAATTTGCACAGTCAGATAGAAGATTACAGAGTTCTGCAGCGTCTGTAAGTAAATAGTTGTAAGCTACACATAATATTCATATATGTGCAAATTTCTTAAATTTCATTGTGATTATATTTGTATATTATATGAGATAAAGAAATAAATTGTTTTGCTTGAACCAGATTCATTTTTCATTCCATAGACGCCAAAATGAGGAGATGCTCATAGGTGTGGAACATGCCAGAAAACATAACAAACATATTTAGAACATTTGAGTGTAACACTTATTTCTGAATTTACACCACAAATCAGTCTTATTACATGCTTTTGCATTCTACAAACTTTCTCTCGGTTTGTGGAGCTACCGCAAGATATGATGGGGTACAACATAATAGAGAAAAAGTGGGCATTCCAAGAAAATGTGTCGTAGTTGTGTAGTTGAAATTTATTACAGCTAAGTCTTCCTTAAATCTCCCTTAAAATCATCGTCAGTTATTGCTCATCTCCCCTAAAACGTTCAAGGTATGGCAACATATCGAAACAATAATGTTTCTCATAATTTTGAGTTGGGCTGTTACTATCCATAAGTTGCGAGGGACCACCGTAGAAAAAGTGTCATTTATTTAGGCTAAAGCACTTCTGCAAAGTTCGCGTAAAATGCTTGCAGGGTGGTGCTATTTGCGAACTTAGTCAAAGAAAGCTGTTCAATAATCCTCATGACCGTTCGGCTTTACCAGAGCTGCAAAGACTGAGAAGCAGTACTTGCTCTAATTTTCTACTCCCAAGTGTCGTACTTCATTATTTACAAAAAAAAATTTACATTTAGAATACTATGAAATTCTCGCTTGAAGCTACTATTAGTAATAAAATGCATTAAACACTGTCATCGTTTTTTACATTTCTTTGTTTTTTGTTGTAGTCTGTACCGTACAATACCATCCATACCATACTGTACTCATTATTTAAAAATATTGTTACATTTAGAATAGTTCGCAGTTCTCATCTGTTGTTATTATCAGTAATTAAAATGCAATGCACACTATCATCGTAGTTTACCATTATGCGATTTGCGGGTTTCTTTTTTTAATTCACCCAATATTCATTGAATACGTTTTAGTATATATTTAACTAGATTAGGTATCACAAGCAATGAGCGGTGGCGCTAAATCAAGTCGGAAGAAAGTGGGCTAGACATCGAAGAAAACTACAAAAAAGTCTCCGAGAGCATATGTTTATCTTTTACAGTTGAGTCACAATCACTCTTTTTCTGCTTTTTAGGTGCTGAAACTGGCGACTTCAAAAGACAAAAGTCATCATTGATGGTTAACCGTAAAAGACAAACGTGTGCTCTCACGGACTTCTCTTTAGGTATTTTTGAGCTCTGCAGTATGGTATTACGTAACTTGTTATGGCTCTTACGTGTAGCGCATATAAAGAGAACGCCTGGCGGAAGACGTCAATTTTTACTTAACCCTCTAAATACCGCGTGCGTCACAGTCTCGTGAGATACCGCGTGGACCTGGATGCCGCGTTTCCAAAATGGTAGCATCCGTACATCTTTGCACTATTATCACAAGCATAGTCGCGAATTAAACAGTGACCCGAATATAGAACAAATTTCCTTTACTTCGGGTCTATGGCGAACTTGCAACACATTTTGTGGCTACTGTACGGCAGTTTGTATTGAACAGCAGTGCTGCTGACAAGATGACTCTTGCATATGCTGTTATTTATATATATTTTCTCATTATGTTCTATTTCATTGTTTTAAGCAGTAGACACTCTGCTAGTGTATTTGTGTTTTTCCCATATTTTGCTGCAGATCTGAATATAGTCATTATAAACTGAAACCGGTAGACTGATGACAAAAAAAAATTGTGACCATAGACGTGAATAATGGAAATTTATTTTGTATTATTACTTTATAACGTCAGTACAAAATAGGAACATTAAACGTCACAGAAAAATAATATTTATTTTAACTTCGTTACCAATTTAGGGGATGAAGATAAATGAACACGTAACTATGCTTCATACTATAATAGCAATACTGTTGTTTTTAATAATGTATAATATTGAATAATTACAGTATCAATCATATACATGTATTTCTCATTTTAACTGTAACTAATGATATTAAAAATTACAACATATATAAATACGAAAACACCAAATATCAATCTCTCTACCCTTCCATTTCCCCATCTTCTCTTCGACGATAGCAAACGCAGACTTCTTGGCGTGCCGAGTGATTTTAAATACAAAATGTTTGCATGTCAAACAATGTACAGTAGTCTTGTTATTCTTGTGTGGGCCACCTTCCTGGCACGGGCCTACTCTTTTTTCATTTGATTGTCTCGTCGATTCGGTATTAGTTGGTTCTCGGGAGTATATAAACTTAAGAATTTGCCAAAGAGTGTATATATCCCTTGCCTATTGGTCCATTGATCGTGACCAGGCCAAATATCTCACGAAATAAGCGTCAAACGAAAAAACTACAAACAACGAAACTTGTCTAGCTTGAAGTGGGGAACCAGATGGCGCTATGGTTGGCGCGCTAGATGGCGCTGCCATAGGTCAAACAGATATCAAATGCGTTTTTTTTAAATAGGGACCCCCATTTTTTATTACATATTAGTGTGGTACGTAAAGAAATATGAATGTTTTAGTTGGACCACTTTTTTCGCTTTGTGATAGATGGCGCTGTAATAGTCACAAGCAAATGGCTCACAATTTTAGACGAACAGTTGGTAGCAGGTAGGTTTTTTAAAATAAAATACAGAACGCAGGTACGTTTGAACATTTTATTTCGGTTGTTCCAATGTGATACATGTACCTTGGTGAACTTATCATTTCTGAGAACGCATGCTGTTACAGCGTGATTACCTGTAAATACCACATTAATGCAATAAATGCTCAAAATGATCTCTGTCAACCTCAATTCATTTGGCAATACGTGTAACGACATTCCTCTCAACAGCGAGTAGTTCGCCTTCCGTAATGTTCGCACTTGCACTGACATTGAGCTGACGCATGTTGTCAGGCGTTGTCGGTGGATCACGATAGCAAATATCCTTCAACTTTCCCCACAGAAATAAATCCGGGAACGTCAGATCCGGTGAAAGTGCGGGCCAACTGTCATGAAATATGCTATTCAATACCGCTTCAACCGCACGCGGGCTATGTGCCGGACATCCATCATGTTGGAAGTACATCGCCATTCTGTCATGCAGTGAAACATCTTGTAGTAACATCGGTAGAATATTACGTAGGAAATCAGCATACACTGCACCATTTAGATTGCCATCGATAAAATGGGGGCCATAATGCCGCACCATACATTAATCCGCCAAGGTCGCTTGTCGCAGCCATCGTGGATTTTCCGTTGCCCAATAGTGCATATTCTGCCAGTTTACGTTACCGCTGTTGGTGAATGACGCTTCGTCGCTAAATACGACGCTTGCAAAAAATCTGTCATCGTCCCGTAATTTCTCTTGTGCTCAGTGGCAGAACTGTACACGACGTTCGAAGTCGTCGCCATGCAATTCCTGGTGCATTGAAATATGGTACGGGTGCAATCGACGTTGATGTAGCATTCTCAACACCGACGTTTTTGAGATTCCCGATTCTCGCGCAATTTGTCTGCTACTGATGTGCGGATTAGCCGCGACAGCAACGAAAACACCTACTTGGGCATCATCATTTGTTGCAGGTCGTGGTTGACATATCACACTTCCTGTTTCCTTAAATAACATAACTATCCGGCGAACGGTCCGGACACTTGGATGATGTCCAGGATACCGAGCAGCATACATAGCACACGCCCATTGGGCATTTTGATCACAATACCCATACATGAACACGATATCGACCTTTTCCGCAATTGGTAAACGGTCCATTTTAACACGGGTAATGTATCACGAAGCAAATACCATCCGCACTGGCGGAATGTTACGTGATACCACGTACTTATACGTTTGTGACTATTGCAGTGCCGTCTATCACCAAGCGAAAAAAGTGGTCCAACTAAAACATTCATATTTCTTTACGTACTACACGAATATGTAATAAAAATGTGGGTTCCTATTTTTAAAAAACGCAGTTGATATCCAATATATATATATATATATATATATATATATATATATATATATATATATATATATATATTCTTCAAGAAGCCCGAAGGCCATATTTTCCAGAAAGTCCTTTTCATTTTTCTTGAAGTCGAATAAACCGAACACTTTTGGTAAACTGTATCCACACACCCCTTGGTATAGTTATGGTAGGTTATTGGGGTAGGTTTTCCAGTTCCTGTGCCTATTTCCTCGCAATCGTGCGTTGTAGATAACAGGTGACATTTTTTCTTCTTTGGCATACAGGATACCAAGGTGCAATCGCCCCGGAGTAGGAACGGCGAAAAGCTCATTTGTCGAGATTTCGATCCAGGGAGTCTGAGGCTATTTCTTTTTTATTCTTTTTCATTGTACCAAGAAATGTTACACTGTTCTCCAGAAGAAACTGTGCCAATGGATGGCTAGTGCAGTAACTGCCGGTAGTGTCGTTTCCCTAAGAATCTAAGGCTGCTGAACCAGTCGCTTGACTACGTCGAACGGTTTGTCCGATGTAAGGTAAGGACATTCCCTTTTTTTGCCGCAGTATGTCTCTACGCTGTGCACATATGCTCTACAGTAGCCCATGGCATACAATTTCAGGCCGTACTTTGTCGGTTTGACTGGCATGTATTGGATGAAACTTCACCGACCTCGAAAGGGAAGCAACATTTCATCAATGGTCACATATTGTGATAGGGAGTATTGTTTTTACAGTTACTTTCAAAGTCCCTGTATATCTTCCTAAACTACTTATTTATCATACTTCTCTCGCATTTCCCTGGTCGCCCTGTCATCAAACTTGATGCTTCTCAGTAGGAACATAAATCTGTCATAGGAAATCGCATCTCGGCAAGCCACCATTCCTGTAGCACTACGTTTCCAAGCTCTTCGGCTATTGGCGCGGCTGCGAGTAGTCAAGAACAGAACTCCACAAAGAGCTTTCATTTCCGAAGAAATAAACCTAGAATCTCCTTCCCTTATATAATATTTTTAGGAATGAATCTCATAAACGCGTCCAGTTCCGACGAAATATTTCTGCCCGCGCGGGTCGGGCTTGGGAATACTTTTATAATGTTTTTTGATTTCGTTTTATTCGATAGAAACAATGAATTGCTTATCTAAAGTGTGTCCTCATCTTTTCCAACGTAAGAACGGTTAGTCATTGCCTTGCAAGAACGGTTATCATTGCCTTGAATATCATCTAAGAGATTGGAATGTTCGCTCATGGATTGTTCTGAGTCTCTACGATGGCAATCCATGTTCACACTTTCTTCCTTCACTTAACTTTCATCGGTGAAATCCAATGGAGGCTCTACCCATTCATCTTCGTCCTCAGACGGACCCCGAAGTATTTGAGGTATAACTCCATCATCTATGTTGTCCCGATTCCTAGAAAAGCAAAAGGGAGCAAAGACATAATTACGTGCATTGCACTTATTGCAGAGTGCAGCGACGGTTAGCACAAACAACGGTAAAAGCAAAAGGAGATACGACTAAGTAGATACGCACATGATCGACCGCGCGCGGTATGTAGTGCCGCCTGTGCGATGTTTTCAGTTCAACAGATAGTTTCTCGCAGACTCTACGGGGAAACAGGGGATAGACAACGCAGTATTTGGGGGAAGGGCGAACCTGAGAACTCCTATAAACGGAAAGTGAGAGGACTGAGGACTAACACGTACTTCCGCGAATACTGGAGTTGCCGCACTCTCTGCCGCCGCGCGGTATTTAGGTCAGTTTAGCTGATGAAATTTAAAAGGATGAGCAGACTTCCATGCAACATAGCTAAGAACCATCCCGCGTAAACCAGCTTTCAATTTAAAAAATTGCGTTACAATCGGACCTTTCGAGCTACGATGCCGCAGGCAGATACACACTTTAAACTTGTACAGTAGAGCCTCGATAGTTCGAGGTGAACGGGACCGGAACCACCTCGAACTATCGAAAACTCGGACTACCGAAATTTAAATGGGAAAAAGAAATATTATGATATTGTAAGTAATACAGGTCAAAATATGAACTTTATTAAAATAAAAGTATTTACACATGCATTTGCATTGGCAGAATAACAATAATTATTTATTTAGACAAGTAACAGTGAAGTGTCTTTTGTTTGGCGAAGCTGCAACGTTTCCTCGCGGTATTGTCACGCAACAGTCTCAGGAGCAGTAGGTCAGTTGGTGTCGCCTCAGGCTGTTGTTCCACGTAGCATATGGCGGCCTCGAGAGCAGCGTAGCCATCGGTGTGACTCATCATCGGTGCAGCCTCTGCCTCGTCACTCTCACACTGTGATGGAATGTTAACCATGTCTATTATAGAAGAGTCTGTCACTTCCAACTCTTCGTCCGAATTTAACACCTCGCCTACTTCCACTTCTTCTGCCTCTTCACACCCTGGAAATTTTCTGATTAAATTACACAATGGTTGATCGTCCTCATCTACTAAATCTTCAATTTCTGTGTCTGGCATACTTTCCTGTAGAATTTTCCTCCATGACTTAGAAATTTTGTGTCTGAATTTATTTCGCTCCAAGATTCGCTAATCCAGTACACGACGTCCTTCAAAGTCCCTTTCTTCAAAGCTCCTACAATGCTTTCGTTGTCTTCGGAATGCAGGATTGACTGTAGCAATCGCCATCGATACTTTTTTTTAGACATTCCAGAACGCCCTGATCCATGGGCTGAATGAGACAGGTAACGTTTGGTGGGAAAAACAAGGCGCGGATACCATCGCACTGCAGTTCTCCTGCACTTGGATGTGAGGACGCATTATCCATGAGCAAAATTGCTTTGCATGGAAGTCCCCTTTCTTTTAAAAAATTCTTGCAGTCAGGTACGAATGAGTTAAAAAACCCGTTCTTGAAAATTTCCTGATTCATCCAGGCATTATTCTGATGTGTGTAGACAACCAGAAGAGCTGAGATGGATACATTCTTGAATGCTCTTGGCTTGGCAGACTTCCCCAATCACAACTGGTTTTAGTTTGTGGTTTCCAGTTGCATTTGAAGCTGCCATAACTGTGAGCCGCTCTTTGCTTTTTTTGTGCCCAGGAGCACTTTTTTCTTCCCAAGAAGCAAGTGTTCTCGCTGGTAACATTTTAAAATTTAGCCGAGTTTCGTCACAGTTATATATTTGTTCATTAGACAAATTTTCGTCAATTATGATTTTTTTAAACTCGACGATAAATTTTGAAACGGCCTGAGCGTCACCAGAGAGTTTTTCTCCACACACGTCTAGTTGACGCACTCCGTACCACTTCTTCCACTTGTCGAGCCAGCCCACACTGGCGGCGAAATTGTCATCTCCGTCTTGCAGCTGGTTTCTGAAAAACAAAGATTTTCTGCAAGATTGGGCCAGAAATCGGAGCACCCTTCTGTCTCTGTTGGGTAAACCACATGAACAATGCCTCACTTGTTTTTTCGAAGTCTGACTTCTTTACACTTCTTCAAGTGAGAGATTCGTGTGAGCATTTCTGTGAAGAAAACTGTTCCAATTTAAGTCAACTGTTCCAGTTTAAGTCGGTTTCTTCGCCTGTCACCAACAGTAACTTCACCGACACCATATTCGAGAGCAGGTTTTTTTTATTCTTTCTCCTTTGTCAAGTCGTCTTAGTGCTTCTAATTTTAGATGCAAAGGCAAAAATTTCCTCTTTTTTGTTACAGCACTCATCTTTGTAAGACGTACAACGGAACACACAGTCAAGAAACAAAACGACACACAACACTGTACACTACAGGTACTGGGACTACAGCAGCTTATGAACTCCCCAGTTTTGATCGGTAGCAACCGGCAGCAGTCGGGGTATTTCGTGCCATACTGACAACAGAAGTTCGTACTATCGAGACTCGAACTATCGAGGCTCTACTGTAACATCCCTCTGTTAGGGCCGGGGTCTGACGATAAATGCCGTCCAAGAAGAGCGCAAACCATTTTGGATGTATCGACAAAGGGCAGAACTTGTTTCTCGTTGCACAAAGCGACGCAGTTTGACGTCCACAGCGGCTACGTAGAATTTCTTTCCTCGGTTTTACGCTGTGCGAGATCGTTCCAGTAAGTTATTCGTAATTGTAACCCCTAATTAATTAGCTGAATTCCCAACCTTTACATCTGCGTGATTTATCATGTAACTGAAATGTAGCGGACTCTTTCAAGTGGCCATTGGGATGACCTCACAAATGGTTCAAATGGCTCTGAGCACTATGGGACTCAACATCTTAGGTCATAAGTCCCCTAGAACTTAGAACTACTTAAACCTAACTAACCTAAGGACATCACACACACCCATGCCCGAGGCAGGATTCGAACCTGCGACGTAGCAGTCCCGCGGTTCCGGACTGCAGCGCCAGAACCGCTAGACCACCGCGGCCGGCGATGACCTCACACTTTTCATTATTTAGAAACAACTGTCAGTTTTCGTTCCGTACAAGTATCTCGTTTAAATCACTTTGCAGTTGGTTTCGATCTTCTGATGACTTTGCTAGACAGTAAATAACAATATGGTCCTGGTATTTGCCTGGAGCGGTTTATGGAAATTTCGAAAAACCTAAATCTGGATGGCCAGATTTGAACAAGGTCATTCGTCATGACATCCCGCATCCCACTCTTCACCCCGCCCTTCTCTTGGACTGAATTCCGACGTGTTTGATCCCAACTTTGAACGGTGTGTGTGTGTGTGTGTGTGTGTGTGTGTGTGTGCACTACCTCACGATTTATACAACGTTTTTGCTGACTATATGCGAATACCAATGTCAATCGCCTGAAACGAGAATCCACACGGATAAACATCATAAGCTGAACATAAATGAATTACTTGCCTCCAAAGATAAGCGTAGATACTCTATAAACGCATCGTGGGTTAGTTATAAAACAGAAAAAGTACCGCTATTTTTTCTGTATAGTGAACAAATATTTGCCACACTCGCGAGAAACTAGGCAGAATTAGCAGTGACATATTGAAGACGTTTATTAGGTTGTGGCAGAGAAGTAAGGCAACAGCGGCAATGGAATTATTTAAGGGGACAGTAAAAGTAAGTAGCAGTACACAGGGTGCTGAGAGTCAGGGCCTACCAAAGAGTAACAACTGACCAAAAAAAAAAAAAAAAAAAAAAACAGATGATTTAAGAATTAACCGGTACCTGAATTCTCCTATCTTGTGTTCACATCTTCTGCCTATGAGAAGAAGCCTTTTTCCTCTGCGAGCGACTGTAACGAACGCTGTTGTCACGGTCTCATTTCTACAGTAATGTCACTTCGTCCAAGCAACATCATAAAGGAACGACAGCTTCCTAACAGTCGTCTATCCTTGCGTCTGCTGCTAACGTGGCAACAGTGTATTTGGTCACATAGCTGCTGCCTGTACAACTCGCTCATGATCAATAATGGAGTTTGTCCTGCTTTCACAGAGGCATTGTAGGATGTAGAATCTTAAACTCAGTCGACGGCGAATGGACACCGAAGCAAATATGACCGAATGCCTTTTGTTGATTTCTGACGACTGAGGACGAGCGGAACTGCTTAAACTACAATGCTTCAAAAAATCTGATAGAATAATAACTGAAATGCAAAACAGATGTCACGTATATACCGTTTCATCAGACAGTAATTTCCTATCAGTAGATGTCTTAAATGAAAGCTCTGAATCTTAACTTGAAAACTGTGCAGCTGAATTCGGTGCCAAAATATGGCACATTATGTTGATATAGCTAAATAGCTGTTACTAAGTTCGAAGTGTAAGAGCTGATGAACATTGGTGCGGCTTCCCGTATGCATATTTACATTTTTTTGTTCAAAAAGATATTTACCCAAACATTGAAATTGCTTCGAGGATACGCGTATGACTGTGCTAGTGGCTGCAGAACTTGTTATCGCAGTTAACAGCAAACTGTAGGTGGGAATAAAAAACAAAAACAAAAAACTGCTTGGTCTCTTATATTGGTGAAAGCAGACGAATGAATTTATATATGTTGTTGACAGAATACAACACAGCTGCTAGACTTGACTTCAATGGCATAATCAATGAATTTGCTTCACTCAAAACCAGGAAACGCAAAGTAGACTTGTGATAAAAATATACTTCCTGGACAAAAATATTTTGTCAACCCTTAGTTGTAACTCATTTTCATTTCTAATCAGTAATTTTTATTATGAACCTTGCTGCCACAAGGTGGAATATCGGGATACATGTAACACGGACGTGTCGTATACGGCACTTATGATGTATCATGTAGCGTAACTTTCTGTGACAGTGCGAGAGAGAGAGACAAAGATATTGTCGTGGCGGTCAGCGCTCACATAATTATTCTTAGGGGATAGAGCTTTTGTTCTTCTTAAGAGTAAAAATTTGAGGAGAGGAGAGCCATTCTTGTGATGTAAAAATCGACGCCATTGCGAGTTTTTGATTCACATTGTAAAATATAAGTGTATATGGAAGGAAATAAGTTAACAGAACAATAAAATATTGTTCATTTCAAGAAGGTACGTGTTATTATACACCCAGCGATATACTTCTATTGTGATTTACTAATAAACACCAGCTTGAGAACATTTCCTACGGGAGCGTTCAGTTCTAGTGAAATCGTTCGATGTTTTCTTCGGAAAAGGAATCACTTCATGGATCATTCAAATCCACAATAGTACCTGGACATTTCTCAGAACTGAAAGCAATCTGATTGCTATGCAACAGAGCCCCGAAGAATATTTCTCCGTACTTTGGTTACCACTTTCAGCTCAACACAGTATCTGCAGCATCTGGAGCAGATTTCTACAACAGCGGAAGCGTGTAATCGCTATCAGTTTCACACATCGCCCTGTGTATGCTGTATGTATTTACCCACAACAGTGAACGTATAGTTACTCACACACATAGAAAGACAATACTAGGTGGTGTGGGGAAACATTTCAGTATAAAGGTCCTGTAGAACTAAACAGTAATTAGCCTAGTAGTAGTAGTGGTAAACAAAAAAAGTTTTTCTTTTTTTTTCAAAGGAGTCTTTATACTGTATATGTCTACCGTTAGACAGGACACGATCCTGATACAACACTCATAGTGCACCTGCAATATAACTATGTTAGTAATTTAGTAATTAATGTTTCATTGTGCGTATATACGTCTAGTTTTATAGAGTAACTACATTATGGTCCTTTGTATGTTTCATGCTAACGGAACGTGCGGGATTATCTTGTGAAGAGAACGAGTACGCCGTCCCAGCAGCCGAGTAGAAACTTCAAAAAGGCCAGAACATTTGAATTACTAGCTTTCTTGAGCATTTATACATTGTAGTGACCTTTCACGTATTAATTTTCTAAGTATAAATAGTGTTGCTACATTACTTTTACTAGAATTCCAGTATTTCAGTAGATACAGCAAGACAATATTTTATGTGTTATCTATGTACTGTGTTTGTGTCACATTGTAAAGTGTACATTAACAGCATTAGGACATTAACGTTTTTTGCGTGTGTAAAATTTAATAGTCACTTTTGTAGGACTTATTTAGTGGAGAAACTGTCAATTGCTTCTTTACATGGTGATAACTAGATCTATGTTCAAAGCCAATAGGCAAGCACGCATCACAATGCCACAAAATGATTTGAATAGTGTGAATGCATCGTCAACTAGTGCCACAGAATTTAATACCGCCGTAGTTAGCGATATGTCGATTACGGCTGAGCAACCAGCAGTAATTAATGCGCTCACGCCGTCGACACAAACGGTTGCTAGTTGCGACATTCATATGTCGAAAGAAGTCCAGAAAAATATGCAGCAACTAACAAACAATATGAATTTCATCTCTGACACAGACGCGTGCGAAAACGAAATGACTGTACCGAAAATTGTGTCGGTACAATCCTCATTAAGCCCAGTGAAATGGTCAATTGCTGAGAATACCGATTTGTTATCCCAGCTGATGTCAAGTTTGACTGTCATAACACAAGGGATTAAAGAATTGGAAACCACACAATCCACGTTTGCAAACGATATGAATCGTAGATTCCAGGCATTGGAAACCACGCAATCCACGTTTGCAAATGACATGAATCGTAGATTTCAAATATTGGAGAGTGCGCAATTTAATTTGGCTCAGGAGCAATCTAATAAACTAAAAGAAATTGATGATAAGATCATTGAAAAATTCCAGAATTTGGAAACAAAGCAGAATCACTTGATTCCCAGTCAGGCACAACTCATAGTTACGCAAGAACAACAGTATCAGGAACTAACAAACAAATACAAAGACATCTTATGTCGTCAAGATACACTAAATCATCAAGTGCAAGAAGTTATTCATGTACAGAACACTATTGCGAAGGACGTGAATACAATTAAGCACAATAACGAGCAAGCTGTCATTGAGCTTACTCGGAGGATAGATACTCTCAGTCTCGAAGGCGAGAAACACATAGAGAAACGTTTCAATGCACATAAGATCGCATTCTCTAAGGACATTGAAGATTGGGCGAAAGAGCAAACCGAGAGAGAGCGAAATTATGTTGACCAAACCTTGAAAGAAACGGTTTCCAATGTGCAAGTCAACAACGAAACTGCACAAGAACAACTTAAAGCAGAAGTTAAAGATGTTAAGGAGAATATAGGAGATGAATTTCCTGCTTGGAAAGCAAAGATAGAAAAAACATTAAAAGCATGCCAGCAGGGTCTAGTTAATACTAGAGGGGCACATACTAGTTGCAGTTTATCAGAAGCAGACATTATTCCTGATGAAATCAGTGAAATCGAATCCATGCAACAATATCCATGTATTGGTGCATATTCACGTAATCAACCAGAAACAAATTATCGAGATAATCATTCACCGCGAAGTAGCCACCAGAATACACCCGTGATTATGAATGAAGAAAAAAATGCTTAAATATCGTCAATTCCAGATATTTATTCCCGAAAGGAAGTCGATCAATCCCGTGGTATTTATCAAGCAATTTAAAGGGATATTGCCGCGAATGTGGACTGAGCAACAAAAAATTATGTACGTTGCAGGATTCATATATGGAGATGGATCTATGTGGGTGTCAGAAGCATCCATTGGTGTCAAGATTATGACCAATTTAAACGCGCTTTTTTGCACAAATACTGGAATAAGGGAGTACAAGAAAGACTACGTAAGGAAGTTTTTGACCCACGACCTTTTTCTTTCAAAAATGGATCTTTAAGAAAGTATTTCGAGAAGTATATAAATAAAAGCAAATACTGGAATGAACCAATCCCGACGCAGGATATCATTCGAATATTAAAGGGCAAACTTCCACTTGAAGTTACGGAAAAACTTCTACATGTGCCTGAACAACATGTGGAAGATTTTCTAGCCACATTGGATTCAATAGACATTCTGTTCGAAGAATCACGTGTGCGCTATAACCAACCAAGTTACCAACCTAACAAATACAATAGTAACAACAAACAGTATGGAAACAAACCTTTCGCACACAATTCACCAAACCCACAGGTGAATTATTTCCAGAAAAACGTGAAATTTGGTAACGAAAATCCGGACCAGTGTAATCATGACCAACAGTGTGAACAAACATATAAACGGAAATGGAGGAAGAATAATAAGAAGAGGAAAGGATACTATCAAGAAGGAATTATCAGCAAAAACGCCGATATCAGCAACCATCCCAAGAATATCACAACCAACCACAAACTTCAGGTTGGGTACCAAGTGCTAATGCAAATGAATTGAGAAATCAACCACCAATAATAACTGACGTAACGGAGCAGACAGCTACTAATAATGGACAATCGTCAAACTAAACACGACTGTCAGAAGCCCCGACGGTGCAGTCGAGGAAGTTTTGAGGGGCGAAAATTCGAGCGTCAATTTTTTTCGGTACAATGATGGCAGATTATTAATAGAAGAACTTCAGCAGGATATGATGCCTTGTCAAGAGAAACATATCACTGAACCTGTTGCGAAAATTCAGGCGGCAATTGAAGGCAGGAGTAAAATACAGGGAGCGAAAGGCTATTTACAGTTTGTACAGAAACCAGATGGCAGTTATAAGAGTCGAGGGGCATGAAAGGGAAGCAGTGGTTGGGAAAGGAGTAGGTATTAAAATTCATGGAGAAGAAGTAAAAACTTTGAGGTTCGCCGATGACATTGTAATTCTGTCAGAGTCAGCAAAGGACTTGGAAGAGCAGTTGAACGGAATGGACAGTGTCTTGAAAGGAGGATATAAGATGAACATCAACAAAAGCAAAACGAGGATAATGGAATGTAGTCAAATTAAGTCGGGTGATGCTGAGGGAATTAGATTAGGAAATGAGACACTTAAAGTAGTAAAGGAGTTTTGCTATTTAGGGAGTAAAATAACCGATGATGGTCGAAGTAGAGAGGATATAAAATGTAGACTGGCAATGGCAAGGAAAGCGTTTCTCAAGAAGAGGAATTTGTTAACATCGAGTATAGATTTAAGTGTCAGGAAGTCGTTTCTGAAAGTATTTGTATGGAGTGTAGCCATGTATGGAAGTGAAACATGGACGATAACTAGTTTGGACAAGAAGAGAATAGAAGCTTTCGAAATGTGGTGCTACAGAAGAATGCTGAAGATAAGGTGGTTAGATCACGTAACTAATGAGGTGGTATTGAATAGGATTGGGGAGAAGAGAAGTTTGTGGCACAACTTGACTAGAAGAAGGGATCGGTTGGTAGGACATGTTTTGAGGCATCAAGGGATCACAAATTTAGCATTGGAGGGCAGTGTGGAGGGTAAAAATCGTAGAGGGAGACCAAGAGATGAATACACTAAGCAGATTCAGAAGGATGTAGGTTGCAGTAGATACTGGGAGATGAAGAAGCTTGCACAGGATAGAGTAGCATGGAGAGCTGCATCAAACCAGTCTCAGGACTGATGACCACAACAACAACAATTGAAGGCATTACTGTGCAAGTTACTTTAGATACAGGAGCAGCAGTAAATGTTGTTTCTGAGAAGTTATTTCAAAGAATACTTCAGAAAGCAAATCCATCGATTTTTCCTGTTCATTGTTGTAGACTTGTAGGTCCTACTGGTCATAAGTGTTCTCAGGTTAAACTGCAGACTCAACTCCAGTTAGATATAGGAAATGTAGCACGTTCCTTGTAATAGAAAAATTGGTTGAGGACTGTATCCTGGGTATAGATAAATTTAGAGAGAGAAATTGGCATATCGATTTTTCTCTAGGCCGTGCCAGTTTTACAATGGATCAGAAACATCAAGTGAATCTTCTCAGGGAATATAGTACCCATGGAAAGTATTGTCAGGGACGACAGCTGCAAACAAAGTGGATGCATAGCAAACCTGCACGGTATTACCAAATTAATTTCTTGCAACCAATCTTAAACCCTGAAGATATGGTATATGAAAAGGTGCAAGAACCTGAATATTTGCAACAACACCAAAGAAAGCAATTATATGATCTTCTACAGGAATATCATGAAGTCTTTCAAGAAAGACCTGGTGTAATCAAGGGATACACATGCCATTTAGATGTGATACTATACCAAGTTTTCTGCCGTATTTTTTATCCAGTACCGTGGCACCAACGAAAGGAAGTTGATGCGGAAATCCACCAGATGCTTGAATGGGATCTGATCAAACCTTCGACGAGTCCATACTGTAGTCCGCTTCATGTTGTCTCGAAAAAGGGAGGAAAAGTTCGTCTCGTGCTAGACGCACGGCAGATAAATAAGATTGGCTCTGAGCGCTATGGGACTTAACATCTATGGTCATCAGTCCCCTAGAACTTAGAACTACTTAAACCTAACTAACCTAAGGACATCACACAACACCCAGTCATCACGAGGCAGAGAGAAAATCCCTGACCCCGCCGGGAATCGAACCCGGGCGTGGGAAGCGAGAACGCTACCGCACGACCACGAGCTGCGGACGATAAATAAGATTATCGTGCCCGTGGGAACTCATCCGGAAAATATCGATGAACTAATTCAAAAGTTCGAAGGGATAAAATACTTAACAAATATTGATCTGAGCAGTTCATTTTGGCAGGTGGCTCTAAACGAACCATCAAAAAAGTACACCGTGTTTGTACATGCAGGTAGAAGCTATCAATTTAAGGTTTTACCTTTCGGGCTAAACGTGAGCTCAGGAGTTTTTATAAATGCTCTAGATTACGCATTGGGACCTGCACTTCGAAGCAATTTAACTTTGTTTGTGGACGACATGCTTATAGCTACGACCACATGAAAGGAGCACGTTGATATATTGAGAAGAGTGTTAGAACGTTTCAAGGGAGCAGGCATAGCCGCAAATCTGCAAAAGTTCCATTTTGCTCCAGATAAAATCAAATTTTTGGGTCATCTTATAAATGGAAAAGGCATCTTACCGGACTCCGAGAAACTATAGGCAATCAAAAACTTTGCAGTTCCAACAACAAAAAGGCAATTAAAGGGCTTCCTCGGAGTTGTCTCTTTTTTCAGGCATTTCGTTCACGACCACTCTATTAATGCAGAACAGTTGTACAGCTTGTTGCGCAAAAATACTCCGTGGGTGTGGACGCAACAACATCAGAATGCATTTGAAGCAATAAAACATACCTTAGTCAGTTCACCAATATTATATCATCCAGATATGAGCCAAGAATTCGGTTTAATGGCAGATGATTCTGAAATTGGAATAGTTTCATGCCTCTTCCAAGTAAAGATGATAGATAGAAAATCAACTTTCTGTCCAATAGCTTTTGCTAGCCGACTCTTAACTGCTTGTGAAAGAACATATACAACTACCGAAAGGGAAGCAGTGGCCGTAGTCTGGTCATTTAAGAAATTTTTACTATTACTTATACGGAGCGAAGACAACAGTATACTGTGACCACAAAGCGTTAAGTTTTTTGCAAACATGTAAATTATTACATCCAAGATTAGCAAGATGGACGCTCTCACTCCAAGAGTTTCAATTTGAAATTAAATACATAAGCGGACAGTATAATTTCATCGCCGATGCACTGTTTAGAACGCCAGATGGAGATTTGTCAACTATCAACATCACGGACAATCCGTCCGAATTTAATGTTCTTATAATGACTGATAGAATATATAGGGAACATTTTCTTGACATGTGTAAGAACATGGAAAAACTACAGAATGAAGATCCTCGTTGGCATTCAATAAAGGAAACTTTAGCAAAGCCTGGAAACGATGATCTGAAGAGACTGTACAAAGTTGAGGACGACGTCTTATTTTTCAAAGGGCATCTTGATTCAGATAATTGGAAGGTGTGTATTCCCGAGAAGAATGCGAATGACTTAATTTTGCACACGCACATCACTTGGGGACATTTTGGAGTATTAAAGTGTGCTCGGAAGATTCAAGCATATTGCTACTTCCCAAATATCCGCAGGAAAGTACACAGACAGTTAAGGAAATGTAAAATTTGTCAGCCAGCCAAACCAGGAAATTTTTGTGTGAAAGATTTCCTTCATCCTATTATACCCACTAAACCGCTGTCAATCATTTCGGTCGACGTCTGTGGTCCTCTACCATCATCAAGGGGAGGATGCAAATACATTGTAGCTTTTCTTGATATATTCACTAAGTATGTCAAATTTTATCCATTAAAATCAGCTACTGCTGCATCCATAGCCAACAAGCTGGTCAAGGATTATATAGTCAAGGTAGGCAAACCAGAGGCTATTCTTTCGGACAATGGGTCATTTCATTGGATTTCATTGGAGGCAAACATTAACCAGTTGTGGTATAAAACAAATTCTAACATCAGTGTACCACCCTTCGGCGAATCCAGTGGAACGAATTTTTCTTGAATTAAACCGGTTCATGAGAACATATTGCCACAACCAGCAACCCAAATGGATCGATTATCTTCACGATTTCAGGAAATTGTAAACAAAATGCCACATACTACGACAGAATACACCCCATACGAACTGATGTTTGGAAAACAGGAACAGAATGACTGGATTCGACCAATTCCTAATGTAGCTATTAACAAAATAGACCTACAAAATAAAGTACGACAATCCTTACTCAATATAATGGACAAGGCAAGAAACAGGAAAATATATTTTGGCAATCGACTAGGAAAAATAAAAACATATAAAGTGAAAGACCAAGTTTTAGTAAATACTCATCCTAAGGCTTCACTTATACAGAGGAAGAACACAAAATGGTAATTATTGTATCAAGGACCATTTGTGATTCCCAAAATACCCCATCCAGGAACTTATGTTTTGAAGGATGTGAAGAATGGAAAGGTGAAAGGAATGTATCCTCATCACTTGTTAAAGATATTTCATGATAACTGAAAATTCTGAAGATTGAAGATACTATTCTTATCAAATAATACTGATTAGACAATTTTCATTAAACCTATGAATCCTACTTAGGATAGTTTCTTTCTTTTTGCAATTTAGTAGTTAGTTTTTCTTTTCAGTCATAATGTACGAGAGATATGCAGAAATTATGTATTTGTTTTCCACTGTAAAGATAAGTTTTCTTTTCAGTATGCAGAGAATTTAGCTATAGTATGAATGATTTCTTTTAAAAATTTTGTATTTAGTTGATAGTAACTTCAATTAGGTTTCACAATGCATAATGACCATGGGTTAGTGACTCAAATGAATCTGGTCTATGGCAAGATATTTTTTCTTATGTCAATTTAACAATGTCAGTGTATGTTTGTATTTGTTTTTTTACTCGCTGAGCTGAAGTCAATGCTGTTCGGAATGGGTAACCCGTTCTCAGTCTAAAAAAAAAAAAAAAAAGGTCGCCTATTCCTTTGTTTTAATCTTTTGTGATGGACATTGTCTTTATAATTGTACTATTGTTGTAACATCCCTGTGTATGTAAATTATGTTACGTCAATTGTTGCTCGCGAAGGTACCAACTGAGCGAATGCCTTTCAGTTATAAGGACATCAACACGTGTTAAAAGTCCATCTGAAAGATGAAGAGCATAAGTTGACACGGCATCACCAGTTAGATTTGTGTACAGTGCATTCTATGGTTGTTGATAGAAATGAAGAACACCTTACGACTTCCGAATATTTCGAATTCAGGACAGAGAATTAGAAAGAACTTTAGATTAGATTCTATTTCAGCTCAGCATAGATCAAACACCTTTTCCACGGAACTTACACTGACTCTTATTTTCATGTTAACCATATGCGGAAAACCATAATACCCACGAGGAAACGGTGAAATGGGAATAGAATTCAATCAGTTACCCGGAGATGACAGATAGAAGGGAATCGTAGATGGACGTAAACCAACGCGTCGACGGTTCACCTCAAGACACAGAAGATTAACAGTGTTGTGTTTCTTTTGTGAACAGTGTTTAAATTCATTAAAAAAATCCATATTGTAAATATTTTTTTCCATTGTAATACTATTAATTTTCTTTGCAAATGAGAAATACGAGGATGGTAAATCTACACCGAGGTTTTCCTTGGTTTTCCTTTGTGGGGCTTGACCGAATGGCTAGATTACCCGTTTGAGACATCCCAAGGCGAGTGACAGAAGCTTTGAGTGATGATGAAAATGGTTTCTGATCACATCTCATGCCATCCTCGACAAATGAATAAAAGCAAGCAAGTAAGCTATGCATATAAGCTGCATCAGCTTTACCCCCTTCTAATAGCCGTGTACCGCAAGTCTCTAGAGGAACGGAAGGTTCCAAATGATTGGAAAAGAGCACAGGTAGTCCCAGTCTTCAAGAAGGGTCGTCGAGCAGATGCGCAAAAGTACAGACCTATATCTCTGACGTCGATCTGTTGTAGAATTTTAGAACATGTTTTTTGCTCGAGTATCATGTCGTTTTTGGAAACCCAGAATCTACTATTTAGGAATCAACATGGATTCCGGAAACAGCGATCGTGTGAGACCCAACTCGCTTTATTTGTTCATGAGACCCAGAAAATATTAGATACAGGCTCCCAGGTAGATGCTATTTTTCTTGACTTCCGGAAGGCGTTCGATACAGTTCCGCACTGTCGCCTGATAAACAAAGTAAGAGCCTACGGAATGTCAGACCAGCTGTGTGGCTGGATTGAAGAGTTTTTAGCAAACAGAACACAGCATGTTGCTATCAATGGAGAGACGTCTACAGACGTTAAAGTAACCTCTGGCGTGCCACAGGGGAGTGTTATGGGACCATTGCTTTTCACAATATATATAAATGACCTAGTAGATAGTGTCGGAAGTTCCACGCGGCTTTTCGCGGATGATGCTGTAATATACAGAGAAGTTGCAGCATTAGAAAATTGTAGCGAAATGCAGGAAGATCTGCAGCGGATAGGCACTTGGTGCAGGGAGTGGCAACTGACCCTTAACATAGACAAATGTAATGTATTGCGAATACATAGAAAGAAGGATCCTTTATTGTATGATTATATGATAGCGGAACAAACACTGGTAGCAGTTACTTGTGTAAAATATCTGGGAGTATGCGTGCGGAACGATTTGAAGTGGAATGATCATATAAAATTAATTGTTGGTAAGGCGGGTACCAGGTTGAGATTCATTGGGAGAGTCCTTAGAAAATGTAGTCCATCAACAAAGGAGGTGGCTTACAAAGCACTCGTTCGACCTATACTTGAGTATTGCTCATCAGTGTGGGATCCGTACCAGATCGGGTTGACGGAGGAGATAGAGAAGATCCAAAGAAGAGCGGCGCGTTTCGTCACAGGGTTATTTGGTAACCGTGATAGCGTTACGGAGATGTTTAACAAACTCAAGTGGCAGACTCTGCAAGAGAGGCGCTCTGCATCGCGGTGTAGCTTGCTCGCCAGGTTTCGAGAGGGTGCGTTTCTGGATGAGGTATCGAATATATTGCTTCCCCCTACTTATACCTCCCGAGGAGATCACGAATGTAAAATTAGAGATATTAGAGCGCGCACGGAGGCTTTCAGACAGTCGTTTTTCCCGCGAACCATACGCGACTGGAACAGGAAAGGGAGGTAATGACAGTGGCACGTAAAGTGCCCTCCGCCACACACCGTTGGGTGGCTTGCGGAGTATAAATCTAGATGTAGATGTAGATGTAGAATTTTCAAGCAGCACAGGCTTTGTCAGCAGTATATGCACCCAAATCTATAATTTCCATTTAGATAGTCATTCCCTAATACCAAAATATCATAAGAAATATAGTGGACATTAATACTCTAGTGGACATTAATACAGCGTCATAAACAATCACCGATATAGTGTTATGTGAACGCTCGTGTTTGTTTTTGCCCAAAAACGTTCGTCCACAAGAGGGGTTTATATGATGTATCATGCAGCGTAACTTGCTGTGACAGTGCGAGAGAGAGAGAGAGAGAGAGACAAAGATATTGTTTATTACTCTGTGGCGGTCAGCGCTCACATAATTATTCTTAGGGGATAGAGCTTTTGTTCTTATTAAGAGTAAAAATTTGAGGAGAGGAGAGCCATTCTTGTGATGTAAAAATCGACGCCATTGCGAGTTTTTGAGTCACATTGTAAAATATAAGTGTATATGGAAGGAAATCAGTTAATAGAACAATAAAATATTGTTCATTTCAAGAAGGTACGTGTTATTATACACCCAGCGATATACTTCTATTGTGATTTACTAATAAACACCAGCTTGAGAACAGTTCCTACGGGAGCGTTCAGTTCTAGTGAAATAGTTCGATGTTTTCTTCGAAAAATCCACAATAGTACCTGGACATTTCTCAGAACTGAAAGCAACCTGATTGCTATCAGCTCAACACGGTATCTGCAGCATCTGGAGCAGATTTCTACAACAGCGGAAGCGTGTAATCGCTATCAGTTTCACACATCGCCCTGTGTACGCTGTATGTATTTACCCACAGCAGTTAACATACAGTTACTCACACACATAGAAAGACAATACTAGGTGGTGTGGGGAAACATTTCAGTATAAAGGTCCTGTAGAGCTAAATAGTAATTAGCCTAGTAGTAGTAGTGGTAAACAAAAAAAAAGTTTTTCTTTTTTTTTCAAAGGAGTCTTTATACACTTAGGTAAAAAGAATTGTTTTACCCCTATAAATCACGTTCATTCTATATACATACATAAATACAAGTGGAAGAAAATATATAATATACTCGTATATCTTCTGGGCAAACGAAAACGAACAAGACGTGTCAGATCCGACACCGCCTTGTGGTACAATGGTTAATATTGTATGACAAGAAATAATTTTTATATGTCACATGTCACATTAAAACCAACGTATGACAGCTGCCACAAACAGTAAAATACATATTTTGTTTTAATTTCAATTCTTTTTAGAAAGTTTATGCAACTAGTGATTTAGTAATGGTAAGGGTGATTCAGTAATGGTAATGGTAGTTAGTAAGTTAGTAGTGGTACATTTCATGTGTTGTGTGCAATATTTTGCTTCAATAGGTCAAATATTTTTCAATAATGTTTTATTTTTTCTAAATCTGGCTGCAAAGCTATAAAATTTACAGAATGTACTTTTACGGGGGACCGGGGGAGGGAGCATCTGGTGGTTCTGCCAAGAGCGCAGTATCAACTCGGTACGGGTCTGGCGGTACACACTTTAAAATTTTGATGAGATTCACACAGGACACGAAATACATTTATTACAAACACAGGGTTGCGCACGAAATGTGTTACCATTTTTGAATATAAACTTTATTGTCAATACAATCTGAAAGGAACATATACTACAATGAAGGGCCGTCCATGGAGATTTGTTCTAACTCAGCATATGCTGAATATGTCCACCATTTTATTTCCTAACTTCCTTCAAACGAACACTGAAGTTAGTGATTACCCTACGGCACATGTCTTCCGTAATTTCACTACAAGCTTGAAGAATAAGTCTTCTGAGCTCCATTAAATCACGTGGACGTTTCGGGAAAATTTTCTCCTTTAGGTACCCCAAAGAAAAAGATACATGGATTGAGGTCTGGACTATTGGGGGGGGGGGGGGGGCAATTTTGTCCATCATTGAAGCGACCTGGAAACCTGAGTGAAATGATCCGCATGTCAAAATGGTCGTGTAAAAACTCCAACACAGTGTTTGCGGTATGTGGCCATGCTCCATCTTGCATGAACCACTGTGTTGAAGGGCAAGGCAGTAGCAAGAAGCTGTGGAATGAAGCTATTTATTGCGAAGCATGCTCAAATAACGCTCGCTGTTCACAGTTTCTTCAAAGAAAAAGGGTCCAATAAGTCCGTGACTGGAAACTGCTGCCCACGCTGTAATCCTCGGAGCATAATGTTGTCATTTTTGAAGCACTTGTGGGTTTTCAGTGTCCCAAAAGCGTACATTTTGTTTGTTAACCACACCGTCTAAATGAAAATGCGCCTCGTCTGAAGTTTCTTCCCTATCCTCCGCCCACTGAGCAAACGGTAGTCTCTGCTGCTTGTGTTCTTCAGTGAGCTTCTGTGCACAGGTCATCTTGTGTGGGTACATATGGAGGTCACTTTTAAAAATGTGTTGAACGGAGCGTCTGGATATTCCCAGTTGCACTGCTGCCTTTCTACATGATTTCCCGGGACTTCTCTGTACAGAAACTCGTACCGTTTCAATATTTTCCGGTGAACAAACAGGCTTAGGCCGAGGTCGCTTCGCTTCCAATACTGTTCCTTCCTGTACAAATTTATCGTACAACCTGTGGATGGTCTTCTTGCAAGGGACCCATCGTGTGTTAAACTCTTCTCGAAAACGCCTCTGAGTCACAACAAGGCTTTTCATTTCATGAAAAAGTAACACAATTGCCGATCGTTGCTGTGTCATCAGTCTTCCATTGTCAGCCATTGCTACTTACTAGTCTCTTTGCGGCAGTATCGTGAATTACACGTCATTTCGTAACTCATTTGTTTTTCCAAGTTCTGGTGGTACTGCTGTAGAGATCCCAGCGGGATATCTAATGTGCGTCGTAAATTGTGAAAGCAACAATTGGTAACACATTTCGTCCGCCAACCTGTATTGACAGGACTATCAACAAATAAATAAATTACTGCAGAATATGGGCCTTACTTTCGCAATGCCGATTACGCAAAACTGCAGAATGTATTCACAGAATTGTTATGTAAGTTCGTTTATCATTCTTATGGTCGTCGTAATTTTTTTGTAATTTCTTATCAAAAGATTTATAATGTGAAGCTACTACGATTAGAAAACAAATTACTGCAAAGTGGATTAATATGTAGTGTTAATAATGGGGTGACGAGTGACGAGTGACGCACTTTGGTGCATTTTTTAAATGCCAAAGTATGTTGCGCTATGAGAGCTAGATTTAGGTAAGAACATAAACAGTGGAATGTTATTGTAAACCAATTTGTGTCACGTAGTACTGCAAAGCTGAAAATTCGCCACAATACTGTTACGCATACGAAGCAGCAACTCAGGCTACAGTAAGTAAAATTGAATATTAGTACGTATCGCTCCATTTTTAAAAGATCCATAATCTACTGAAGCACAGAAAAGAAATAAAATGACGCGCACTGTTGCTACGAACGCTAAACTCAAGTATTAATATCAACGGCTGTATAGTTGGCAACATAAAATGCGGGCTGTAGTAGCGCCTCTTGTGGAACATGTACGAACTAGTTTCAAACAGTGGCTACGAATGTCATAAGATTGGATTTGACCGTCCTGTAAACTACACAGTCCGTTTTGGAGATATGAAGGACGTTTATTGACACAAGAGCTACCCAGAAAATCAGCACAAGTTAAACGAAGCGGGACAACTGCAACCAATGTCACGACAAGGGTTTGTGAGTAAATTGCACCTGACGGATTTATAATTCAACACAGTGTTTCTTTCATTAGCATAAATTTACATTAGTATATGACTTTAATCTGTACTGTTCCATAGGTTATTTTCTATGTGTGTGCCCGTAAAACAGAGTAAATAATTTCTCTAATTTTGTATGGTATTAAACGAAGGCGTTTTAATACGATAACGAAAACAGACTGTTGTGCGTATTGAGTTTCTTATAGTTTCGTAATTTTGTGTGTGTTTTCGACTCTTCTATAATTTGTGATATTCAGGTGTCGCAAAAAAAAATATACCAGGCTATTGATGTCGAATAACGTGATCGTCATTGCAGAGAGTACAACTCGATGGACTTAATCTTCATTAATAATTTGTGGAATCACATTCTTTCCTGGTAGAGTATTTGAATCTTTAGCTGCACTATAGTACTGCATATTCTCTCCAGTGCAATGTTAGGAATAATCTTGGAGGGTTGTTACTACGTAATCAGATTCCAATCTATGTGAGGGCGTAATTTATATTATTGTGTAAGTATAAATCGTACCCCAGTGTTCAGCACACTAGGATGACTGTTCAGATTCGCTCCCGACTATCGTGATTTAGGTTTTCTCTGTTTTTCCTAGATTGCTTAAGGCAGATGCCAAACAGAGATCCCTTGGAAGCATCCTCAGGAAACGTAGCCCCCCTACAGGGCAGATAGCTTCCAAAATCTTTGTGCGACCAAAAACTGAATATTGATCGCTAGTCATGGATCTGTGCCAGGTAGGACTGACACAGTAAATAATCCCCGAAAAAGAGCAGTGAATTTGGTTACAGCTTCATTTAGTTAGCGCGAAAGCGTCACGGTGATGCTCACCCATCTACACTGGCACACCCTGCAAGACAGGTGTTCTGCACCACGGTGTGGTTTACTGTCAAAAGTTGAGAGAACTTATGTCTAGAAAAGTGAGCAAATATATTGCTACGTGTATCTTGCAAAAAGATCTTGAAGATATAACTAGAGATCTCATCTCCCACGGAGGCTTACCAACAATTGCTGTTCTTTCCGCGAGCTGTTCGCGACTAGAACCGGAAAGGGACAATTGATAAGTGTTAACACAAAGAAACCTCCATCCCCCTACTGTAAGGTGCCTTGCAGAGTATAAATGTAATTGTAGATGCCGGGATGGTTCCTATCAAAGGGCATGGTCGAATTCTTTGTGCTTCGTCGCTAGCTACTGCGTCGTTGACGAAATCCTTTTCTCGCCTGGGAAAGGAAAAAGTGCCATTGTGCGAGAAAGAAAGAGAAACGTTTCCATGTAAGGGGCCTACACACGCAGCAACCGACCTGTCAACAGACAGAAACTGGATGTGTGTAGGCGTTTTGACCGACCCACCGACGAGCTTTCCATGTGTTGTCAGGCGGGTAAGGGCGCAGCCGACACCCCTCCCTCCCACAAATTATGCTGTGTGGTGTAGCGCTATCGTATCACTCGCCCGACGAGTTGGTCTTTTGCGACTGCGCGTGGGATTAAATGCCCCCCCCCCCCCGCTTTTTTCTTTTTTTACGAATCCGTGATGGTTTCTTGTGGCACATAAAGAGAATAAAAGTCCGACCCACTGTGTTTCTGACATAGGTTTCATTTCCGATACTTATCGGAGATGAAATCTAAAAACGGAAATATCGACATTTAACTCTCGCAGTACCAAGCAATTTTCAGTAACTTCTATCACCAATGAGGTGGGGGGGGGGGGGGGGGGGGGGGGTGGGGGGGCGCGTGGGTTCTTTGTGCCCACAATAAAAAATTTAAAAAAATATTCATTAACTGTTCTTGAATTAAGTTAATAACATGGTTTTCAAAGATCTATTGATGTATAATCAGGATCTGGATCCTGAATATATTTTTTAAATTTTTTCAAAAATGTATTTTATATCTTTCACTTAGATCACTTAAGTTTACTAGGTCTTATTATCTTGTGAAAAATTAGTAGTAAAAGTCGTTATAGTAGTATTGAAGTACACTTCAATACAATTAAAAAAATTACAAAAACTTGAGGTAACATACAAATAGCTTACGTATATAACATACACATGTCAGAAAAATCATTCACCACTTTTTTTGGAATCTGCTTCACATTTGGAACATACAACCGTTTTTTCTGCTGTTTACCACATGTGTATCTCTTACAATTGTTGCGGGTTATTGTTATTTTGTTCACATTATCGAACTTTTATGCTTTTGAACGGCTTTCACCGATGCACAAATGACATCCACCTTTACCTCCATGAGCTTCCTTTGCACTGGAGTTCTGCTTGATTTTCCGCCCGAGAATACCCACAATACTTAAAATTACAGGCTTTGGCGGTCCTTTAATATTTGTAACCCTTTCTTCAATGTATGGTTGCGTGAGCTGTCGTCCCAGT